>NC_091828.1:27422916-27747500 GCF_038994185.2 Dermacentor albipictus | reverse complement strand
TAAGCCCACCCCTTATGTAATATCCCCTAACCGGGGTGTTTAAGGTAATAAAGTGAAGTGATAAAGCCGAGACCACACGTACGCTTGCGGACGCGCGCAAGCTCGCGTCTGCGCGCCTGCCGCGCCTCGCGAGTAATGGTGGTTTGCATCCACAAAGACACGCGACCTCACTGCATGGGCTCACTCACACATGCCTTGGTAGGCGCCACTTCGTACTTTGGTATCGACAGTGTTTCGAAATGCTCCGATATCTATAAACGTGATTTTTATATTTTTATAGCTGTTAGAGCAGCGCAAAAAAAGGAAAGAAGAACCACTTTCCTGCACGATGTAAATCTGCTTCACTGAGGGTTGAACGTTCCGCACCGCAGATGCGTAGCCAGGCGCGCCGACTCGAGGCAACCCAAGCGCGCGATAACAGAGAGGAGCTGTTCCCCGAGACCACGCCGCGTTTCGACGCGTACAAGCCATGCCGCACCGCCTGCGCACGCGTGGGCGCGTGAACGCGAGATTGCGCGCGATTGCAAGCGTACGTAGTACGTGTGGTCTGGGCTTAACATGTATGTGTCAGGTATCCCCGCACAGTGCATGCATTAAATGGTGGGGCAGGGGAGGTAGTACCGAACGTCAGATATCAATAGGGGAACGCGGCAGGTGTCTATATATATATATATATATATATATATATATATATATATTCAGTATTCAAATCGTTTGAGTAAGCATAATAATGATAAAGAAGCTGTCATTTTAACTTAACAGGATATTTGCACCATACTGCCCCTCGGCACACCCTCACATTCGCGGGGGCATCAAGGCATAGGGTGCCTCGATGCGCGCGCGCTCTCGGAGGGTGGAGCCATTCTGTGAAGGGGTCAGTGCCGCCTTCCAACCGCCGGCCGCCATTGCGCTCCCCACATTTCGTTACGGCCGGTCCAGAGAGACACGTGCACGACGTTTTCTTGTCCGAAATGCCCGGGTGTTGCGTGCCCCGGTGACCGAACCACTCACGGAATGACTTGAAAATGTTCCGATCTCCTAAAGAATCGAAAAGACGACTCCTCTGGCTGGTTAAGGTCAAGCGCGACAAGTGGCAACCCACGGACCGGTCGTGTGTGTGCAGCGTAAGTTATGCCATTTCTGCGTTCGTAGTTATTCGTTCATTTGTGTGCTTTTTCCCGTAGCGTGTTCGTCTTGTATTCTTGATATCTGGTACATATGCATACGTGTGTAACTCGTTTATTTCTGGATAACACAAAATGCTTTGTTTTTAATCGTTTGTTGCACACCGGCTGCAAGAGCGTCAAGATGCACAGTACGCGCACGTTGTGCGCTCTTTGTGACCGGCGCCTCGTACAATTTGATGTTGTACTTAGCTGGAAGTGCATACGCATGGAGCAGTAGAAGGTAAGGTGAGCTTTAATCTTGCCTTTCATGTAATAACATACGGATCGTGTTGACGTGTTTTCCCGGCGTTATTCTTGTGCCGCTGTCCAACTCGGGCGGTACTCGGTTTCCATGCGTGTGTGTGATCATGCGTGCGTTTGTGTGTGTGTGTGTGTGTGGGAGGGGGATGAAGCCTATGACCACGCATGACGCATGTATGGTCATGACAAGCTTATGTGTCATGTCACGACTCATCATGACTGATTTAGTGACAATTAATTGGTGGCTACTGCTATGTATAGAAGCAACGTAGTTGTGCATTGGACATGAATAACTTGATCATGCATTGTCTATGCGTTCGCTATTTTTTCCCCACCCAATGATCGGCGAATTATTCGAATATCGGATAAGAGATGATTGATGAGGATTTCAACGCTACGTGTCCGTTTAGCGACACAAATTTATTTTGGGCGGTGACAGAATTAGACGAAAAAGAGAGCTGTTGTGTTTGGGCTCCGTGAACTTTGTGGACAGCATGACGACAGTGTTGACCTACAACATTGCCTTTTTGAGCATACATATAACAGGGTGCCACTTTTTATATTTAGAATGATTTCTTAGCTCACTACCCTTGTTCCACCTGTCAGTATAGGCAAGAATCTTTAATATTTTAATTTGGAAAGCGCACACGCCTTCAGTTCATATTGTAGAATTTCCTCACACTGTCCCTGTTTGTTCAGAGAAAGCCGACAGTCTTTGGCTTCTTCCTGATTATATTTTAGCGAGCCCATAAATTTCACTTATCACTGTTCGTGAAAGTCCCTGTGTGTGTTAGTTATTTTGGGCTGTTTAGAAGGTTAGCGTGAAGCCTTTTCAATTTAAACACTGATAAGCTGGTGTCATCATTGCATGCTTCCGTGCTGCAGGCGCATTTTCAAGAAATCGCCTTTGAGCAGAACCGGGCGGACGGCTGGAAAAAATTGAAGCCCAATGCTGTGCCAACGCTCTTCTCGTTCAGAGGTAAGAAGCCACATATTTTTGCACTAAGTAAAGTTCGCGGAGCTTGTTTCTTAATTCTGTTCCTTCTTGCAGTCTTTGCCGGTTTGTTGCTCTAGCTTAACACTGTTATGACAGGCCATCCTTAGTCACTTGGAGCGATTATCCAGGTGTTTCTTCAGAGACAGAAAAGACGCAAATTACAGCAAGATGCTCTGCATACCACCAGTCAATGAAATAGCTCGTTTCCTCTATTTTTATGGAGCGATGAATCAACCGCGCCTGCCATCCAGAGGCATGCTACTGACCATTTCATATTTTGTTGAATTTCCATTCTATATGTACCATAACTCGGATCAGGCACGTACCTAGAGGGGGGGGGCGCACCCACCCCCCACCCCCGAAATCAAGTGGCATACCCCCCCCCCCCCCCACCCACGCCACCAGTCCTCACACATTCCTAAAGCGCCGCCAGATTAATGTTGCGACTTGGCAGCTGTTCATCGGTCAGCCTTATGCTGCCTTTTTCACTCCTTTTAGATGGCGGCAGTTATCGGCATCTCTTGTAATGTGAAGGACAGTTTTCTCATAGATTCCGCACCCGCGCGATTAACTCGAGATGCTTTCAGTTGTCACCATCTATTCAACCGTCACGCGCATAGCTGTTGCTTTTGTTAGTTCAACCTTCTTTCTTTAGGCTGATCCTGGGACCAGGAGAGGGATGCGGCTGTTACTCAGCTGGTCTGTACTCTCATGGAACCATATGCGGCCGGAAAAAACGCCAATTGCGTTTAACTTTTCCCTTTGCTTCATTATTTCCTTGAGTTACGGCTCGCCGCGACGCTGGAAGATGCTCGGAACCATACACACGTGATATGGGTTAGATAAGGTGGGAAATAAAATGATGTGAAAGAGCGTCCATCATGAAACCCTGCAATAACCCTTAAACCCACAAGCAAGATGACTGTCGCCCGTTACCTCGTCTGTTTTGCCTTAATTGTATAGCACTTTTCGTGCAAAATTGGAAACTGGAAACAAAAGTCGCAAGGAATTGAGAAATTAAGCGATCTACTAAGGGAGAGAGCCAACGTAACAACAAAACTGCAAGCAAAAGCGAATAATAAAAATGTTAACCGTTGTTTATGAGAATATTTATGGATCAACATATTTTTATTTAAAAAGGAAGTAGAGAGAACGCCGCCGGAAGTGGAGAATAATTACTTGCTTTGAATGACGCTTCTACAGTTATCGGTCGAACCGCCTCACGTAGCCACTTCTCTGCTGTGCTTATGTGGGTGTTTTTCTAACCTTTCTCGGTGAGCGCAGTACGTCTAGAATCGCAGAGTCCTGCGCTCTACGTGGTTGTATGGGACTGGCGGCCGCACAGCGTTACGCAATTCGCGGAACTGTCAAAACTGATCCACAAGGCGAAAATACCTGATATTCGAAACTATAACATGAGAAAGACTGAAGAAGCCGTAAAAAAATGAACGCAGCCTGAAATCAGTAAAAAAGAAACCTGGCATAGGACAAACCATGATGTATGCACTAAAAGACAAGAGGGATAATATCATAAGCAATCTCGAAGATACAGTAAAAGCAGCGGAAAAATTCTAAGCTGACCTGTATACAGTACCCAGAGGAGTCACGATACCTCACTTAGAAACAGTAATGAACAGGATACAGAAACTCTCCTACAACTAGCGATGAGGTCAGAAGGGCCCTGCAAGACATGAAACGATGAAGAGCGGGAGGAGAAGGTGGAATAACAGTCCATTTAATCAAAGATGGAGGAGACATAATGCTTGGAAAACTGGCGGCTCTTTATACGAAGTGTATATCGACTGCAAGGGTCCCAGAAAACTGGAAGAATGCAGACATTATACTAATCCACAAAAAAGGAGACGTTAAAGAATTGAAAAATTATAGGACCATTAGCTTGCTCCCAGTATTATATAAGATATTTACCAAAATATTCTCCAATAGAATAAGGGCAACACTGGATTTTCTCAACCAAGGGAACAGGCTGGCTTCAGGAAGGGATACCTTACAATGGATCACATCCATGTCATCAATCAGGTTATCGCGAAATCTGCAGAGTACATTAAGCCTCTCTATGTGGCTTATATAGATTACGAAAAGGCATTTGATTCAGTAGAGATACCAGCAGTCTAGAGGCACTACGTAATCAAGGACTACAGGACGCTTACGTAAAAAGCTTGAAAAATATTGCTACATGCGTGTGGTATTTGTTTGTTTGAAGGAAGTGCGTCGGTGCCATCACTCCAGAAAAGAGGAGGAAGAACGAACTGGGCTCGCGCTGTGATTCTAACCGGTCAGCGCTGCAACCGTTGTTGTAAATATAATCTGTAAATAGTTTCTTGTCTTACTGGCTCGTCCTTCGCGCAAGAATATATACAGAGGTTCTACAGCTACCTTAATTCTACACAAGAAAAGCAGGGGATACGTATAGGGAAATGGGTCAGACAGGGAGACACAATTTCTCCAAAGCTATTCACTGCGGGCTTAGAAGAATTCAAGCTATGAAACTGGGAAGGCTTAGGATTAAAGATCGACGGCAAATATCTCAGCAACCTTTGGTTTGCCGATGACATTGTTCTATTCAACAACAATGCAGACGAGTTACAATAATGATTGGAGACCTTAACAGAGAGAGTGTAAGAGTGGGGTTGAATATTAATGTGCAGAAGATGACGATAATGATAAATAGCCGGGCAAAGGAACAAGAGATCGGGATCGCCAGTCGGCCACTAGAGACTGTGAAGGAGTACGTTTACCTAGGTCAATTAATCACAGGGAACCCTGATCATGAGAAGGAAATTCACAGAAGAATAAAAATAGGCTGAATCGCATACGCAGACATTGCCAGCTCCTGACTGGAAGCTTACAATTATTATTAAAAAGTAAGGTGTGCAATCAGTGCATTTTGCCAGTGCTGACATATGGAGCAGAGACTTGAGAATGAGTTAAGGACCGCGCAAAGAGCGATCGAACGAAGATTGCTAGGCATAACGTTAAGAGAGAGAAAGAGAGCGGTTCGGATCAGAGTGCGAACGGGTATAGACGATATTCTAATTGACATCAAGAGGAAAAAATGTAGCTGGGCAAGTTATGTAATGCGCCGGTTAGATAACCGTCGGACCATTAGGGTTACAGAATGGGTACCAAGAGAAGGAAAACGCAATCGAGGACGACAAAACACCAAGTGGAGCGATGAAATTTGGAAATTCGCGGGCGCTAGTTGGAATCGGTTGGCGCAGGACAAGGGTAAATGGAGATCGCAGGGAGAGACCTTCGTCCTGCAGTGGACATAAAACATGATGATGATGATGATGATGATGATGATGGAGGTGGTGCCCCCCCCCCGAAAAAAAATCCTGGGTACGTGCCTGACTCGGATCATGTTCGTTCATAATGATAAAAGAATGTACCCGCTGAGATGCAACGTCTGTGGTTTCTCTTTTCTTCAGCGATGCCTAAGCACAGGAAGCCGCCAAAAGAAAGGCTTTTACCACAAGGGGCACTTGCGGCAGAAGAAGGAACACATACTCTGCAGCATCGACCCAGTCCTTCTGATACCTCACCGACAGACATTTAAGACCAGCATGTCAACGACGTGGCTGATGGCTGATGTGGCGACGAGGTGCTGAAAAAGAAAGTGCGCTGAAGATGTTCAAGAAGAAATTGATGATGGCGAAATTCTTTTCATTGAAGCACTGACTTCAGTTGAGTGCAGCATTTTGCACCATATTGGTGGCTTTCTTGTGAAAGGAAATTAAAAAAAAACGAAAAACTGCGAGCAGTGCAGGGCTGTAATGCTGAGCTCGACGAGCCATGAGCATGCATATTTAACTGCACTAAAAGAGTATGTTCATGATGGTAAGAACTTATGTTATCCGAGCGGTGAAGTTATGAGCTTGCTCACATCCTGCGAAGAGCACTTTAAAGGAATCACGTCCTGGTCTGACAACCTGTTCCCCCTAATGTCTCCTCTAAAGGCTGTGACAGAATATTTAATCATGGGGGCTCAGTGCAGTCTGGAGGCATGCCAGTGACACAAGGATTTTCTGGAACACATATTGATATCAAGTTATGCAAGAGTAAGGCTATGCATTCACCTGCGCCAGCTCGAAGCTGCGAGAATTAGTGGGCATAGAAGCAAGACATGCGCTGCAGTTAATTTGCAGTGAGTTGTAGCGCTTGTTGTTTTTGAAATCCTCAAAGTTCCCGACCAAATAAACAAGCTATCACATCGGAAATTGCTATCTATTGAATGCACTTTTTCTCAGTGTTGAGAAGCCGTATGGCCACCTTATTTTAGCCGCATCGATGACCGGTTTATAGCAATTACCTGTTGACAATATATTCGTGCAGAAAATATGCTAAACAATCCTTTATAGTCAGTTACTACGTGAGAGTCGTGATTTAGTGCTACATACGCCACATAAAAGGCACCAAATAATCTGGTATGCATTCAATATATTGTTTACCCTCATCTGCATATTTACAGTAAGGTAAAAGAATTCAAAACCAAATTAAGAATAACTATGGAAGCTATGGGGCTGGGGTGCCGAACGCACCCCAGCCCATTTTTATTTTTCTGAAATAATCAGAAGAATAAGAATGGGCCGGCGTGCGTTCGGCAGGCATTCTCAGATCATGAACAGCAGGTTGCCATTATCCCTCAAGAGAAAAGCGTATAACTGCTGTGTCTTACCAGTACTCACCTACGGGGCAGAAACCTGGAGGCTTACGAAAAGGGTTCTACTTAAATTGAGGGCGACGCAACGAGCTATGGAAAGAAGAATGATGGGTGTAACGTTAAGAGATAAGAAAAGAGCAGATTGGGTGAGGGAACAAACGCGAGTTAATGACATCTTAGTTGAAATCAAGAAAAAGAAATGGGCATGGGCAGGACATGTAATGAGGAGGGAAGATAACCGATGGTCATTAAGGGTTACGGACTGCATTTCAAGGGAAGGGAAGCAGTAGCAGGGGGCGGCAGAAAGTTAGGTTGGCGGATGAGATTAAGAAGTTTGCAGGGACTACATGGCCGCAATTAGTACATGACCGGGGTTGTTGGAGGAGTATGGGAGAGGCCTTTGCCCTGCAGTGGGCGTAACCGAGATGATGATGATGATGATGATGATGATGATGGAAGCACTGCTAAACAGAATACGGCCACAAAATAAAATAAAACGTTCAATGAAAGCGCATGCTATATACTCAAGCTAAACATAAAAAATGCGCCAGAAATGATTCATTTCGTAGTATTAGTGTGTAATATCCCACATAACAAGTATAAATTACGTTTCGAACTACAATGAAGCAATACAATCGGCCCGGATGTATAGGCTCCGTAGTTATCGCGCTCGAATGCTGATCCTGAGGACGTGGGAGCCAGCCAGCCGCGGCGGCCGAGTTTCTATAGAGGTTAAACGCATGGTGCTGTGTGCTAGTTCGGTATCGGTGCATGTTAATAAAACCTCAGGTGGTCAAAATTTCCGATGCCCTCTACCACGGATCCATCACACCCGATGCTACGAAATCGCAAAGAAAAGCTGTGGATGTGATATTGGTTGAAATATGCGAAGTTAAAAAATTCGCAATTATCAGAACAGGTAGCACAGACAAAAACAGATAAGACAGACAGGTAACACAAACACAAATGAAAAGCTGCCACATTCACTACAGTTTCCATGGCCCCGAAACAACCATTCAACATTGGTAGAACATCACTTACACACGGCCTCGTTTCAACCGCAGAGTGGTTATTTGAGTGTTACGACCATTGCTTTCTACTCAGCGTTGCAGCATTCAGCCCGTTAATGGGCTAACTGATGACTGATTCGAAAACAAGATTTGAAAGTAGGGTGTGCGATGACAATTATTCGTTTGTCCCGTGGCGGCACGTGGTTTGTGAAACAAATTCGGGTTTCAGTTGGCAGCCAAACAGTCTTTACGCTTTGGTTAAAGGCACGAAACTCACGCACAGACACAGCGAAAGACGGCGGGACTCGTGCTTGCGTATGTTTCGTGCCTTTGACCAAGGTGATCCAAGGTGAAGCCAAACAAGACGTTCTTTTAAGGTCTGCGCGGCTGGCGTGGACGGCAGTTTTCTGCTGCCAGCAAGTCCAGTTGGAAATTCCGCTTTAAAAATACGAATGACAGAATATTAAATTGATACCTTCACACTGCTGATGCGAAGATTTCGTGTTCTCGACATATCATTAAAGCAGCACACGCTATCAAAGCTAACTGTACATGCAGCTGCGCGACGCCCGTTGACTGCCTACGGAACGGGCATCATAATGGCGGATGCCGTAGAAGATGACGTGGTTGTATTCACCCTGCACGGCGGCGGAGGGAAGCGCACGCATCGGGGCATTCTACTTTAATGCGAGTAGGAGTGCGGTTACGTGGTAGTTTCCATATTTCACGGGGTTCATTTATCAGTCGGGAAAATTAGTACGCAATTTGTACGTCACTGAAAACATCGCAGTTAGATGTTTCTTGATTGTGCCTACAGATGCCTCATTATTATTATTATTATTATTATTATTATTATTATTATTATTATTATTATTATTATTATTATTATTATTATTATTGCAATACTGCCGCTCTCAGCCCAGAGCTAGCCTAGCAGACGGGCATGAACACTTTCTTTTCCGTGCATAAATACACGTGCGAGCTACACAAAGAATGAAAAAGCAATGATATTCAACAAAATACAAAAGGTAAGGTAGATAAGGTATACAATAGAACACTAAACAACGCAGAATAAAATGAACAACAACCGGGGCACATCATAGACAAAGCAAAAATGTGAAATATTTGGGAACAAACAAGTGTTCAATTTTTTTTTCTAAGTACTGTCAGTTTAACAAAGAGAATAGGGAACAAACATTAGAAGTCGTTAATAATCACTTGTGATGAACTCCAGCTGTGAAACGAACAGGGATAGAGAGTTTGTCGCTGTTAATGACGAGTTAATTTCATTCCATTCTCTGATTACCCGAGGAAAGAATGAGTACCTGAATGCGGAAGAAGACCACATAGGGCGGACGTGCTTCGTGTCGGCTCCGCTACTTTCCTATGTTTTTGGCGGATTACCGAACTTCTCGTGGAAATTCTTCTTGCCAGCGACAGGCGGAAGCTTCAGGACTCCCTCGACATCAAGTTCTGCCAGGTGGGCCCACATTCTGGCCGATAGGCAGCGCCTTTTGCCCGCCACGCAAGCGGGGCAAGCTAAGCCTATATAGCATCTCCACGTACGCCACCATTGCCCGGCCGCCACGGCGGCGGGGCTTGCAAAGCCTAACTTGTCGCCGAAGCTCATTGGGGCTCCCAGTCGCCGACGGCAACGCGCCAGGCCTTTCCCGGCGTTAAATGGAAGTTGTCCAGGTAGACGGAACAGAGATCAGGCCGGAAGATTTCGGCGAGGGAGCAGGGTGGTGCGATGTCAAGAGGAAGAAACAGGCCGACGGTGTGACCGAGTCGGCGTATAACCAGCATGGGCACATGCAGCGACGGACGGCAGCCACGTCGAATACGGGAACCACCTCAGCGCAGTACAAAAGGAAGTACGCCCGACAAGTGCATCAGATTGCCATGGCAAGCCGAATGCCAGAGTTACCGCCGGACGATTACAAAATCGTCGTACGCCCCCGAGGCAGTTTCAACGTACGCGATTACGGGACGGATCGCATTTACTGCTGCCTACGTAACGCGGCGGGTGTAGGCAGAGAAGCGGCCGGGGAAGATAGCATCTGCCTCAACGTTAAACAGAACGTTGTGGTGCTCAGCACGCCGTCTGAAGACAGAGCTAAACGTTACGGAGCTATTAGCAAGCTTTACATCGGAGACCGAGAGTTCGAGGCGAACGCCTATCAAGCCGCCCCGGAGAACACTTCCAAGGGCCTGATCAGGAACATTACAAAGACCGAGAGCCCGGCAGAGGTCATCGCTAATCTAGTGACGCAGCGCCACCCCGGTGTGCTGCACGCCAAGCGCATGGGCAACACAGACAACATAATCGTTTTGTTCGACGGTTTCCACGTACCGAGATACGTATATTACGGACCTATGCTCGTCAGATGCTCCCTCTACAGGAAGCACATTGACGTATGCTACGAGTGCGGGAGGATGGGACACCGCGCCGACGTGTGCCCTAACCCCAACGACAAGATTTGCCGTGGTTGCGAACGCAACAATTTGTCGCCTGACCATCGATGCGAGCCGCGTTGTCGACTATGCGGCAAGGGACACTTCACGGGAGACCGCAGGTGCAAGGCGCGATACAAGACCCCGTACATAGTCAAGCGCCGCCAACTAGAACGAAAAAGACAACAAGAGGAAGAAGCGGCCGCAGAGTACGGCAGCTGTTACAACAGCAGCAGCGACTGTAATGGCAACGGATGCTACTACCTGAATTACCCAGAGATAGACCGTCACTTAGTCACCGACAACCGAAGAGGACGCTCGGCTAGCCGCGGCGGGAAGGGCGCCGTGGGAAAATCCCGATCCCGATCCCGCTCTCGCAACCGGCCACAGCGGTCGAGAAGCACGTCGATGGCGCGCGGTGGTGCCGGTCCGGGCATCGCAGCTGTCGGCCACATCAATCAACAAAGTCAGCAGCAGCAGCCGTGGCAGCAGCAACAAGGTCACAGGAGCACTGGGCAACAGGTGAGCTGGGCGGCTGTCGCCGCTTCTCCCGGCGGCGGAGGCGCTCCGGTGGGACGCCCTGGCGGGCCCGCCGTCGGAGGCGGCGGTGGGAACGAGCTCGAGCGAGCGATAGAGCGAGTACTACGACAATGCCTAGAACCATTAGAATCGATGATTGCCGAGCTTAAACGCGAAAACGCGCTCCTTAGAGAGGAAAATTTCAAATTGAAAGGCGAGCCTACACAATCGCAGCAACCACAGCAACGTCACACGATGATGCCGCCATCCTCGGTGCCTCGATCACCGACTCCATCTCGGCCTGAGCCGGCCGGGTTGGACACGGATGACGAGGGTAGCTCGATGGAGACGGCGGATGAACGGGATAATCGCCCAGTTACCGCGAAAAGGATCGCACTAGATCCCGCAAGACCCGACACCAAACAGCCATGCGGCCGTTACGAGAAATTAGAGAAACGAATAGACAGCATCGAGAAGAGCCTCGAGGAACGTTTTGCAAAACAGACGGCACATATGAACGAAATGGTTAATAACGCGGTGGCTAAGCTCTCTGAGCAAATAACACAAATGCTCGCCGCGCACTTGGCGCGCATAGACGACATAGAAGCGAGGCTGCCGCCAGCTGCGGGTAGACCAATAAGAACGATGAGCAAGCCGTACTCTAGACAACAACAACACAATCAGCCGCAGCAAAGCACGCTCACAGACGTAGAGACACAACCGCAGCAGCAACCAAGTCGCCTCGATGGCGACGGGTTAAACTAAACACAGGCATCATCATGGCTACACACGCAATGAACCACACTAACACTGGGAAACAACAACAATACACCATCTGGCAGTGGAACTGCCGGGGCTACAGGAGGAAGCGCGCTAATCTCCAGCAATTCATACGCAGCCGCGAGACGAAACCGGACGTCATCCTTTTACAGGAGACAAACCACCCGGTCAAACTAGCTGGCTACAAAGCCATAGATGCGACCGCGACGGACAACAGACAAAGAAGGAAACGGTCTACACCCCACGTGGCAGATGGCTTGGGTAAAGCCCCTCAATTTTCCAAAAGTAGCGCCATTCTTAGATCTTTCCGCCACCCCGCTCACCTAGGCGCTTCCTCCTCCACCCCTCCTGTCGCCCCAGCCTCCTCCGCTCCCCCATTGGCCAATCTGTGTCACGTGAAAGCATGCCCCGCTCTTTTGTATATTTTTTTCTTTCCGGCGCAGAGCAGGCGCCCCGCTTTTGTATATCTTTTCTTTCCAGCGCGCTGCGACCCCCATTCTTGGGCCTACGCGACGAAAGTACGGCAGGCGGTTTGAAGGAGCGCGGTAGTTTTATACAATGTGTTAGGGCCGAGTGCTTAATTGCGATGCCGTGCTGCTGCGCCTACGGTTGCCACAACAGACCCAGTGACGGCAAAAAGCTTTTTGCTTTAGCATCCGCCGGGCACAACGCAAAACGAAGAAAAGTGTGTATTCACAAGATCGGGCGGGCTGACTTCGAGCAAGTGGCAAAGAACGCGCGGCTTTGTGAAGTAAGTGCCACGGCTCCTCCAACCTCTTCTTTTGACGCCCGTGTCAAAACGGGCCCGTGTCCAGTGCATTGGGGGTGCGTTAAAGAACCCCAGCTGCAAAAAAAAATTAATCCAGAGCCCCCATTATGGCGTGCCTTATGAGATCGTGGTGTTGGGATGTAAAACCCAAGAATCAACTTTTCTTCTGTCTTGTGTGCCTTGACTGTTCCAGTTAACGCAACACTGCTTCCTTGTGAAAACTTACAACGCAAAAGAATACAGACGCACGTAGTATACAGAGATAAAATTAGCACTTCAACAAAAGTGTTGCTGGTGCCAATGAGGGAGGGGGATAATTATTTTCTGAACCTCTTTCCAGTTGTCCCATCAAGTTCCTTCTTTCTTTTCTATCAAATTCTAACCATTTGCACTGTAATAAATAAATAACGATTTCATATGCTGGTAAGTTGTTAAAATTATCTATACCGCCTATGTGTGAAAACGTTGCTCATGGCCACCACAACCTGTGCATGAGCTACGTACATCTGTAAAAGGCGCGGAACAGAAACGGCCCTGCTGCCAGGCATTGCTGACCGCAGACAGTCGGAATCTCTCACGCGCCGGCCGAACAAAAGCATCCTGCAGGTACGTAAATTAACCTACGAAACCACGTGCACATACTTTCACGCTGTAAAAACCTGAAACTCTGGTAATTACTCGCGTGTCTGAGCACACCGCGTGCTTGTGTCGTGTTTCAGCAACACGAACTTTCAACGTGCGCGCGATTTACGCCTTAAATACGCCTTGAATAATGGTGCTTTTCTCTATTTCTTCCGCAAATCCGACACGACATTCTTAAGGCCAGTTACCGACTGACAAAGCAAGATCTAGATTGAAAAAACTGCTCCGCAGGACTCGAACGAACTTTTCCGCGGATTTCCTCCCGTAGCGTGTTAGCCGTCGTCTGCTACGGCAGGCCCACTGCCGGCGGCGCCACCGTCGAGGCCGCGCCGAGCGGAGGAGGAGAGAAGTGAATGGCGCTACTTTGGGAGATTGAGGGGTTTTAGCCCCGCCCGTTGCCGGTCGCCGCCGTGCTCGTTCGGCGTAACGTCACTGTAGCGCAGCGCGAACTTCCCTCCGTAAAAATACCTCACGTATTCGTAGAATTCATTCCTAAGAGTGGCCGCGGACTCTTCGTCCTTAACGTGTACAGTAAACCCACGCTGCAGCACAGCTTCGCGGACCTGCTCCGGGGCGCGCGCGCGGCTTCCGGCGGCGAGCCTCTAGTTGTTGCGGGCGACTTTAATGCGCCCCACGGAGCCTGGGGCTACGCCCGAGAAACACCCAAAGGCAAACACCTTTGGGAAGACTCTCAAGACCATGGGTTTGAACTGATCGCGAATCCCGCCGATCCCACACGCAGAGGGAACAGCGTGAGTGTCGACACGCTACCCGACCTCGTGTTCGTTTCGAATGTAACCACAGCAGGGGCGTAGCCAGGGGGGGGGGGGGGGGGCTTATGGGGCTTCAGCCCCCCCCGAAATTTTTTCGTGCTGTCCACGCACCGCCGACCAAAGCGACCCCCGGCGCCGGAAATCACTCTGGATTTTGTCTAGAATGTCTTTTTGACGCTCGATAAGACATTTAACCGCGAAGATTGCAAACTCGGGCTGGATTTCGTGGCAACGCCCATACACCGGGAGTCACATAACGCCAAGCAGTCCCATCCGAGCACAAAGTTTCAAGGGCGCTTTGATGGTGAGCGGGCTCGCCGCGGCATCTCGCTGAGGCCACGGAATCTATGGAGCGCATGGATATCAATTGCGAAACTTTATGGGTATAAATCTCATAAGCTCTTGATGTGAAAGGCGCATTGACATTTCCAAAGTTGTGCTTTAGATTTTCAATTGCGGAACTTTGTGGGTTTAATGTTGTTATAAACATTTGACGCCAAAGGTCTATTGACTTTTCTAAAGTCTTACATCGGAACATACAACGAGACAAGCCAAATCAACACACTAGCAGACGAGTTGACAAAGTAGGCAGCGAGGTACAATGAGACGAAGCGTTGGGGTGGTTCATTTGTGCCGTCATGTCACATAAAAAAGATATCAACATTTTTTTTAACCTACGCCAGAACATCCATGTCAACACACTAAAGCCAGCCAAAGTGACTACGTTCTCATTTATTTTTCCTACTTTGACTTTTATTCGCGAAAACACAATGAGCCTCTTCTTTTTTTTTTTTTTTTTTGTTCTCGCTACCCTACCAGCGGGCTGCCAGAGCCAGCCAGAGCGCATACGTTTTTCTCGTATGGCCCCGACCACCGTGCGATGCACTTCGGTGCGCGTTCGGTTTGCTCTGGCCGAGTGGATTTTCACCTGACAGAGTTTTGGACGCCTTCTGGCTAGCAGACGAGAAAAAAAAAAAACAATGGTCGCTCGCCGCCATCACTGTGGGGACTCGAAGGATTGCACCGCATTCCTTGAGCGGAGCCTTTCCGGAAAATCTTGTTTCGCCGCTGTAGGATACTGAGCAGTATGCGTATGGTTCTCAGTGGACCAAGCGTCTCATGTTTTCTTCGGTATTCCTTCCGTAGCCCCATTAGGTGCCCGAAGTAGGCATTCGATTCTGGCCAACATACTTTCCTATGCGGTTTTTTTTTCATTTCGGTGCCTCCGCCTCACAGAAAAAAATACATTATTGCAGCGCAGCGAATTGTCGCATGGTGAAAGTTCGATTTTGATACTTCTTTTGCGGAAAGTAATGGGCGACGGGACGCTTCAGTTGCCGGATACGTTTATTATATTATTGCGAAAGCAATTATATGGACACTCCAGGCGCATTCCTGCCGTCGCCGTCGCCCTCATGTTCCGTATAAAGTCCAAGGGTGATAACATCGTGACCACGCGCTGCATGCTGTATGTGCGAGTGAAAGCGTAGGAGGGGAGGTGGAATGGGTGAGCCGACGAT
This sequence comes from Dermacentor albipictus, assembly GCF_038994185.2. NCBI lineage: Eukaryota > Metazoa > Arthropoda > Arachnida > Ixodida > Ixodidae > Dermacentor > Dermacentor albipictus. Next base: position 27,731,928 of record NC_091828.1, on the reverse strand, counting down.
GGTGGCTCAGTCTTGTGTGCGCAAAGGAGAAAAGCGGGGAGCAAGCGCGCCGCCTTCCGTCGCGCGCAATACATCGGGGGGAGTGGATGGAATGGGTGCGGAATCTAGGATTCTGTGAACCTATGATTGTGCAACATGTTTATTTGCCTTTTTTTGACGCATTATATACAGTTACTTCTTCTTACGTACATAGACTCATTGGAGACTTATACGTATACCTAAATATCTTGTTGCGAGGTTTTGTGTATACATGCAGTGAACTTTGTTTCCAGTGACACTTTTTGTCCTTTATCAAGCCGTATTTTCGCATTTGTATATCCCATTGTATCTTTGCATTTCTAATGTAAGAGGGCGAGTCAAATGAAAGTGAGCATACCCTAACCACGCAATAATGGTTCGGTTCACTATCTGCGAGGCATGCGCGTAGGAGAACGGCATGTCTCATTTACAAAAAGTGACACGCAGGTGTGAAGATAAATGTTCTTTAATGCTCTCATACTCTGGGTTAAATATGGTTGCGTCACATAATGGACACTTCAAAAGTTGAACAGCCCGGTGCCGCGAAGTTTTTTCACAGCTGAAGGTGTTTCCAAAACAGAAATTAATCACCATATGACTGCCGTGTACGTTGAACACTTCATTTCATTAAATAAATAAACCAATAAAGAAAGAAAGAAAGACTGTGAAGCGTTGGAGCAAACGGTTCAAAGGACGTTGCAAAGGCATTCCAAGACCGGGCCAAAACCATCGTTTTGGCCCGGTCTTGGAAGTTACAGAAAGTTAAATCCTAGTGTCTGTTGGAAACAGAACTTCGATTTAGGGCCTGAATTTTGTTTAAAATATTTTGAAAAATTCGAAAGTTTGAAAAAATAGAAGCACGACGTTTACAAACTAATAGCTATGCATGAAGAACAGATATTGTGGTTCTGTAAATGGCATTTATTATAACAGTCAAAGCAAACAAATTTGTTATGTCAATTTGTATCTTACGTGAATTGGTTACGTTGTGTACAAGGGTTCTGCAAAAGCCGTATTTCCACAATACTAAATTTTTTTGAGATTCATGTGTAGCATATCTATTTTGTCCGCTGTAGATGTACTATTAGATGCAATTCACAGAATTGTGATATCATTTTTCATTGTTGAGTCACGGAGATTTATTCTTGATAGTTTCGTTTTCTGAAGATTTTCAATTTTGGCCAATTTTAAATAAATAATTGACCACCTAAATGAAAAATTCGAAACCAGTAGTCACTAGAATTAAACTTTTTCTTTTAAATGCAACAAACCTCCTCAAATTTGGTGAAGTGGTTGCAGGGAAAAACGAATTCCCCTGCTACATGTACTTAAATGGGAGCACCCGAGCTAAAGCTTCCTCTTAAGGTGGAGGCTGAGCTGCAACGTGCAGATGTATATATATATATATATATATATATATATATATATATATATATATATATATATATATATATATATATATATATGGATATATATATATATATGTATTGGGCCAGTGGCGTAGCCCCCCCCGAACAAAATTTCTGGCTACGCCACTGAACCACAGCGCACTGGCAAAACACGCAAGAAGATTTAGGAAGTGACCACATGCTGATTGAGATGACGATAGGCACGGGCCCGAGTGGTCGTGGGTCTAACCCTGTAAGCAAAGGCCGTAAACTCAAACTTGTGAAGTGGGACGCGTTCCGCAAGAAACGAGAAGAAGCGGGGCGAGGCGACGAGCCGATTACGGACATAGACAAGTGTACCGAGACGCTCAGAAGGGATGTGGACGCGGCAACGAGCGAAGTTCCGCCCGAGGCGAACCTTGAGATAATTGACAGCAGGCTGCTACACATGTGGGAAGCAAAGCGAGCACTTCTAAAGAGATGGAAATGTCAAAGACACAATAAGGCTTTGCGCAAACGCATAGCACAATTAGACAGAGAGATCGAAGAACACGCACTCCAGGTATCCAGGGCACAGTGGGAAGACACGTGCAACGGCCTCGAGAGGCAGATGGCCGGGGCGGGGCGAGGCCTATTAGATCCGGAGGAAACTAGGGCCGCTCAAGGCCACAAGACTCGTAGACTAGTAAGAGATTACAAAGGTGATAACTTCTTCGACGCAATACGTGATCGTTACTTTAAGAAGGCCGAAAGCATCCAACATGCTGAATACGACGGCGTCGCAAACGAGAAATTGGACGCGGAATTTAGCGAAGCAGAAATTCGGATAGCCCTGTTCGAACTAAACACCCGATCGGCGCCTGGCCCGGATCGGGTTACCAACAAGACTCTCCGTAACCTAGAAGATGAGTCGATCTCCCGCCTCGCGACCTACGTCAACGAGTGCTGGCGAGGGGGCTCCCTTCCCGAAGCGTGGAAACGGGCCCGCGTTATCATGATTCCAAAACCCGGCAAGCAAGTTACCCTCGATAACCTAAGACCGATTTCGCTTACGTCTTGCGTCGGCAAAGTCATGAAACACGCAGTTCTCACCCGCGTGACCGACTTTCTCGAAGATCGTGACGAGTTCCCGCACACCATGCTAGGATTCCGCCGCAACCTCTCCTCACAGGACGTATTGCTTCAACTTAAACACCAGATCGTAGACGACACTACCAGCTCCACCAAGGCAATCCTCGGCCTAGATATTAAAAAGGCCTTCGATAACGTTAAACACGAAGCAATCCTAAAAACAATTAGAACGTTAGGACTTGGCCAAAGAACATATAATTACGTTAGAGATTTCCTCGCCTGCAGGCGTGCATGCATCGTCGTTGGCGACGAGGAATCGCCGGAATTTGAGACGGTTCCGTCCGGCACGCCGCAAGGATCCGTCATATAACCATTACTCTTTAATTTAGTTCTACTCGGTCTACCCGAGAAATTAACAGAAGTTGAAGGATTGCATCATAGTCTATACGCGGATGACATCACCCTCTGGGTTCCCGGGTGTGGATGTGACGGTCACGTCGAGCGAACGCTACAGGCAGGGGTAGATGCGGTCCAGAATTACTTGCGTGGAACGGGCCTCGAATGCTCGGCTACCAAGTCCGAACTGTTAATCTACAAACCCACAAGGAGAGGTCGTAAAACCCTGCGCGACGAAGAACGGGAATACTCCAAAATACGTATTATATTGGCAGATGGTACTCCCGTACCGCACGTAGACAAAATTAGAATCCTGGGGTTACACCTGCAGGCAAATGGCCATAACGGAGAGACGGTGCGAAGACTTCGTCTTTCGGTAGATGACACGATCCGACTCTTGCGTCGCATTACGAATAGACGCAATGGTATGCGTGAAGACTGCGCGATCCGTCTCGTGCAGGCGTACGCGATAAGCCGCATAACGTATGTTGCCCCCTACCTTAAGTGGATAGGGTGCGAAAAAAACAAGGCCGAATGTATGATACGAAAGGCTTTTAAGAGGGCGGTCGGCGTTCCACTCAACGCGAGCACCGACAAGTTTCTGGAGCTCGGGCTCCACAACTCACTTGACGAGTTAATCGAGGGGCACGACATTGCGCAGTACGAACGATTATCTCATTCAAAGACGGGTCGATGCATCCTCGAGACACTCGGCATCGCGTACCACACTCAGCATGGAGAAAAGATGGCGATTCAGGCCTCGGTCCGCGACCGCCTGATCATCCCGCCGCTTCCAAAAAACATGCACCCGACGCACCACGCCGCGAGACGCAACAAACGAGCCAGAGACCTTCAGAAGAAGTTTGGCAACAACAACGAGGCGGTGTACGTAGACGCTGCGCGATATGAAGGAGAGAAAAGCGCACACGCGATTGCGGTTGTTGACCGCACGGGTAAGTGCCTCGCGAGCGCTACAGTGACCACAGGACACACGGAGGCGGCCGAAGAATCCGCAATAGCCCTAGCACTGGCCACGGTGCCTAGCGATACGATCGTGATCAGCGATTCGCAGGCGGCAATCTGCGGCTTCGCGCGCGGTCGCATCTCGCGGGAAGCGGTCCGCATACTCCAAATTTGTGACGACGGCGGCTCGTCATCGCCCTCGCAACCCCGAAATTCTACAGTCTTCCTCCTCTGGACCCCGGCACACACCGATGTCCCGCTCGCGGGCAACGAGGCGGCCCACGCCACGGCTCGAGGTCTCACACGCCGAGCCGCCGCTGATTATGTGGCCGCCTCCGCCCCCGAGAGCGGGGCATCGGATATGCCGGATCGGGACACTACAACAGAAACACAGCAACAAGAATCACAATGGGCGTGGGGCGATCGCCTGACCACGTTCAGAGATCTCACCCAACACTACAGACTCCAAAGACGCACATTCCCGCCACCACACGATAAGTTAAACAGGAATGAGGCCGTAACTTTACGCTTGCTCCAGACGCACAGCTACCCTAGCCTCGCGGTCCTACATCACTTCTACCCAGGTTTATATCCCACAGATGCCTGTAAAGCTTGCGGACAGCGAGCAAGAGCAAAGCTGCGACATATGCTCTGGGAATGTGCCGGCAACCACGGTAATGGGACCACATCCGTTCGCGACGCGTCCGTAATCGCGGCCGTTACCACAGTAGGGGAAGCCTCGAGCTCGCTTCTCCCCGACGCCGCCCCAGCTGCGCGGCCCGCCGGGGACCTTCTCCATCGGCGTCGCCGCCGCTGGGAGGCGGCTCTCAAAAGTTCAGAGTTGGCAGACCAACTCTGGGCCGTCCGGCAAGCCATAGATGCCGCCCAAGTGCAAGGACTTGGAGCCGCCACCTGAGGCCACCACAACGAAATTGCCGGCCATTCAATAATAAAGTTTCTTCACTCTCTCTACCTGAATGCGTCATTAGAAAAGGAATACTAGGTTAGCGTAGGCTCGTGTTGATGCCATGTTATTCTAGATTCTAGATTGCGAATATGAAATGTACTGGGTGATATCAATGTTGTACTGACGGTGCAGAATTTGAAACAGGAATTTTAGTCGACCTTCTTTTGCTCTCGTCGATGATGTGTTGAGGCCTGAGGAAGCTAAGAGACGTGAAGGTGAGTCAGTAGAACGATATTTGTTATGAATGAACCTTGCAACTTTTCGTTGTACAGCTTCAATTTAGCTATGTTAGTTGCTGTTTAAGGAAACCAAATTGTGTTAGCGTATTCTAAAATAGGTCTCACAAATGTTTTTTTAGGTCAGAAGCTTAATGTTCGTTGGAGCGATCTTTAGGCGTCTTTTTAGATAAAATAGCTTTCGCAGTGCAGTAGTTGTAATATTATTTTTTTGTGTTTCCCAATTGAGGTTTGATGTCAGCGTTATCCCTAAGTATTTCTGTTGCTCAACCATCGAAATAGGCGCTCCATTAACGATATAGGTGAAATGATAGGGTTGCTTTTTTCTTGTTAGTGTCATTGCCACTGATTTTTTAGAATACAGGCCCCAACAGTTTGGGGCCCCAAAGAGCTTTGCGGGTGTTATCGTCGGGGCACGCAGGAGTGAAGAGTTTTAGAATAGGGTATTGCGTTTGCTGATAGCGTGTTGCGCTGACAGCGCCACTACGGCGTCAAAGAAAAGCTATTACGAATAATTAAATAAACTATACCATTTTATGATAGGAATAGTAATTATGACTTGCGTGTATTCGCATTTAATTACAATTTAGAGGGTATTGTGTAAGCAGCAAACAATTAGTTGCGCTTAGTTTTGAGCAAACCAATTTTACGTGCCTTCACAAGCCAAGCTTAGCCGTGTTAGGCCTACGAGCCATAAAATCCACAATCGAATTAGGAATCAGCGGCGTCTAGAATCAATCTTCATAACGCACGCTAGTTGAGAGAAAGCGATAACCGCAGTCACTTCTCCGAGCTTGCGAAATTCACGCGTTATACCAAGAATCGAACCCAGTTTGGTGCTAGGTTAGAGCCGTCGCTTCGATGGGTGCCGCCATATTTGCTGACGCAAAGCTTTTGGGGCCGTTATTTGGGCTCCCGCTAAATCGGTGAAATAGCGTTCCCAACGCGAAACCCAAACGCAGTTTGCGTCTCGCGCATGCGCAGTGGCTTCGACGCTATTTCTTTGGGGCCCCAAAACGTTTGGGGCCCCTATTCTAAAACTGACATTTGCCACTGGGAGCACCACTCGGCTAGCGTGTTAAGGGAATCGGAAAGATCGAGATGGTCGTTATGGCTGTTAATTTCTTTATATATCACGCAATCATCCGCGAAGAGTTCGATTTTGCGCGCTATATTATTGGTTATATCGTTAATAAAGATCAGAAATAACAGCGACCCGAGTACCGAGCCTTGTGGTACTCCAGATGTGACAGGAGCGACATCATATGGCATATGGTCTAACATAACAAATTGTGAGCGGTGTGTTAGAAAGGCTGTTATCCAAGCAGAAACTTTTCCCTTCCCCGTGGCTTGCTTGACTTTTGCAAGCTTAGTGTGACTCACGCTAAAACACGCTGGCGGGCTAGTTGGTTAGAATCCATGGTAGAGTGCATAAGCGCGACTGGACGAGGACGAAGAAAGAAACAGATACACAGACACAGCGCTTCACTTTCAACTATATGTTTTATTTTCGCACGCATCGATAAATATATACCGTGCGAGCGGAAACAAACGTGACAGCAAAAAAGAACATTGAGTGGTACATTTCGTTGAACCGGACACGTGTGCAAGGCAAGGGCTTCTCTGCCCCTGAGCGTCTACAGAAGCTATGCAAACAGGTTAACACAGAAAATAACAAAAGGCCCTCATGTTCTACCCAACATCGCCAACAATTTGTAACCTGTACTCATAACGTTGTCTATGCCATCCCACTTTCATGCGGAAATACGTACATGGTCAAACCGGCAGATGCATCAACGAGAGATTAAGGGAGCATCAATACAATGTCAATAAGGTAATCTCGGGTCACTTGGGCATTCACTGCCGAGATTGTTCCTGCAAGCCCATGTTTGAAAGCACTTCCGTTCTGTATAAGGCTCATAGCAGGATGACGAGGGAGATTGTAGAGGCATACGAGATAGCAAAATTACAGCAAAAGTGCGTAAGCAAGCCTTCGGTATCACTTTCGGAAAAGGAGATACGATTCCTTGGTTTGTCTTCGTGACAATTGTAGTAGATGTTTTTTTTGTTTTTTTTTCCCTTTTTTCCCTTGCCTTGCACACGTGTCCGGTTCAACGAAATGTACCACTCAATGTTCTTTTTTGCTGTCACGTTTGTTTCCGCTCGCACGGTATATATTTATCGATGCGTGCGAAAATAAAACATATAGTTGAAAGTGAAGCGCTGTGTCTGTGTATCTGTTTCTTTCTTCGTCCTCGTCCAGTCGCGCTTATACACTCTACCATGGGTGACTCACGCAATCAAAAGCTTTAGATAAGTAAAATCATGTCAATTTGTTAACTATTATTAATACTAAGAGCAAGGTCATGAACTACCTCTGCAAGTTGAGTGATGGTTGATAAGCCATATCGAAAACCGTGCTGGCGAGGTGATAAGATGTTTTCGCGTTCTAGAAACACTGTCATGTGTTTTAGAATGATGTGTTCTAGTATTTTGCATGAAGTTCTGGTGAGAGATATGGGTCTGAAATTGGCAACATTATTTTTCTGCGTTCTTGTGGATCGGTATTATTTTAGCCTTTTTCCAGTCGTGTGGTAGATCAGTAGTTGCTAGTGACTTACGAAAAATCTGCCCCATATATCTACTACACTACTCAGCACATTTTTTAATGAAGTCGTATGTAATTTCATCAGGGCCGTTTGCTTTCTTAGGGTCAATGTTGAGGAGAAGATTGTGGATTCCGACGTCCGTTATTATAAGGGATCAAGCACTGAGGTACAGGATGGTGGAAGAGGGGGAAGTGTACCATTGTCTTCCGTGGAGTCTGACTTGAAGAAATCGTTATATTTATTTGCCCTCGCACATTTTTCTTCTTCGGGTAGTTTGGTTGTTGTCTGCTCGGTATATATAGTGCGCAGATGTTTGCAGAATCTTTGTGGGTTATTTTTTAGGAAGCTAGCAAGAGTGACATGTAGTAGTATTGTTTCGAATCTTTTATTTTCTGCTTGAAATGCATACCTGCAGATTTTAACTTCAGGGTTGTAGATGGTTTTGGGTTATTCTTGTTTGCCTTACGAAGCCGATTTGCGCGCCGTTTAGCATGGATAACTTCGATCGCGTGTGATCCATGGATTCTTAAGGTCAGTCAGTCAGTCAAGAACTTTATTGAAGTCCTGAGGAGTTTCAATCCGTTGGAGATCCCATGCGGGGAACTCCTCCGGCAGAAACCGTAGGCGACACCCAAGTCGGGACGGGAACGTGGTGACGCTCCGCCAGTTCTTGGGCCCTCTGGACGGCCTTGAGTTGTAGTTTGAGGTCCGGGCTTTTGAGGGCTTCTTCCCATTCGGGCTCACTGGAGAGAGGGCCCTTTGGTAACGCGGTACATTGCCATAGCATGTGCGAGAGTGAGCAATAAAGTTCTGGGCAGTCTGGGCAATTTGCCGGGATTTCTGAGTTATAGTGACTTAGAAGGCCTCGGGACGGATACGAGTCCGTTTGTAGCATTCGAAACGCAGCCGCCTGCGCGCGTTCGAGTTTGGCGTGTGGGAGCGGGAATTTGGTTCTGCCTTTCCGATAGTGGGAGGTGATCTCTTGGTATGTGAGCAGCGGGTCATTAAACTGAATGTCCAGCCCCTCGTAGGCCGTGGGACCGTCGCGGCGGGCAAGTTCTCGCGCACGGTCGTGGGCCGTTTCATTGAGGTTAGCTTTTTGCGGGTGAATGTCTTTCCCCATGTGAGCGGGGAACCAGGAGAGGCACCGTTTGCTCTCCTTTGAGCTCGCTAGTAGTATACGCGCTGCTTCTTTAGATACGTTGCCGCATTCGTAGGCCCGAATTGCGGCACGCGAGTCCGTGAAGACATAAGTAAATGTGGGGTCTGCCATGGCAATGGCTACGGCTATTTGTTCCGCTTTAGCGCTGGTGCTCGTTTTAACCGATGCGGATGATCGTAGCGTTCCGTTGCCGTCCACGACCGCTATTGCGAAAGTGGATGTGCTGCCGTACTGGGCTGCGTCCACAAATGCGGTGGCTTCACGATCCGCGTCGATGCGGTCGAGAATTGCGCGGGCGCGGGCCCGGCGCCTACCCACGTTGTGTTGTGGGTGGACGTTTCTGGGAAACGGTGAGACTTTGTATTTGTCTCTAATTTCGCTCGGTAGGGTAACCGCGTGCTCGAGATAGGGAGACGGGGAGACATTGGCGTCATTTAGGATTAGCCTACCGGCTTTGGACGAGGATAGGCGGAGTATTTGCGCCATAGTCTGAGCCTCGATCACTTCGTCGATGTTGTTGTGCATACCTAGCTGGTCAACCTTTGCTGTACTTGCTCTTTGTGGAATTCCCAAGACCTGTTTGATGCTTTTGCGCATGAGTGTGTTTAGCTTCGTCTTTTCTAGTTTCGTCCAGTTGTAGGCAGAGGCGACGTAATTAATGTGACTCATAAGGAACGCGTGGTATACGCGCAGAAGGTTATCTTCGCGGAGACCCTTCCTGCGCCCCGAGACTCTGTGGATGAGTCTGATCATGTTTTCGGTTTTGGCGGTCAAGTGTTTGATCGTGAGTCCGTGGCATCCGGTGGATTCGATTAGGAGCCCAAGAATGCGTATGTGGTTGACTCGCGGAATCTGTTGTCCGTCTCTTGTGTGTAGTGCGAGCGGAAGTTCGTCTAGAGGTGTTAGGTGGCGGACTCCTTGGCAAGACTTGCGAAATAGTAATAGTTCCGATTTCTTTGAAGATAGTTTCATTCCTGTGTTTAGAAGGTACTCTTCCGTGGCATCAAGGGCAGACTGTAATGCCTGCTCCATGTCTCCCAGGGAGCCTCCCGGGCTCCAGATGGTAATGTCATGAGCGTATAGTGCGCAGTTTACGTTTGGGATGTGTCGTAGTTTGTCTGCAAGTCCCTTCATCACTATGTTAAATAGTAATGGAGAGATGACTGAGCCTTGTGGTGTTCCGACGGAGCCCAGCGCGTAGGGGTCCGACTTAAGGTGCGAGACTCGCAGTCGGGCTTCTCTGTCTTTTAGGAAGGAGCGTACGTACTCCTGAAATCTCTGGCCGAGGCCGAGGCCTGCCACAGACTCCAGTACGAAGCGGTGCGAGACGGTATCGAATGCTTTCGTGAGATCGAGGGCGAGGATGCCTCGAACGTCTCTTGTTTTAACGTCGAAGATCTGTCTCTTTAGGAGTAACATCACGTCTTGGGTGGATAGGTGGGGTCGAAACCCTACCATGTTGTGTGGTAGGAGTTCGTGTTCTTCAATGTAGCGTGACACTCGGTTTTGAATTACGTGCTCGGCTACTTTACCCACGCATGACGTAAGAGAGATGGGTCGTAAGTTGTCGAGGCTAAGTGGTTTGCCGGGTTTTGGTATGAGGACCACCGTGGCAGTGCGCCATTGCGTTGGTACCTCTCCTGTTTCCCACACGTGGTTGATGTCTTTCGTCAGTAATGTAACGGCTTGGTCGTCTAGGTTACGCAACAGTCGGTTGGTTACACCGTCGGGTCCTGAAGCAGACCTGCTGTTTAGATTGTGTAGCGCCTCTCGGACTTCTGCTTCCGTGAAGGCAGCGTCTAGTTCGGGAGTGGTTTCGCACTTTATGATCGGGTAATCATTGGGGTGAGCGACGCCTAGCGGAAGATACCGTTTGGCAATTTCTTCCAAGAAGGACTCTTCCGTTCCCCCTTTCCCTTTATGTGAGTGTAGAAGTCGGTCTAGCGCGTGACTTTGATTATCCTTCGTTTGGCTGTCGTCTAACATGCGTTTCAGGAGGTTCCACTTACCTCCTGTCCGCATGCGGCCGTCTACTGCCGAACAGAGTTCGTGCCATTGGAGTCTTGTGAGCTCCGTACAGTATTCGTCTATGTCTCGGTTGAGGATCGCGATGCGTTTGCGCAGGCGTCTGTTGAGACGCTGCTTTCTCCATCGCGCAAGTATCGAAGCCTTGGCCTCGAGTAAGTGTGCGAGGTGAGGGTCAACCCTTGGGACTTCCAGTTCCGTCTCTATGGTTTTCGTGGCTCTGGTAACGTCGCCCTTTATCGCAGAGAGGAGTTCCGCGAAGGAGTCATACGTATTCGTATCTTCCTTCCGTAACTTACGGAAGGTATCCCAGTCTGTGAGGGTGAAAGATCGGGGTGGGGCCGTCGTGTTCGGTATTTGTGTGCGTATGACGAAGTGATCGCTGCCCAGGTTCTCTTGCGTGTTCGTCCATATGTAGTTTGCAACATTTCGGAGTAACGTGAGGTCTGGCGTAGTATCGCGCTGCGTCGACGTACCCAATCTGGTGGGGAACCTGTGGTCCGTCACCAGGGTGAGGGACAGGCCGTCTATTGCGCGCGAGAGGTTGTTGCCGCTAGGCCTGTTTATGGGGTAACCCCACGACGTTTGGGGGGCGTTGAAATCACCTGCTATAATGAGCGGTGAGTTTCGTGCCAATGACGTGGCTTTAGTGAGGATCGCGTGGAAGGATTGGTTGTAGTGCGCGGGGGAACTATAGACGTTTAGTACAAAGACACTTTGTTTTAAGAATCGGTTAGGGACGAGCTCGATTAGGATCGCCTCGATGCGACTGTTTTTTGGTGGGACGTCGTGAACGATGTGCGCGAGCTTTCTACTAACGAGCGTGGCGATGCCTCTCCTGGCGTCCCCTTCTCTTTTTGAGACGGTGCAGTAACCTGAGAGCGTGAGGGTTTCGCATAGGGTTTCCTGTAATAGTATTACGTGCGGTCTTTGGGGTTGAATTTTGAGGTACTGTTGCAGCGAGGATTTGCGTTTCGCGTAGCTAGCGCAATTCCACTGCCAAATTTCTAAAGTATCCCGTGTCGTGTTAGCCATGATGGTTTTGTGAGGAATTTATTGGCGCCGAAGGCTGCGAAGTCGTGTCCATTTGTTGTGGCTGGCTAGCTTTGTTTTTAATTTTTATGGCGACTTTGTTTTCGACAACCTCTACACGATTTGCTAGGGTACGAATACTTTGTAGGTTCTCTCGCGTGAGGCGCAGAATTTCATCTAGGGTGTCTTGCGGTACATTACACTCTTCTTCCGTCTCTGGGAGCGGAGGTGGTTTGCGTTTCGCTGTGCTTACTTTTACATTTGTCTCCTGGGGTGGTGCCTGTTTGGGAGATTTAAGGTTTTGAATCTCCTGTTTCGCGTCATTAAGCTGTGCTGTAAGCACTTGTATGGTCTCTCGGAGACCCGCTAGTTCCTGTCGTAGGGCTGTGACTATCTCGCTCTCATGCTCGGGCAATGAAGACCGCGTTACCTGTTTCATAGATGAGGCGTCCTGTTGCTGCTGCTGGTGGTGTTTCCCTCGCACTCGGTCGGCCCACGTCAGTTCGGTGTGGCCGGATGTAGGGCGCCCCCTGGAGCGGGAGCGGCTGTTGCGTCGTCCCCTGGAGCGGGAGCGGCTGCTGCGGAGGGCGCTGCGGCGCTCGGGTGTCGGCGTGACTGAGCGACTCCTTGTGGTCGCTACGGGAATTCCCGAGGTGGCGCTCGAATCGCGGTGACTGGCGCCGCTCGGTCCTCGGGAGCGGCTGCGGCCGCGTTGGTTGCGTCTGCGGCGGCGTCTCTGTCGCACGATGTAAGGAACTTGAAACTTGCGTTTGCAGTCCTTGTCGGCGGTGGGGTGTGGTCCACCACACAGAGTGCAGTGAGGAGTACACTGGTGATCTTCTGGTGGTGTTTTGAGGCCACACTTACGGCACCACGTGGTGCTGGGGTTAGGACAGACATCTGCGCGGTGACCGATGTTGCCACAGTTGTAGCAAATTTCGGTGTGCCTGCGAAAGAGCGTGCATCGAACAATGCTTGCTCCGCAGTAGATGTAACTTGGTACTCGCATTCCTTGGAAAAGGATTGTCACGGCCGTGGTGTTCTTGATTCTCTTCACCTCCAAGGCGTTGGGGTTGCGCTTCGTGACGATCAGTTCTCGGAGTTGGGAGTCGTTGAGCTCGAGGTCAATGCCTCGGACTACGCCTTTGCAGGTATCATCGGGTGGGGCCGGGTATACCGCGACCCGATACGTAGAGTCTTTCATGCGAATCTGTTGCACCGTGGCGTATGCTCTTGCGTTACGTTCGCTGGGGGTGCAGATGATGAAGATATTCTGAGTAACGTTGGGGCATATGGAGTCTTCCGTGAGGTCTTGAGGAGCCAGGGCTGCCGCCATTGCCAGGGCTTGCTCAACCTGCACTGGTGTGGATTTGGCCACGTTGAGACCGTCTCGGGGCCTTACGATGATACGGAACGTGTCCCTCGGTAGCTGAGGGAGTCTCGAGGTGGCGACGAGGCGCTGGTATGCGCTGTTCGGTCCGGCGGTGCGATCGCCGTCCCTTCGTCTGCCACGTGTACATGACGAACTTGCTCCTTGGGGTTGACTGGCCTTGCCCTTGCGTGGTTTGCGGTTATATGCCGCGATCCAGCCCGGGTCATTCGCGTCTTCCGGCGATATCGTCTCACCGGGGACGATTTCCATGTCGGTAGTGAGTGACTTGCGTTGGTCGCCCTAGGCCTACCTGCCTTTGCACGCCGAGGTTGAAAATTCCAACGCAGAAAATGTTGAGAAAGGGTCCACCCACCGAAATAAATCCGGTATCCACGGAATCCGTGTAACTTGCTGCCTTCGTTGGTGCGCAATTCACGTCGATTTGGGCTGAATAACCTCGTGAAATCATTGATGATATCGGGAGCCGATGTTTGCTTGTCCGCACTAGTCGGCGCCCCACTACATCATCCATTCTTAAGGTGCTATTTTTTTCTTTTGCGTTGGAATATAATTAGTTATACAGTGCAGGACAATGCTCTTAAAATGTAGCCACAATGCATCTACATCAGTAGATTCCAGAAATGCTTTTTCCAAAAAGGAATCGAATTCATGCGACAGATGAGTTAGCATGCTGGCGTCATCTGCTTTATGAAAGTTTAAACATTTTTTTTACTGTAGACAGGGTAGTAATACAATGATCAAGCTGGAATGTGCACATAGGTATGCTGTGATCAGATATCCCTTCAATAATGTTTATTTGTACTCGACTTGTAGAAAAATGGTTGCTAAGAGGTATGATGTCGAGGATATTTTTCGTTGAGCCTTGAACGCGAGTAGGACGAGTGACAATTTGATGTAGGTTAAAATTTAGCGTTAAGTCTATTAGCACTTATGAGGCTTCTGATGTGTGATGCATTAATTGTGGGCCAGTCTACGTCAGCAAGGTTAAAGTCGCCCGCAAGAATAATCCTGGATCGATAGACATGACGCTGCATATATTCTTGAATTGCTGAAACCCTAGCAAAAATTATAATAGAAGTTTGTATTAGACTAATACAGTTTGTATTAGTTGTATAAGTTTTGTATTAACCAATAGAAATTTCTATTAGTTGTACTGATTTACCTATAAGACCAATAGAACCTATGTATTAGACGTATTAGTCTTACACAAACAGTGTTGCTTGTCTGCTAGTTTCTTTATTAGACTGATACGTCCTATTGACTTTATACAGATTGTTGCTGGTCTGTTATCCAACATGTATTGTTGAATTCCGTTGCCCCTGTTTGCTGCTTGTTTAATGCGAGGGTGAAAGTTTATGAAAAATTAAGTCTGTATTGGGGACCATTAGTTTACACCCTGATTCCGTAATGCCTCCATGACTGCTGAGGTTTCGACAGAATCAAACGCTTTCTCGTAATCAATGAAAGCTATATATAAGGGTTGGTTATATTCCGCACATTTCTCTATCACCTGATTGATAGTGTGAATATGATCTATTGTTGAGTAGCCTTTACGGAATCCTGCCTGGTCGTTTGCTTGACAGAAGTCTAAGGTGTTCCTGATTCTATTTGCGATTACCTTAGTGAATAGTTTGTAGGCAACGGACAATAAGCTGATCGGTCTATAATTTTTCAAGTCTTTGGGGTCCCCTTTCTTATGGATTAGGATTATGTTAGCGTTCTTCCAAGATTCCGGTACGCTCGAGGTCATGAGGCATTGCGTATACAGGGTGGCCAGTTTCTCTAGAACAATCTGCCCACCATCCTTCAACAAATCTGATGTTACCTGATCCTCCCCAGCTGCCTTCCCCCTTTGCATATCTCCTAAGGCTTTCTTTACTTCTTCCGGCGTTACCTTTGGGATTTCGAATTCCTCTAGACTATTTTCTCTTCCATTATCGTCGTGGGTGCCACTGGTACTGTATAAATCTCTATAGAACTCCTCAGCTACTTGAACTATCTCATCCATATTAGTTATGATATTGCCGGCTTTGTCTCTTAACGCATACATCTGATTCTTGCCAATTCCTAGTTTCTTCTTCACTGTTTTTAGGCTTCCTCCGTTCCTGAGAGCATGTTAAATTCTATCCATATTATACTTCCTGATGTCAGCTGTCTTACGCTTGTTGATTAACTTCGAAAGTTCTGCCAGTTCTATTCTAGCTGTAGGGTTAGAGGTTTTCATACATTGGCGTTTCTTGATCAGATCTTTCGTCTCCTGTGATAGTTTACTGGTATCCTGCCTAACGGAGTTGCCATCGACTTCCACTGCACACTCCTTAATGATGCCCACAAGATTGTCGTTCATTGCTTCAACGTCCTCTTCCTGAGTTAAAGCCGAGTACCTGTTCTGTAGCTTGATCTGGAATTCCTGTATTTTCCCTCTTACCGCTAACTCATTGATCGGCTTCTTATGTACCAGTTTCTTCCGTTCCCTTCTCAGGTCTAGGCTAATTCGAGTTCTTACCATCCTGTGGTCACTGCAGCGCACCTTGCCGAGCACGTCCACATCTTGTATGATGCCAGGGTTAGCGCAAAGTATGAAGTCTATTTCATTTCTAATCTAACCGTTCGGGCTCCTCCACGTCCACTTTCGGCTATCCCGCTTGCGGAAGAAGGTATTCATTATCCTCATATTATTCTGTTCCGCAAATTCTACTAATAACTATCCCCTACTATTCCTAGTGCCTATGCCATATTCCCCCACTGCTTTGTCTCCAGCCTGCTTCTTGCCTACCTTGGCATTAAAGTCGCCCATTAGTATAGTGTATTTGGTTTTCACTCTACCCATCGCCGATTCCACGTCTTCATAGAAGCTTTCGACTTTCTGGTCATCATGACTGGATGTAGGGTCGTAGACCTGTACAATCTTCATTTTGTACCTCGTATTAAGTTTCACAACAAGACCTGCCACCCTCTCGTTAATGCTATAGAATTCCTGTATGTTACCAGCTATATTCTTATTAATCAGGAATCCGACTCCTAGTTCTCTTCTCTCCGCTAAGCCCCGGTAGCACAGGACGTGCCCGCTTTTTAGCACTGTATATGCTTCTTTTGGCCTCCTAACTTCACTGAGCCCTATTATATCCCATTTACTGCCCTCTAATTCCTCCAATAGCACTGCTAGACTCGCTTCACTAGATAACATTCTAGCGTTAAACGTTGCCAGGTTCATATTCCAATGGCGGCCTGTCCGGACCATTTGCAGAGAGGTCTCGACTATTCGCTGAATAAAAGAATTTTGCTGTACAAAATGTGCAGCACACAGCATTCGCACGTTTGTGTTAGTTTCATCGCACTAAGCTAGTGAAACTGGCCCCTATCTCTCAGCGATATACACGAAAGCGATCGACGCGCGCCTACATGGTTTGCCAATTTTGCTTCACTGGCGACGTCTCACAATACTATTATAGGCCTCTGTTCAGCCTCGTCGCGATGAGTCCTGAGGAAACAGCTAGCGTTTACAAGACAGCAAATACTTCGCCACGAAAAAAAAAACAACGGAACGAACAACCAGCCGTAACGTACAAGGCGGAGTCGCGATGCCGGGTGGGTTTACGAACGATGGTGCAATCGCAACAACCATATTTGTTTGCCACTGAAGTTTCGTTAGTCCCGTATCCTCTGTTGAAGTGCGCATAAACTTGTTAAGTATAAACCCCATGCAAGCGATCTTGCACGCGACAGCGACAAGCGACGCGATGGAGATGGCTGTCGCGTTCGCTCGTCGCCTACAAGTTGCACCCCATGCGAGCGACGACTTCGAGCGACGTCTCCCCAGCGTTGCCGGTATGAGGGCAGCAATATAGGCGCCGAAACTAGCGTGACGCGTGCTTTATTAACTTAAGTTGATGTATTTTACTGTAAAAAGCAGCATAAAATATTTCTGAAAGTCTTGCAGTAGGTTCTTATCCTTGCACGTATAAAAATTCAATCGTTTGCTCGTTCCGTGCGACAATCAGAAGTACTGAAGTTATGTACATCCAGTTCCGGCTTTGCGCTATTGGCTAGTCGCTCATAGCACTTCCGGACGACGAGCGACGAATTCTAGATTTGCAAAACCGAGCGATCGCGCGACAAGACCGAGCGATCTGTTCAAGCGACGGCCCGATCCGTCGCGCGAACCCGTCGCTCGTCGCTGTCGCGCACAAAATCGCGTCAATGGGGTTTAGCCTTTACCCAAATTGATAACTTAATACCGCATATAAAAGGCCGTAATATTTATTAATATCAAAGAGCAGTATCGCAGAGAAGGGAACACGGCAGGCGGGAAGATCGCAAAAGTGCGACCGTAGTCAGCCGTAGTTGCGCACAGCACGTGTGCATTCGCGGCTGCCACGGAGAAAGGAAACTCAGGAGAGGCGCTGACGTCACTCTTTGTGAAGCTAAAGTGAAGCCGGAAGTTGGCGTTGCTCATGGCGTTGCTCCGCCTCTCGGGCCAGCTCTCCTCTGTTGTTTACATTTCTCGCGAAACCACGCCGCGCTGCGCGCAACCGTGCTGCTGGGACCCGCGCGCTCCGCAGCAATATCAAACAATCGTTAGCACGTTAGCATGATTCCGCCAAAGAGGGCAAAATTTACCGCGGATATTCCTTCGTCCGTTGCCATTGCCGTGGCGCCGTACATTGCGTACAGCATTGCATGCGCGTTCATTTCACGAACTTTAGTACCTCCTTTCCCACCTGGCCACAGCAACATCCGGTAGAGCATGGTACAGATAACGCAGCGCAACAAAACACGGAGACCAATGCAAACCGGCCCGCACGGCGCCTTTGCCACGGTACGAAACCTACGGAGCAACACGTGTGAGCGCACAGAACACGGAGGAAGGGAACTCAGGAGAGGCCCTGACGTCACTCTTTGTGAAGCTAAAGTGAAGCCGGAAGTTGGCGTTGCTCATGGCGTTGCTCCGCCTATCGGGCCAGCTCTCCTCTCTTGTTTACATTTCTCGCGAAACCACACCGCGCTGCGCGCAACTGTGGTGCTTGGACGCGCGCGCTCCGCAGCAATACTAAACAATCGTTAGCACGTTAGCATGATTCCGCTAAAGAGGGCAATATTTCCCGCTGATATATTCCTTCGTCCGTTGCCATTGCCGTGGTGCGGTACATTGCGTACAACGTTGTATGCGCGTTCATTTCACGAACTTTAGTCCCTCGTGTCCCACCTGGCCACAGCAAAATCCGGGAGAGCACGGTCCAGCTAACGCAGCGCAACAAAACACGGAGACCAACACGAACCTGCCCGCACAGCGCCTTTGGCACGGTACGAAACCTACGGAGCAACACGTGTGAGCGCACAGAACCAAAATAAAGCCGCCATTGTGGCCCGAAAGGCGTGGCTGCAACGGCAAAGAAATAAAAAAATCAGCAAAAAAGAGGTGAACCTACTGCGTCATTTCTTCCACATTTTTCTCCTAGCGTGCGGAGGGGGTAGAGCCGCTGCTCAGTTTCCTTCCTCCATGGCACAGAAAATATAACAAAGCCGCCATTGTGGCCCGAAAGGCGTGGCCACTACAGCAAAGAAATAAAAAAGACAGCAAAAGAAAGGAGAACCTACTACGTCATTTCCTCCACACTTTTCTCCTAGCGCGCGGAGGGGGTAGGGCTAGGGTGGCTAGAAGGGCCTTCTAGCCCTTCTAGCCACCCTAGTATATAGGGCCTCTCCTCAGTTTCCTTCCTCCATGGCGGCTGTCATGTTGCAGTGTACTGTAGCCACGTCAAGGCGAGGTGTGCGAGATTTTTAGTGAATGAACGATGTCTTTTTAAGGAACCCGAGGGGTTGGCGTCTGCGCAATCTTATTCCTGCAGTGGTATATTTGGACATAGATGTTAATTGTGTGACTTCAAAACAACGGCAGGCAATTTTTCTACCCCTGTACTTCGTGGCTTTGTGTATCTATCGGCGTGCATCGATGTGATGTGTTTTCACCGGCGCCGATTCCCTACCATTCGGGGGTAATTATTGTACTTATTTATGCTTCTATAGTGTTGTATAAAGTTGTTTCTTTCTTTTTATCCCAATGGTGGATTCACTTCAGTACAGTGTCATTGGGCCGATTGTTGTGCGCATAGCAGCAATGACATGCCTGTTTCCGGCAATGCTGTGCAAGATTTCTGTCTAGAGTTGTTCCTTACCTGCCTACAGTTTTGATGTAACACACAGAACATCTTAGGTTCATTTTATGTGCTGTCTAATTGTTCTGTCGTATCAGCCCCTAGCAAAAATTCTAATAGAAGTTTGTATTCGTCTAATACAGTTTTGTATTAGTTGTATAAGTTTTGTATTAGACCAATAGAAATTTCTATTAGTTGTACTAATTGACCTATAAGACCAATAGAGCCTATGTATTAGGCGTGTTAGTCTTATACAAACAGTGTTGCATGTCTGCTAGTTTCGTTATTAGACTGATACGTCCTATTGACTTTATACATATTGTTGCTGGTCTGTTATGCAACATGCATTGTTGAATTCTGTTGCCCCTTTTTGCTGCTTGTTTAATGCGAGGGTGAAAGTTTATGAAAAATTAAGTCTGTATTGGGGACCATTTGCAGAGAGGTCTCTGATTATTCGCTGAATAATAAAGAACAAAATGTGCAGCACACAGCATTCGCACGTTTGTATTAGTTTCATCGCACTAAGCTTATCTCTCAGCGATATACACAAAAGCGATCGACGCGCTCGCCTACATGGTCTTGCTAATTTTGTTTCACTGGCGACGTCTCATAACTAGGCCTCTGTTGAGCTTCGTCGCGATGAGTCGTGAGGAAACAGCTATGTTTACAACGCAGCAAATACTTCGCCACGAAAAAAAAAGCACAACGAACAACCAGCCGTGACCTGCAAGGCAGAGTTGCGATGCCCGGTGCGTTTACGAACGATGGTGCAATCGCAGCAACCATAATTGTTTGCCACTGAAGTTGCGTTAGTCCCGTATCTTCTGTTGAAGTGCGCATAAAGCAGTGTTAAACTTGTAACCTAAATTGATAACTTAATACCGCATATAAAAGGCCGTAATATTTATTGACATCAATGAGCAGTATCGCAGAGAAGGGAACACGGCAGGCGGGAAGATCGCAAAAGTACGGCCGTAGTCAGCCGTAGTTGCGCACAGCACGTGTGCATTGGCGGCTACCATGTTGCAGTGTACTGTTGCCATGTGAAGGCGAGGTGTGCGCGATTTTTAGTGAATTAACGATGTGTTTTTAAGGAACCCGAGGTGCTGGCGTCTGCGCAATCTTATTCCTGCAATATAATACTTGGATATGGGTGTTGTGTGACTTCAAAACAACGGAAGGCAACTGTTTTTACCCCTGTGCTTCGTGGATCAGCGTGCATCGATGTGATGTGTCTTCGCCGGCGCCGATTCCTTTCCATTTGGAGGTAACTATTGTACTTATTTATGCTTCTATAGTAGAGTATAAAGTTGTTTCTTTTTATCCCAATGGTGGATGCACTTCAGTACAGTGTGATTGGGCCAATTGTTGTGCGCATAGCAGCAGTGACATGCATGTTTCCGACAATGCTGTGCAAGATTTCTGTCTAGAGTTGTTCTTTATCTGCCTACAGTTTCGATGTAACACACAGAACATTTTTGGTGCATTTTATGTGCTGTCTAATTGTTTTGTCATCAGATGGCGTCATTTTTCTTTATGATAAACATATCGAACTAAGCATATCAAACTTTGTCCTAAAATTAGTTTGGAAATTACGGGGCCATATTATTCCAATTTAGAAGCAAATATTGCCTGCTTAAACATTTAGTGGTAGAACTAGCACCCCTGCTTTTAAATGTTTCTATATGTGTATGTTTCTGTCCGGGTTTTTTTAACCTATCAAAAGGACGTTCTCTGGTCGAAGTGGTGGAGTAAACGCTCTGGCAATCAAGACTGCTGACCTGACGAGGATCTCGAAAGAGAAATCTGTAAAAAATATTTAATGTGGTAATAAATGCTTCTAGCAATTATGCCTGTTTTTCATTCTGTAACTGGTGCATTTCAAACTTTTCTTTCACACCAATATACCTAGCTATTAGACTAACACGCCGATAGACCAATACACCAAATACATATCAGACTAATAGGTAATACACCAATAGATCTATTACACTAATGCACTAATAGACATAATAGATTGTATTAGTGTCAATAACCTCATAGGCTATTAGTTTTTGTATTATAATTTTGCTAGGGTAAGGCATGCACTGCCAGAGGAAGGGCTCCGATAAACGGAATCGGTTACAATTGACGTCCCATCGCACAAAACTTTGCAGAAAACGGCTTCAGCGTTGTCCACCTCTGGAAGAAGGACAAAGCGGAGGCAGTTTTTTATTAGTAAGGCCACTCCTCCACCCCGTGAAGGTCGGTCTTTTCGGATGATTGTGTACTTTGGTGGAGCTAAAGCCCCTCCATCCACGCGCCACCGGCGGAAACGTGTATGGAGGGGCTTTAGGTGGAGCAATCTCGTGGTCGAATATAGTGGGTGATAAATATCGGGCTCGTAGTCGACTAGAAGGCTTTCCAAGGCTTCTGTTTTATTTAGGACACTGTGGGCGTTTACATTTATCAATGTTAATCTTTTGGTTGTGCCGCTTGTGCGGCTCGGTGGGTTATTCGCCGGTTTGTTACTGTGTCGTTTTTTTTTTTTTTTTGCATCGGTACTTTGTCCTTCTTCTCTTCGTCCCAAATATATGCGCGTTTGTTAATGTAAAGCTTGTCAAAGGAAAGTGATACTTCTTCCTTTTTTTCACGGTCTGATTTTTGATTGAGACTTTGATAATTAGGATAGCACGTCTATTCGTACCGTGACGGGAGCCATGATCAATTTGAAAAGTGTGCTAAAACCTCGCTTAGCTGGCTCTGCAGACAAAGTGCCACTGAGGCATTTTCCGCCGGAAGTGACGATTTTATCGCCATTTTTGCGGCTTTGCATCCAAAAGGCCTGAAGTCGTGCCGAAAGTCAATCCAAGATTATCCCATGCCAAGCCGCGCGCACAGCCGCAAATCTCGAAATGCGCCAAATGTGCTTGTGTTTTATGCCTGCGCCTACATGACAGATCGCTTTTTTCGCAGGCGTTGTGCTAGTTGCGCATGTCAATAGCGCAAGTTGGTCATAAATCCTAGTTAGAGAGAAAGGGCTTCGTTTGTTCTCTTGTGCGAAGCGCGTCCGCCGCGGACGGGAATGATGTTCCCCACACGTGACGTGCCGGTGTAGTTGGTGTAGTTGCGGATACCTGCCAAAAACAGTCACCATTTGACGTTCGTGTCATATTTCAGGTGGGGAAGCTCTTGTATAAACGCACTTGTAGATCAGCGTCTGTGTGTGTTCTCGTCATTCATGTTTGTGTGAACATCTCTCCAAGTGCACGGCTTCAGCAAAATCATAGTAACTTGTCAGTGTCATAGCCCCCTATGTAATATGTCAGTGTGTACTTGCCGTGGTGGCTTAGTGGCTGCGTTGCGCTGCTAAGCCCGAGGGTGCGGGAACGAATCCCAGCCACGGCTGCCGCATTTCGATGGGGGCGAAATGCAAAAACGCCCGTGGTACCGTGCATTGCGTGCATATTAAAGAACCCCACATGAACAAAATTAATCCGGAGTCCCCCACCACGGCATGCCTCATAATCATATATGTTGGTTTTGGCACGTAAAACCCAAAAATGATTTTTTTTTACTTTGTCAGTGTCGGGCCATATTGTGCTGTCAACTTTTTGAATACCGTAGTGCGATTTTCTTATTTATTTTGTATTTCCGTCAAGGCCACGGGTATGCAGAGCGGAGTGGTTTTCGGGAGGAAACAAGAATGTAGTATGTATTAATAAAAAGAGGAAATAATTTTTGCTGCAGCTATACAATGTTAGCTACAAACAAAATAAACAATGATGTTCCCTTCAAGCTGTCGGATTTCTTTCCCCGCACTCTCAGACGCTCGTGTCACCGAAAGAATGGAGGAAGTTTCTGCTTGATCAAGAATAAATGTCATTCGATTACTATCGGCAACACGCTGTTATTCTGCCTTGTCCCAGCATAGCTTGCTTTCATGTTCACTTTACACTTGCATTATCCCATTAGCATACTCAGTCTCCGAAAGGGAAACGGAGAAACCTACGTGTTCCTGTCATTCCCTTTCTTGCTATAGCAATGCATATATTTAGGACCAGCGTCCACTTCCCTCTGGTACACATGGCTTCTTTGCATCAATATTGCTGCTGAAAGCAGCAATGCCATTTGCTTTGCTTTGTGCATTTCTTAGTGTGCAGGCGGGGCATTATGTCACATGCTTGCTGTTGTAACATCCTACTTAATTTGTTGTTTTCAAAATGAACTTTTAACTGCGAGTCAATGCTGTGTTTGTCACCTTCTTTTCTGGTCCGGGTCATTTTGTGTTTTTAAAATGATGGTAACATACTCTCATGTCCATTGCAGAGTGCTCACAAGGTGTCACAATAGCGGAGCCCCTGTTTGCATCCAAGACCATTCTCCTTGCCCCTTTCATCCTAGTTGCTTGCCTCATCATCGACTGTACTAAGGTGAGTGGCAGCTGCTTCCTTTTCTTTTTTTCAGAGCGCTTTGCCCTTGGCTACCAGCTGACTGCCCTGACACACAGCCCGAGCACCTAAGAGACGTAGTGACTTCTCATCATCTTAGAAGAGGAAGAAAAAAAGGGACACAATCCACTTGCAGCCAAGCATTGTAAGTGTGATGTTACTTGAGGTTGCAGACACATCAAGAGCCTTGCTGGCTGAACCACCACGTACAACTGAAGAAGAGTTACAACTGTAGTATTCAGGTCTTGCTGATGCTCTTGTGCTGCACCAGCTTTCTTCATCGTGCTCTTACAGTAAAGTGCTAGCTTCGAGCCACTTGCAGGAACATGGTCCAAGGACTTGGAAACACTGTTTCAACGTGGTGGCAACTTCCTTGCTGAGTATCACATCAGTCAAGAAATGGTGGACCACGTTGAAGGCTTCACAGAAGGACAATCAAGTTGTCCAAAGTGGCTTGCATATCGTGCTGGCAGAATCGCAGATTCTGTGACAAAATGTGTTAAGCCTGTGGGGATGTCGCGGCTAGCGAAGGACGAATCCCAACATAAAAACGCAACGCGTCTTTATTCGGCGAACGATGTCAGCGGACGGGCGTACCAAGCTACGTTTGTCACAGTAGCTGGTGGTAGAAGGCGGCTTTTATCATCCAGGCAGCCTGTTCTTATAGCCACCGTCGGTGACGCATACCTCGGGTGACATGGCGGTGGCGCTATGCTTTATCGACCATGCAATCCAGCGTGCAGCTGTGGTATGCTTGGCCAGATGATAAGATGGCAGGTGCGCAGAAATATGCGCAGAGTGTGTCGCCACAAGCCATAGCAGCACAAGTTCACCTCTGCATCGACAACATAGGGACTGGAGCATAAGCATGGTGCATTCACGAGCTTTGTTTATGAAATCGTGCTGCATCATATTGACTTTCAATACTTTGGGCCAAAAATTCACTAGAGTACACAGCATTTACATCTTGCAGCAACACCAGATGCTTCCCTTAGCTGTATACGTTGTGGCAAGGGTGTTGAGGTTAAATGCTCTTACACACTGGCCAAGAGAAGCATACAAAAAGTGAGAAACGGCCCAGATTGTTGTCTAGAGAATGTGAATGGAAAGCAGACATCGAAATGGGCACACCCATACTACTTTTAAGTTAAAACACAAATGGCAGTATGCAACAGAACATCGGGATTTTGTTGTTTGGATTCCATCATCAGGGTTAACAAAGGGTTACTAAGGATGATACCTTTTTGGATTCCATGCCGACTTCTACAGAGAAATTTTTCACGCAAGTGATCATGTCAGAACTACTTGCTGAATATTTCGCAAGGAAAACTATTGAAAGCAGCCAAAACAGCAGAGATAACGACTTGTACTTTTTCTGCAGAGGGCCTGAATCTGGCAACTGCTGGCATATGAAGGCCAAAATTGCAAGTGTAGATGCTATCACTGCGTTTGTACATTTGAAATAAAAATGGTGGTTTTACTAGGACTGTGTCACTGACAAGAGCCTACAGAGACTGCTTAGCTTGACATAGCAGCAGCCCCATTCAGCTGTTTGTCAAACATGGTCGAGACCGCCCCTGGACTGGCTTGTGCACTGACAAATGTAAGCACTTAATGCTTGATGCAGCGACGTCTAGCCAATCATTCTTGAAAGTACAGCAATAAATTTTGTACAGGGAGAGTATCTATAACTGACAGCGTACAGTGACTTTTAAACGTAGAGCTAACTACAAAGTAATTAATGCAGAAAGTTTGGCTAGTTGGTGTCGATGCAAGCACATAATCCTTCCTAAATGTAGAATAGCTTTACTTGAACTTTACGTGTGTGAATATTGATGTGCTAATGTGAAAGCGAACAGATTATAAATGGCATTCTCAATGTGCAATTATCAGGAAACATATTATGCAAAGTGGAGCTGTCTCATAAACAAATTGCCAGGAGAATATTGTTCAATTTTATGCATCTCTGCCTGCTGCCACTGCTGCGCAGAGCTAATCGATGAAGTAGTCTAGGCGACGGTGAGTTAACGAAACATTTATGTACAATGTGTACAAGGGCATTAAATAGTTGGCCTAGAGGCTGAGAGCAGAACGGGCTTGCACTAAGGCACGCTGTGATGAACGGCAGGGCGTATAGCTTCGCTGCCTCTTTCTGTCTGTCTTCCCACTTTGTGTGGTTTGTTTTTGGTAGCTCCAGGATCCATTGAAGCAGCCAGCAGCTTGGTCATTGTTTGAATTGGACGAATGGACGAGAGGGCTTGACGCTGGTTGCTTCACACACTCCGCTGTAAAGATGACTCATTAGTGTGGTCAACGCCGAAGGAGATCATAACTTTGAAGGAGAACGCTTTGAAGGAGATCTAAAGCTTGCACACGCCTTAACACCAGCCCTTCGACCAGAAGGATAGTCATATACAGAATGTTAACTTGGGCCAAACTTTAAAAATATGCAGATGCTTCGTAGCTCGACATAACCAAGGTAATGTTGTTTGCCATAGTTTGTAGATACTCAGGTTATTTTTTGCAGTCTGCCTAGTTAGATAACTTGTCTTAATTAATTAATCAGCTTCTAAATTATTATAATTAAAAGAAAAGTGTAAATGAGAAAGTCGGGGAGCAACATGAAAAACTCCCGATACAGCTTTCTGTTGCTCAATACGTACTACATATAAGTGTTTTTCCGAGCGTGAAGCAAGCTCGCGAATACACGACTACTTGGTCTATTTGAATTAGGAGATAGGTTCATGGTTGACGAGGCATTCAAGGTAGATGACTTTCTGCCACTTGGTGTTGTCCTTCATGTGCCCCCATTGTGTATTCCAGAAGTGCAGATCAGCACTAAGTACGTTGAAGCTACAAAACATGTTGCAAGTGCACGGGTGCACATTGAAAGGGTCATAAGAAGAATCAAGAAGTTGCATTTATTGGACAGACCCCTTACCTATAAACATGCTAGACATAGCAGATGCAGTTTTCACAAAATGTGCATTGCTCTCAAACTTTAGACAACCACTAATAAATAATTGGAACCTGCCGTGGTTGCTCAGTGGTTATGGTGTTAGGCTGCTCAGCACAAAGTCGCGGGATCGAATCCCGGCCACGGCGGCTGCATTTCGATGGGGGCGAAATGCGAAGACACTTGTGTACTTAGATTTAAGTGCTCGTTAAAGAACCCCAGGTGGTCTAAATTTCTGGAGTCCTCCACTACGGTGTGCCTCATAATCAGAAAGTGGCTTTGGCACTTAAAACCCCATAATTCAATTAATCTTTTAAATAAATAACGGGACGGCAGTGGAGACAGACACCATGTAACAGAACGAGAAAGCGTGTGGTATATTAATTCAGAGCACTTAAGAAGTGTCATGCAACAAAGCTTTATGTTGCAAAGGAACAGTGTACCAAAGAGCATGGAGCACATTGTCATAAGGAAAGGCAACTTTTACTCTTGGTTTCAACAATGCTTCTTTTGAAATGGGACACTAAAGTGAAATATGATTTCTCTCGTATCATTAAATTACCCTTTTGCCACCCTTCTTTTTCGCCAACCTGTTTCAGCCTGTATTGTCACTGTGCGTGCTGTAGCTTCTGATATTCATCTTCAAAGTGTCCGCGTCGCATTGCTAAACCAGATAAAACCCCAGAGCATACTTCTTGTAGGACACCTAGCCTGCACCTGTGGTATAAAGATATCCAAGTCGTCGGATACGTCGTGTCATCAGTTCTGGAATAATAGCAGCCTTATAAAAGTAGGCCAGGCCCTGAAGGATGTCTTGCCAAATTTCTTCGTCAAAATATGTGCTCTCCTCTGATACGGAGTGTTGATGGTCAGCGTGGTCTGTGAAGATAGCAAAGTCGCCCCGTGGCTTCTTTGAGACTCCCATTTGTCCTCGCGCTTGATAATAATTATGGTCTTTTATTGGGGCAATCTCATCATTGGTTACCGCTGAGTAGAAACCTTTATCAGAGCATGCATCAACAACTCTTTGGCCAGCTTTCGAAGTGGGGCACTTCACTTCTAGAAGCCCATTCTCACTGCCATCTCTCACAAGGTGATCGGGTGACGCGGCAGTGAAAGAAGGTAGTTTGTGAATGTGCAATCCTGTTTTCGGGACATCAATATCTTTGTCATACAGTTGCATCACTTCTACGTATTTATCAACTGCTTTTGATTCATTTTGTATACCGTAGAGTCTGGGGTCACTATTCTTCATTGTTTTGCTGTGAGGGTAAAATACTTCTCTAAAAGCGCTTCCGGCTTCAGGCTGTGCAGTATCTCGCGGAACTTTGAAGCAGTTAGCCTGCCAGATCTTTCTGTGAGCAATGCAGGGTTCTGATTCTGGCCTACAGTTTTTGCAAAGATGTTCACTCTCTGGGTAGCTGTGAGTGGCACCTGGTTCTTGAAATATTTATTGAACAATGCGACACACTTCTACAAATTCATGCCCTCTTCATTCGTAATGGGGCTGACATTTCTCACTGGTGCTGGCCTCGGTTTAACAGTTTCACACCAGCTCAGGTGCATGTGTGGCAATGGTGCTCCTAAACTTCAACAATCTGGACTGCCCAGCTGTTTTCAGATGAGGAGAATGCTCTCGTTTAGCCTTAAGGTCCACCGTCTTGTTAATCCGCACATGTTTCTTAACGGTGATGTCTGCCAAGGGTTTCGTCATCAGATGGTTTTGTCCCAGAAATAACAAAATGTGAGGACTTGTATACAGATTATACCACGTTGTACACAGATTACTGGCCTAGATCTGTTTTGACATTGGATTCTGTATGCAGTTATGTTGCACTAATGATGGACGCTGCAAACTGTTGTAAATCTGATCAGCATGCTAGCTCACCTCTCTTCAGATAGATTCTTTCTGTATCAACATGCTTACATTTACGTTGAGGTATCATTACAAGGAAAAGTACCAATACCAGACCAAAGCTACTTTATGAAGTCGTTTTTCACATTGTCCTTTGTTCTACTGCAAACCTCCCTATTCTGTTTGCTGCAATTTACCTACTTAACTTATAGTGTTCTGAATAAAAAAATATACCTTGTGTTTATGCCATCCATCTGCACGGGACACTCATACAAGATGCCCTCTGGATGCTTCGAATGGCAAACAGCAGTGCACCTACAGTCAAACATCGATATAACATACTTCAATATAACAAAATTCTCGATATAATGAAGTATTGAACTTCTCAAAACCTCTTGTCCATAGAACACGATGCATTTAGAACCTCGGTATAACAAGGTGTGTTTGTATGCAATTTCAGTATAACGAAGTTTCATTGCCACCACAAAGGAATGCCGAAACAGTAAATGGAAACTTGTGCCGACGCAGATGGTTAAATGATATAATTACGAGCGGCTGCTTGCTGCATGTACAAAGAGTGGGCGTGCCAAAACAATGTGGCACCATGTAACATGTCTTACCATGCGTGTAGTATTAAAGGTTGTGTGATTTTGAATGAGTGTGGCCCTCCTCTTAAACTTAGTGTCATATTGGGCATCGTACAACATGTTGCCATTATAGAGGAGAATGTAGACAGCACAGAGAACCGTGGCCACATCACAAACGATGCTACAAGAAGAATGCGCAGTGCCAGTACAAATGAAAACAAAGAAAAATGTTTAGACTTGGGATAGAATTAGGCTCAGCACATGCAGCCAATATAAGCCTCGAGATCACTGTAACTGAAGTCTGCTATTCAAATTGCGCACATTGCGGCATTTGTTTAGGCCACTCGAATTTCAGCGTTGATTGTAATGTGAGGGTCAACTTCAAGAAACAAAAATCTAGAAAAAAAAGAAACTTTTGTTACAGTTAACTACAGTACATAGTTCACGTTTTTCTCATACAGTACATAGTGTAGCTTTTAGCCTTGAATGCCTTATGTCATTTCTGGAAGAGAAACACTGCTGTCTTTACTAATAACTCCTTTTTCAGCAGTACTCATCTTTAGTTTTATATGTACTTTTACGTTGGAGGATTTTGTCATGCTCAGTTCCTCCTCCACTCGTTTTCATTGTTTTGCCATGTGTTGAGCTTCTTTCTGAGCTCTCTTTTTTTGCGCTCAACCGCTAGCAACGAGGGTGCAGTGAACATTGAGTTCAAGATGTCAGTTGTCACGCCAAGTTCAGAAAACATTTGGAAATGTGTAATCACAGAAGGTATTAGTTTATCTTAGAGTGCATTCTTTAGGAAAACCTGTGTTATATGGTGTCTAACAAAATTTTTAATCAAGGGGGACATAACTCTTAAAGCTATCTTTCTTAATTTTTCAGCAAAGTTGATGAAATTGGGTATTCTGATTACCTTCGTTAAACTGATTTCACATTTGTAGCTTTTTTCCACTAGACCATTTAGTTCTGATGATAAGTGAAATTCATTGTTCATCATTTGCAGAAACAACAGAAAAATGACCGTGCTACAAAAATTCATGTTGGAACTTGCCTAGGTACTAGAAAACAAGGAATGCAATGTTAAAGTACTTTTTTGATATAACAAATATTAGGAATTCTTCACTGTTCGAAATGTGGGTACCCTACAGGCTGATGTAAAGCAGAAATGAAAAATGTTAAAACATAAATTCCAGTCTGTTCCTAACATTGTGGGCTTTGCACATTCAGCTATAAGCCATAACAAAAATGGCTCTACCTGCGTTGAAGGCAGAGATATTGCTGCTGCAAATCAGAAAGAAGTAAAAAATTAGTGTTTTGAGAAAACGAGAAAAAATAAATAAATTCACTTTAAATCAGAAGTGCAGAAAAATATTTGCAGTATTTTGCAGTGAATGTGGCTAAAACCCACCAGGAATGTAGTCACTCTAACTACAGCCACTCAAATAGTGTTTTCTGAAAGCATTCTGCATGTCCGTAATACTTTTGCGCTTGTTTGCAGATGCCACTGCTTAGCGGTGGTCTTTTTCCACCATGTGTTTCATGCTTGGTATTCCAGGGTTAAGGTGCAGCTCTTTCAGTATTGCTGCAGAGGTTGTCTCGCAGCCAGTGTTAAATTTCATCACTGCCTCAGCCACTGCGGCTTGCACAGTGAACAGTGAAGCATGCTGTTCCTTTGGAGCCAGTGCCCATATCAGTGAGTGGAGAGACTCGTTGCTGTTTTGAGTACTGCCCCATTGGAACTGCTCAAGGGGCCTTTCATCAGACAGGCTAAATGGGCAACAGGGCTTCGCAGACATGTGGAGGCAAATTGTAGCACCGTGGAGGCAAATTGTAGCGGTGCTTAGGGGCCGCCTCATCCTTAGTGCTTGCTGCATTTTGCCGGCACCATGAACTCAATCCTGCTGGGCAATAGCTGTGGTCTGACCCCAAGTCATTTGGCGATGTGTGCTGGTAAGCGGGCATCACTGCCCTTTTCATTCCCTGCACGTCATCCTTGTCGGTGTTCAAGGCCCAGCCATAGTATTGTGTCAGCTTTGTGACTGGGTCAGTAGTCAGTTGGCCTTCGCCACCAAGGCTCTCCAATCCAGGTCCCTTATGCTTTGTGATAAGGTTTTGCAAGCTTGTGCCCATCCGTTTCTGTGCATGGTTTATACAGTCTTCCTTTTCTTCTGTAATGTGTCCATACACCCTGGCCTCCTGCAGTGCAAGAAAAGCGCGGCTGTCACCATCCGAGAGTAGGATGGTTTATCTTAGGTTATGCTGTTGCAATCACCTCTGGAAAAGGGTGAGAGCAGCTTCAACTTCCATTTCGTCGGCCTTCTTGGAGGTGTTTTTCGGGCAGGTGTGGCTCTCCTTCCATGCTTTATCATTTCAGTCATCATCCTTCGGTCCACGCTCACAATTAGCGCAGAAGTTGCTGAGCACTACATGGTCGATGACTAGCCCCATAAACAGCTCTATGACGGTGCCGCTGCCAATGTGGGATGAGTGGCCGCACGTTATCCAGGAACCATCACATGACGCAACAGTGTTTCCGTCATTTTCAATCTCTGCTCATCATACAGTTCTCGAACCAATTGCACGCACACTGTTGTCTGCTTCTCGGCAGCAAGTGTCGCCGCGGGCACTGACTTTTCTTCACATACCTGTGCTATGTTTTGGTGTAAAGACTGCAGTGGGAGATGCTTATTGTATCAGAATCATTGTTTAGCGTCGTTTATCGATTCCTGGTGGCTTGTATCACACGTTCGGCAAGAGCGTTCACGACGATTTGGTTGCTCTTCTAGTTGCAAATATTTTCTTGTCTAGGAGTGTGCACAGCAGAGGCAGCTACATGAAATAATTGTCAAAAAATAGCTTGTGTCCCTTGTTGCAGGGAATTCAATGAGCCACCTGTGACACTATAGCACTTGTCAAACGTTATTGTTGCTTTAGGTTTTCTTCTATCCTTGTTGTTAACCCCTGATACGGCAGTGAAGAATACACGATGCTAGACTCTCCACAAAGCTTCAAGATCTATACACCCCAGGGGTGAGGTTTTGCTTTCACATACAGTTTTATATCAAGCTTTCCTTTGAAAGGAACAACTTCTTCATCGATACACAATCGTTCTTCCACCTGCAGTGCCTGACACCTTTCTTCGAATTTATCAAGAAGCAGTCTCACCTTCCAGAGGCGATCCTCTGGGTCAGGCCGATAAACGTCAACAATCTGAAGATTATTTCTCTGCTTTTCAAAGTGGTTGTGTGAAAGCACGGTAGATGTGACCAGCCTAGTCTTCATTTGCAGCTTCCACTATAACTGCAGCCTTGGTATAGCACGATGCCCATGATGAGGTGGATTGCAATGAGTTGTTGGATCTCTTGTTCGTTTGTGTTTACAGATTTGCCTTCTTTCAGTATGGAATACTGGCTTGTGTTTTCTTCCAGTTAAGTAAATATGTTCTTTGGAATGTAGCAACAGAAATACTCCCACAGTGAGTGCATTTCTTCATCAGCATTCAAGGAAGCAAATTCTTTGCTCTCAAAAGTTGTGCCTGGTTTTATGAACTTCTTCCTTGTTAATGCAGCTGTCGATAGTTGGCAATCGTCTGCACTTCCATCTGCACTTTTCACCTGTTCTGGCTGAGACTGTTCAAATTTGTCACTGCTGTCAGAAGACCTGTCAATTTCTCCCTCCACATCAGACAAGTTTCCATTATGAAATTCCTGGAAAATTGCATCCATGCATTCTTCCAGATGCCTAATGCACAAGTCTTGGTAGGAATAGAATGAAGCTGTCGGAATACAGGATATAGGCATGCCAGCAAACAACCACAAAAAAAATGCACTGAAGTCAGACACAATGGCAAGCTGACGGCACGCCATGCACAACTACAAAGCCCTGCTGTCGTCAAAACTGCTCATGGAAAAATATCTTCTTACAAGTAATATCGGCATGCAATGATGCTAATTTGAGTACATTCATTCTCTATGATCTGTTTAGACATTATAAAGAAAACGCAATGTAAATTAGGGAGGGGTTATTAAATTATAAAAGAAATAAACGTGCACACACCTGACGGCGCATCTGCCATGTTTGTTGTTGTCGTTTCTTTTTTCGAGTCGGCCATGGAGTAGAGAGAGAGAGAGAATAAAACATCTATTAGTAAAAAATTAAAGAATCGGTCTTATGGTCGGACCTCCTAGTCCGGAAGACCATTGCCTTTTGCTGCCATCTGAGCTCGGTTGACCAGGGCTTGTTGCTGTTCTGGGTCCGGGCTGGACAGGGTTGCCTCCCACTCGACTTACGTCAGATTATGTTTGGCCAATATTGTCAGATTCTGTTGGCACGCCGACACCATGTGGTATAACGTGGCAGTCTGGGGCAGAATTTACATTGTGGATTGTACGCTGTAGGATTTACATTGGGCAGGATATAAGGATTCAGAAAGGACAATGTAATCATTGCCATCTACTTCGGTTATCTTCCCTCCTCATTACATGTCCTGCCCATGCCCATTTCTTTTTCTTGATTTCAACTAAGATGTCATTAACTTGTGTTTGTACCCTCACCCAATCTGCTCTTTTCTTATCCCTTAACGTTACACCAATCATTCTTCTTTCCATAGCTCGTTGCATCGTCCTCAATTTAAGTAGAACCACCATAGCATTCCCAAGTAAACTTTACTGGATTTTGAATGTAGAGAAGGCAGAATGTAAAAACAGACTATCATTTTTCTAATGCGCCTCACCCCCTCTTCTTTCTTGTGTCATTACGATCAGTATATTCCACCTAAATGAAGTAAAAATTAAAAAAAGTTGTGACACTAATTTCATTTCACTGGCTCTTTTTTAAAGGTATAGCAAGATTTTTTAATTGCATTACGAGGTGTTACTTATGTTTCGATCTTAATGTTCATTTCTCATGCTTAAAATAGGGCCACAACTGTTCCCTCACCCACAGCTATCAAGGCCTTATTGCAACTTTGGAAGCTCTCTGAATTGAGTAAATGCTATGCATTGCATAATTTCTTAATACATTTTTATGGCTGCTTTTAACGTCTATTAACGTCTATAGTTTCTCATTAAAGCCAGCATCTCTCTTGTGACCGCCTTTAAAGAGCTTGTGGTTATGTATGCCTAACATGAAAGATGGGTGCTTTGCAGTGCTGTATGCTCTGTCTTAGTATAGTGTTTTATGCAAAAATTGCTGACATACAAGTTTGACAAATACAGCATCAAGCATTTGTGTTTGCTATTTTGCCTTCTGTTTCAATTTCACTGCATGTATACATTTTACCAATACACCAGTAGAGAGGGTTCAAGGGGGTTCCTTAAAATGCTCACGAGCACTTATCACAATCAATTTCCCATATAAGTGGTTTTTCTGAAGAGAATACAGGAATACGAGCATAATTAGACAACGAGGAATGTGGGTACGAACACTTTATTTTCAGCACAGACAGACATACAATTAACTTTTATTGACGTCCTGAGGGACTAGCCGGCGGAGACCTGTTGAGGCCTCCGGCTCGCCGCTGGCCGCTCCCATGTCGGAATCGGGAGGCCAAGCCTCTCCGCTCTTTCACGGGCCCTCTGGACGGCCATGGACTGGAGCTTGAGTTCCGTAATAGATGTGGCCTCGTCCCAGTCCCGTTCGCTGGTGAAGGACGTATCCCGTAACGCAGGACACTGCCAGAGCACATGAGATAGAGTGCTAACCTATCCAGGCCATGGAGCAAGAAACATTTAGGAGTGGAAACTCCGCTGTTTGCGGCGACCAGAAAAGGTCACAAGCCGGCGGAGCCGTTATCGTGCTGGCGGCCTGGAAAGAAATTACCGCCGTTGAGAGCGCGCCGAAGCTGCCTGCCCGGGCGCTGCATCTTTTTTTTTTCTGCTGTGGCTTCTACGACGCGCCGCATGGCGTCGCCACTGTATATGGCCCCGTCGGCGCATACAACAATTGTGACTTTATCTGGTCGCCGGCGCTCGCTCGCGCTGACGGGAGTTTCACCTCCTAAATGTCTTACTCTGTGATCCGGGCATTGTGGGTCAATTTCTGGCTAAATCCTGCTTAAGAAACCTCGTGAGGGATATGACCTCGTCTGAAGCATCCTAAGCGTGATCGATTGAGATCTGCATAGATTCGAGTGTGGAGGCGGGAAGCGCCTGCGTTCCTCTTTATAATGGGTAATTTGAGCACACATTTTTTTTTATGAACTGTTGTTACAGTGCTAAAGTCTGTGCATTTAATAAAGGTACACCACTCTGCTTCATCACTCCATGTTAAGTGCAAGTAGCCTGTACCAGGAAGTCAAACCAAGATGTGGGATGTTCAGTCTGTGAAAATAAAAGCGAGTTTGAAACAGTAATGTGTAAAAACTAAAGCACACCCAAGAAAACAAACAGCACAAGAACAAATCCAATGAATCAGAATTACCTTTGAAAGCAAACATATGGGTTTTTTTTTGTGTGTGAGAAAAGATGAAAGCGCATGTGTTTTGTCCCATTTTGTGTATCTGTCACCTTTTCACACACAAAACAGATGTTGTCTCAACGCACCCAACTGTCTTTGCAAATTCATTTCTCTACTCTCATACTATTACAGTCCAGCCCACATATAACGAACTTGATCGTCACGTGGCATTTGTTCGTTGTATCCAAAGTTTGTACTAAGTGGACCACCTATAATACGGGAAAAAAGAGCAAGTGAGACGGAAGTTCACTTTATTTTTGCAAAAAGTCTGTGATGCATGTCTGCTTCTTCAAAGCTGATCGCATCACTGCCGTTTCTAATTTTTCCAGCACGGTAATATGTTCATCGCCAAGGCCTCTGCTGCACACGAGTTCCTTAAGCGACGCGGTGTAACCGATCGCGGTTGAAGCGTTCACAGCAACCGGCGGTAGAGCAGTATCCTCGTCATCGTCCTCGTCGGTCTCTGGGCAGTCAGGAAGGGCTCGCACTTCACGCACAATAGCTTCGTCAGTGCATGGCTCCGCAATGTCGGCGTCGTCATCAGCAGAAACGAAATCGTCCCAGGCAACATCAGGTCCAGCCAGCTGCGTGTCAACGACGCGTTGCCACAAGTCCTCATGCGACCGGCCTTCCGGTGGGTGATCTATGGCGTCCTCGGTACCTGGGCCCATAAAACCCGCCTTGCGGAAGCAATTTGCTATGCACTCCGCGGTGAGTTCTATCCACGCCGCTTTCAACATGTCCACGGCGGCAAGCAAGCTGATGCGAACTGGCATGGCAGCATCAATCGCGATCAACAAGCGTTGGATGACGCGCCGCCGGTAGCACACCTTGAACGCATGAATGATGCCCATATCCAGCGGCTGAATTTTGCAGGTTGCATTGGGAAGCAAGAAGAGCACTGTCACCGCACTCAAGGAAGGCTGCACATGGTGCGCCGCACAGTTATCCAGCACAAGCAGGACCTTCCTGTTTTTTCGTGCCATGTCGCGGTCGAACTCGACAAGCCACTCGGCAAATAAGTCACGACTCGTCCAGGCTTTTGTATTGTTCCTGTAGCGTACGGGCACGTAGCTTCCAAAGCATCACGGCTTACGTGACTTGCCAATGACAAAAGGCAGCCGCTGGTCACTGCCGTCCATATTGACCCACAGAAGAACGGTTATGCGCAACTTGCTGTTCTTCCCTCCTGCGCACTTGCCGCCTTTCAAGGCATTCGTTTTAGATGGCAACATCTGATAAAACAACGCAGTCTCGTCGGCATTATAAACGTCCCGTGGAGCATAGCTCGTGATTGTTGGGAGGTTGTTGGAAAGCCACGCATCGACGTCCTCGTTGTTCACAGACGCGGCCTCATCGACGACAGCCTTGAAAACAATTCCGTGGCGAGCCTTAAACCGGTGGAGCCATCCATTGCCTGGGCTGAAATCGGGAAAGTCCAAAAGGAAGGCGAAGTCTTTAGTCTTGGAGAGCATCAGTGGTCCACTGATCAGAACGTTGCGAGACCGCGCGTCAGCGAACCACTTCAGCAGTGCGTCCTCAACGTCCGCGTAGGCCGCCTTCCGAAGGCGCTTTCTAGTCGTCGGGTCGGCATTCATGGTAGCACCAAGGATCTTTTCCTTGCCCTTAGCAATGGTTGAAATGGTCGATTTTGACAATCCGTACTTCTTGACCAGTTCGCAGTTTTTTGTACCTTGAGCAAGTTCACTAACAATGGCCATCTTCGTTGCGATGTCGACAGCTTTCCTTTTAGCACCTGAAGAGGTCGGCGTATAGTCCTTCATCACACCAGGCGCAAGTCAAGCAACAAATGGAGAACTGGTTTGAGCCGGTAGAGCAGACGCCTGACTTTTAGGGTTGGCCGACGCAGATCACGTGGATGCATCACAGCGACGCGGGCGGCGCCACTTTCTCTTTCGTCACCGCGCGCGCGCTCTTTTTCGTTTTCATTTTTCAACACGCGCTTTTTCTTTTTTTACTTTATTTTACCCGCAAAGGAGCGCCGGGGGACGCTTTGTGTGCTCTGTGTTCGCGTCATGTCAGGGGAACACAAAGTGCGCGAAATTCGCCTGCCGCGGCTTCGCAGTCCAGCAAAACCGCACCAAACACCGCCGGCTCGGTCAACTACAGGGGCCCGACAGCTTCGCGTTCGCTCTAACCGAGTGTTGAGGCCACAACAGTTCGTTCTATGTGAGACACTGTGCCATCTCCCCAATATATATTTTGACAGTCGCGCCGCCCTCGTTCATACTAAGCGAGCATTCGTTATATCTGCGGCTGTTATAAGTGGGCTGGATTGTATACCTACAGTTAAAGTGCAACTCCGGCAATTTTTTTACCATGTCAAGGTAATAGAATATTCAGATTCCCAAGACCCCTCTGTCACGCGTCTGATAGTAGAATTGTCTTGCAAATTTGAAAATAATTTTAAATAAGCAAAAAAGTGCAAAAACAAAACCACAACCTGACTAAGCAGCCGAGCGAACCTCATTGTGTGACATCACGGGTGTCTCCACCAAGGAGGTTATACTAATACTGCTAGAGCGGAGGTCCTGCATACCCGCCTATGCAACCGGGTGAAGCCTGGCGGTGCGGCCGACGGCCATCTTCTTGGGGCAAAAGGGGCTTGCGCGGCTTGGAGAGCTGGGGTGGCTGAAGCTTGGAAGCGTTCGCTACTGCTTGTTACGGTGATCAAAGCATTTTTTTTACATTATGGCTACACTTAAGGTTTTGTTTTTCTTGGCTACCTTGTCGCGCTGTAGTTTTGTGGGCAGCTGCGTCTGACAGGTGGCTAGGTGAAATCTTCGCTTGCATGCCACCACCAAGGTTGTGGCTGTTGATACAAATCGACAGGCATTTCTTTTTTGAGCTAGTAAAGAACAAAAATGTTTCATGTAAAGGAGAACACTCAGATTATGACCAACAACAACGAAAATACAAAACAAAGCTTTATTTTCTTTCTCTTGCATGCGCAAACTCCTGGCATGTTCAGTGTTGTGGTCGAAAACATTTGTCGAATTTAGTATGGAGACTGTAACAAAAATTAAGTAAGATAATTGGCACAGCAGTTGTCTCAATAAGCTTCTGCAGAGAAGAAAAATAATCTGCAGAATGGGCCATAGCTACAGAGGAGGCGTGTATTAAAGAATATTTTTTCACAGATATGTAGCCAGCAGCGTCGAGCTTTGTCATGTCTCCGCGCTATGAAAAGGCACTGATGAGTAGCGATAAAAAAATGTGGATGTTCTTTATTGGTTCTCGAAGATTATCTCCCTGGTGAGCATTTGCCTCACCTTGTTCTTCCAGCTCATTTGACTAATCATCTTAGCGATGTGATGGACTTTGATCTTCAAGTACATGTTTGCAGTCTTTTTTGGACAGGACGTAAATGTGGTTGTCAAGGGGGTCGCAATCCATGAGGTGAGGTTCAAGCTCTCGAAAAAGCACTTGTTCAAAGACAGCGGCCATTACTTACACCAAAATACTTTCACTTCTCATACGCAGGGTTTTAACATCTTTGCACTGATGTTGAACTCGTATCCCCTCTTCCACAATATTGCATATCTTGACAATATCCTTGGACGATGCCAGAAGACCACCTTGGTTTTTTGCAGCTACCAAAGCCGGGCACTCGGTCGACTGCAATGCCATGGAGCACTCCTCACTTGAAGTGGCGCACTCACATTACGGGCCACGAATCCTGCTATGTAAGGAACCACTGCTAGAGCGAACTCCGACAGGCTTTTAGGAAGATTCACGTGATCTGTATAGTCGTGATCGTCATCCCAGGCTTGGAGCACAGATGATCTCCTTTGCATTGTAATCGCTGTCGACGATTCTGCAAGAGTTACGCCACTTGACATGTTAAGCACAGTCACTACATCCTTGGAACAGTTACTGGTGTCAGATGAGGTGACCTCTGTCTGTATGAGGAGCCTTTTGTATGAAGCTGCGAACTGAGAGGCAGTGGAGTTGTTATTGTAACCACCCTTTCCTCGCACGCAGCCAAAGAAGGTCTCCAAATGGTCCTGTAACATATTGTGTGTCAGCAGGTACCTCAGCTTCCCAGTGGCCACCAGTTGAAGAGCTGTAATGCTTTCCATGCAAATTAGCAGGCCTATCAATCCAGTTTCCTTCAGTCCTTCAATCACCGGTCGCCCCATTACATCCTTCAGCCCTCTTATGTACGCTTCAGCTGTGTGAAAAAAATGCCTTCCAAGTGGCTGCATTCTCTTTGCGAACGGGGGCTTGTCAAAAAGGTGGTCAAAAATACGACTGAACTCTGCTGTAGCATGTGCGCCGTAGAACTGTACCAATTAAACGTGAACTCGCAGAAGTCAAGTGCATCTGCAACGGATGAACTCGGGGTTTGGACGGCCAATTTAACTTTCGTCTTTTGGTTCATCCATTCAATGTGAACTTTTGATAGTTTGTTGCCAAGGTGAAGTCCTTCTTGTCGTTGCAGTGCTTCTAGTTCTTCAGTATATAGCGATTTCACCTTTGAGCCATTTGGGTGTACGAGGCAAGTGACCGATCCTAAGCAGTTCCATGCCAATTTAATCATATTACAGGCATCCAGTATGATAAATACTCTACTCGCACATTCTTCTGTGCACTGGAAACTGGTGTTGAAAGCCCTCGAATGGCAGTTCAGCTCAGCTCCAAGATATTTAGCCATAAAAAAGTTTGATGCTGCTCCATCAAAGGTCGGTGACCCTCTTGCGAGATCAGCTCTCTCAGGTCCTGAAAGGGAAAAATGAAATAAGCAAGAGGCAATTTCAACCTCGTATTCATGGCCATAAGCATAAAAACACAAGCCTTCGTAGCTTCCGGTAAGCTGTCGCCCGTGGTTTTTATTTCCACGTCCACATAACCAAACACTTT
The DNA here is from genome assembly GCF_038994185.2 of Dermacentor albipictus. NCBI lineage: Eukaryota > Metazoa > Arthropoda > Arachnida > Ixodida > Ixodidae > Dermacentor > Dermacentor albipictus. The sequence continues at coordinate 27,691,342 of NC_091828.1, read as the reverse complement.
ATTGCCCACAAGCTGCACATGCATATTAATAGCCATGTCAACGATCATTAGTGCAGCAAGCAGTGGCTTCCCTTGGCTCTGTGCTATATTCTTCAGGAAGGCAAAGGCTTCAGAAGTAAAACCTGGTTGGCCGTTAATGGACTTGTACAATTCACGCAGTATGCGTTGAGATGGCAAAGCATTGTTGAACTTAAGTTGCACGTACTCATGTGCAGCTGGGGAGGAGTAATGAAGCGTTAGGGCAAACACGCGAAGTTCAGGAGGATACTTCACGTTTGTTTTTTCATGGGCTCGTGCAAGGGCTGTGCAAGAAGCTGCTGAATATTAGTTGCATGTGTAGCTTGAAAAACCTCAAAGCCTTTATCAGACAGCAGGTTTTGCTTCTTCAGCTCCTCGATAAAGTCCTTTAATTCACCACAACGCTTTGTTAACCTTCGTTTCGACTGCTGCAACGTTTTAACTTCTTTCTTCAACTGTAGAACCTCATCAGCTGACTGTTGTGCCTTTTGCTTTAAAACTCTTGTAGGAGAAGAGGGCTCTGAAAATGATGTCTGGTTCTTGTTTGCTAACATCAGGCACAGCTGATGGAGGCGCTGCCCAGGACTTAGGAGGAGCTCGCTTTCGTTTTTGCTGTCAGGAAGAGAGTATGTTAGAATTCCTTATATCGCTTGCTCTCTTCATATCCACATCCATGTAGAGTAACTAACACTTTCCTGATCGCGAGAAAAGTAGTAGTTTTTCAGTAGTGTAGCAAATATTTTTTTCCTTTAAAAAAAACATGCTTGATACTAAAGAGTATATATCAAAGTTTGGAGGAGGAATTTCTCGTTTCAGTGGTAGTTGTCCCAATCAAAATTTTTTTCCAAGCAGAATACGAAAAAAATATTACCAAAAATGTGTGACCAGAAAAGAAAAATTATACAGAAACATCAACATTTCATCACAAAAAGCGCAGTAATGGGCAGCTGTAAGGCTGGTTTAATCTATTTTTAAATCTATTAGATCTAAATCTATTAAAATACAATTTTCACTTACTGGCTACTGAAGATAGGCCGGGAACTCCAGAAATATGGTGGGAATCCTGCCTGCTCGCAACCTTTTTGTTTGACCTGTTGTCGAAGCAGCTGGCTTCGAAAGGAACGGAGCACAGAACGTCGGCTTTCTTGGGTTCCCTACCAACTTGCCACACTGCATGCTCCCAGGCTCCATGCTGGGCGTCATCCTTCGGAAACCTGTGATTCGCGAAAAAAGGTCCATGTGCAATATGCATCTCCAAGGCATCTCTTTAACGATGCCTTCATGTGCTCGTACGGTCTGATGCATAAAACACAAAAGGGAACAAGTCACAGAATGTGTTCGGTGTACTTGCACGTGAAATGTTATTCCTGGCGGCTTCTTCATGCGATTGCTACACCCGAACGCAACACATAAGCCCACCATCACCTTCAGGAATGCTGCAACAATTGCGCATGCACAACTCAACCTGCACTAACGCGCTACAGTCATGCTATGCCTGCGCACGTTTTGATTCATGACGACACATAATCCATGGGACAGCGCAAGCAGAAGCAAATTTATTCTTTATGAGAAGCTAAAACATGTTGCCAACTGGGGTTTTAAAGATACTTTGGCCACTTTTAGTCAGAATGAAAAATTCTGTTCTTGTTTTTTCCAAAACCACAATATAATTATGAGGCATGCTGTAGTGGGGGACTCTTCATCAATTCTGACCACGTGGGTTTCTTTAATGTGCACCAAATGTACAGTACATTGGTGTTTTTGCATTTCGCCCCCATCAGGGTAATAGTGTGGCATGGAAAGCATTAAAAAGGTGCTTCGTAGGACATACTGCACGAGAATTGGAACTTTGCAGAAGATGTCCGGCCTATGTGGGTGCTTGGAATCAGCATTTATGGTCTGAGTAAGTGTTGTAAATGCCAAAGAAAAGTGGAAAGGGGATAGCCCACAGGCATAGTTTTGCTGGTAAAGTACTTTACTTGAATAATCTGAAGGAGCTAAGTAATTTTTTCTTAGTGCAAATATTGGCTTGCATAGCTGTAACTGGCACGAGAATTGTTGAAGCTTGAAGCAGCATCGACTCTGTCATGGTCACTCAAGCAGTAGGCATTTCTTCTCTGGACAAAGCCCTAAAGTAGAGGGGGGGGGGGGGGGGCTAGAACTGAAGAATATTGTTGCCGTCCAGCATGAATGCAAGGATATACTTTACATTATGCACAACATACGGTATCAGTCAACAATAAACTTGTGCATAGTCATAAAATACAGATACGCCTGCTGGTGAATAGACATAAATGGCCGCATTATATAAATGACATTTACCACATACAGTGTTTCTATATCCACCACCTGAAAACACACTACGCAGCCATCTGGCTTTGCCGATGTATGCGATAGTGTGACAGCCATGGAAGTGTTGGCAAACTGTATGGCAAAATCTCTGCAAATAAAAGTGCAACCTATTGCTTCCTGTCAAGATAATCTGTCTCAGTGCAACATCAGTGCAATATTTATCTCGGTATTTCTGCCTAAAATAAACCCTGTTTACACACTGCACTTCTACCCACATAAACTCTCACACCACTGCACACAAATGTTATTTTCTTTCCTACTGCCACTTTTCTGTTTCGGTCACCACTATAGAAGTTTAATTGATTAATAACCTTTCTGTTAATAACCTTTATGCCAAGCCAAAACTGCACATGTTCAGCCTATCCAAGCCACACATCCTTATTTGCTCAGAAGGAACAAATTTTATTCCATCGATTTCAGGCTTTAAGGCCGAATTTGCACAGTTATGCAATTTTGGAGCTGTTTATAACGTTTACTGTATTGTGCGGTTGGGCAGTGGTATTTTAACCTTGTGTTTGAAAGGAAATTCTTGTTTTTTTGTTTAACACAAAGTATAATTTTCACTCTTTCTTTGCATTCGGGGCTTTGAGTTGTTTCGAGCAATCTTTCTGCATTCAAGAGCGTGATTCTGTCTGTCCAAGCTACCAAGTGCCTTCACTTCATCCTTGTGCTCTTGAAGCCTTCAGTATGATGCCTGTTCGTTTGGTCGCACACAAAAGTGCAAACTCTCCTTTGTCTTATCATTCTGGTTCTGGTGGCTGATCCCGACTTCACAAGTTTCTGTGGCCAGAACACAAGCTTACAAGCTTTGGGTCTGAACTTGCAGGCAGTGGCCTAGCCTGGACACATTCTCCAGGTGTTCCTGTTCAAGGTTCCCCATATGGTCCCCGTTTTTTGGCAAAGTGTAGACATTACGTTGGTGTTGTCTTGGACCCTTCGGTCAAGCCTGTAGTTTCTGGGGCGAGTGCATTGCCGCTTCCATCATCGAGTGCATTGCCGCTCCCACCTTGCTTCAATGAACTGTTTCTTTTTTTGGCTGAACAGTATTTTCTTAATTCGCTTTGTTTTGTGCTACTGTTTTATTTGTTGCAGTCTGCTATTACTTCACGTCAGGACAAAATGCCTCTTAGCTTCTCATTTAAATCTTTACGATGTACTTTCCCTTCCATGTGTGCATTAAACTTTTTGTTGCATGTATGCAAATGGCTTTATTTTCTTTTGGGTGCTGTGAGGTTTTGGCTGAGTCACCCATTCCAAATAAGTAGAACCTGCATCACATCTACTGATTATGAGTAGCCATGTGGAAAGTAGGCAAAGGCAGTGAATATGCGCTTGGCTAAAAAATCACTCCACATGGTTAGAGATATTTAGGCCTGCCAACCTTATAGGTAAGGACACGACAGTACAAGCCAGAAAATACTTAAATTTAGAAAAATATACTACTAAGAATTATTTGATTGTTCATTATGTTTACTGTTTATTAAGTAAAGACTGGCAGATTTCGTTCCCTAATGATGCTGTGAACAGCCATGCAGCTCAATATAGTCGCAGCCGCAATGGGTCTATGCTGCAGACATGCAGAAATGTATATGAATTTTATTAATTAAATATTCACGTAACATCTGTCAAAGTCAGTTGCCATATACATTGGTCCTATCAGTTGCAGCCGTGCAGGTAGGTCTGCATAATCAATGAGTGCAAAAAATTAGGACATAAAAAAATCACTCAGTGAATCTTGTTTTATTTCAAATCGATTTTGCCCAAACTACAAGCAAATGAAAAATAATCAAATAGCTGTGTCAATATGACAAGCATAAATGAGGGGGGAAATGGCAAGTGGAGGCGAACAAAGCCAGAAAGCGATTGGGCTTGGTTCGAGACCTGAAAGTAGTTTCAAAGGATAGCCAGAAGGTTATCCCAGCATACTAGATGGGAGATGTATGTTGGGAAGAGTTCGAGGGCATTGTGGTCAGCTCCATGCTTGATCCATAGTACTGTCTGCAATGTGTGTCAACAATTGTCCTCCTTAAAGTTGTTTCCTGCGGAGTCCATTATCAAAGGAATGCGCATTTTCTGGGAAAAATAGATTTATTGACCGGACCTGTACAAATGGTTAAAATTCTTCAAAATACTCTCCGCCTGCATCTATACACTTGCAGAGACTTGTCTGCCATGCCTGGGAGGCACCCTGAAAGTCCTCGACGGGAATGTCTCTCAGAAGCGGTGTAACATGCTTCTGGATGTTATCCACGGTCTCCCAATGCTTTCCTTTCAATACTCTCTTCAGTCAGGGAAACAAAAAAAAGTCGCAGAGTTAGGAACTCCTATTTCGAATCAAATCCAACAATTCTTGACAGCACAAAACTCGAAGTTTTTTCTGATCTTCTGTCAACGCTTTCGACACAAGCGGCAAAAACTTCGGCACAAACTTTCAGCACAAACTGGGGACTGGCTGCGTTGGCAGGGCAGAACCCTCGCCACATTTCCCGAACGGTTTTACCGCACTGCCATGGATAGTCGCGTGATAATAAAATCATGCGCAATACTTTCATAATGGACCCTATATGTAAGCATGGTTTATATTTCAGCTCAAGAATAGAAGTTTTAGTTACCTGCTTCTGTGCCCGACTTTACAGATGAGCATGCTTAGTAAATCGGCATGTGTCAATAGTACACTGAGTAGGTTTATGTTAGCAGGCTAGCATTTTCTTCAGTTATTTTTCACATCATCATTTTACCTGTTGCACAACAAAGACTAGTGAAGGCCCAAGCACAAGAGGGAGGATGAAAAAGTGAATGCATACATGACGTTCTTTAATTACAAAATTATTATTTCCTGCTTCGATGTTGCAATACATACCTGCCAACTTTTACAGTTTTATCACAAAATGTCAGATTTCTTGAGGTTGCTTACAATTGTTGTATTGACCTCAATAATTATAATGTGGGCACTTCTTAGGCACTTCTTCATCGTCTACACATGATCATCATCACATCAGGTTTTTCATCTTTATATCTTGTGGGGACTCATCTTAAGATTGATCTGTGCCTTCAGCGTGATCGGTCCGCCACATCTTCTGGGCGTAATAAAGGTCGTGCTAACTGCTACGTCACAATAATATTTTTTCATTCACACTCTATTAAGGGCAAAAACTGATCTCAATGGAATGCAAATATGGTCAATGGGCAATTTTTATAGCCAGACTACTCAGACCCGCTCGGTTATTCTGACTTGCTGGCAGCAGTGCCACAAGTAAAATGGCAGGTGAAATGTTGGCTGACATTACATGAATATTTTGCGAATAATTATCACAAACACTTGTTTTTCTATGACGTAGATTATGTTTGCTGCAAATATGTAGAGCAATGTGCCTTTTCATAGCGCCTTTACAGAATGAAGCCAGGTAAGGGTCCCAGAAGCGTAGCATAATTCAGTTTCCTAAAATCAGCTTTCGTGCAATACAGTTTCGTTACGCGGTGAAGCATATGCAATGTACGGCGGCGAAGCATATTATAAAAGTTGAAAGGGGCCGTTGCCACGGGACTTATAATGTGTTCCTTAATTATACATGCATGCACCAGCCGTCCCCTGTCAGTAAAAGCACCAATACACCTATGAAGTGTACGAGCAGGCCATCAGAGCTACTTTGGACATGGCTGTGGCAATGTGAGCTCTTGTTTGGACCGCCTTGCAAGGATGTAGCTAATATTCTAGAAATAATGAACACTTAAAAGAACATGACCACCATGAACTTCGGCTTGATAAACAAAATATTACTTTCCTACAGCTAGGGCCGCACTTTTCACCCCAGAACACGGGCCTTAAATCTCCATATAAACAGCTTTGAATGGCTGCTAGTACAGTTATTTCATATCGATATTTGTACTGTGACAGGAGATGGCAGGTACGTGCATGTGTAATTAAGGAACACACATGTCCTGTCAGCCTCTTTTTACTTTTGATATGCTTCACTCCGCAACATGGCTGTATTACAGAAAGACTGACTTTAGGAAACCAAATTATGCACCATTTTTAGAGCCTTGCCAAAAGCCAACCAGATTTCTTGAACAGAAAACAATTCTCAGACTTTCTCGCCATATTTTAGTGTTTTCTGTCTTCGATGGTAATATTTTTTGCATTTTAAGGTTCAAGAGTCTGTACTAATACAAATGGTCTGTAGGTAAATTGTCTATTGGCGTATCTTAAGCGCCAACTAAAACACAAAATGAAGATAACATTCAACGCAAAAAAACTGAAATTTGGCCTAGTCTGCACCAACTAGCATGAATTTTGGTTCTTGTGTAAGTGTATCGACCATGATTTGAAAAACCCGGTTTACCTAATGTTGAAAATAAAACCATGGTCATTCAATACTTTTGTTCTGCTCATGAAACCCCTGCTGAAGTTTCATATGGGTACAGAAGCTGCCACGAGAGGTGCCGCGGTGAGTAGAAGGGCACCGACCTGCTGCGCTTGTAAGCGCAATCTCGGGTTCGCATGGGAGTTTGCCATGAAAAACATATGGCCCATATTTCTTTCTTCGCTGTCTTCACTAACTGAACATAGCAGTGATAACTCTTGACCAAACAAGATAGCATGCCAGTTGTTAAGTAGTTCAAGTCATTGGTTGTTAGCAATGGTTCGAGCAAGGCTGCCCGTCAAGTGATGCAATTTCGCTTGTGCTCGTATCTGTGTCTATGCTTCTCGATTCCTGTTTAGTTGGTTAAAATTGCGCTTAAATTATACAGTACACCATGACTAAGTCTAGCTGACCCACAGATTAACGTCGCTGGTGCAGGAACTTATGGTGGGCCCTACCGCGCGCTGACAGCCCACAACGCTCATTCTCCTCGGAATTGCCTGTTTATTCTGGGCATCATGAAGCTGCCACTGAGAATTTTCTGTGCAGAACAAGCAAGTCCTAAGATGAAGCCATCTTGGCAATAATTGTTGCAGCAGCTGTGAACTACACCTGCTAGGTATAGGCATATCACATATCAGGTTTAGGCATTCACGCATATCACTGATCACTTCAGACCTGTGTGACTGTCTCTTCTTTCATCCATTCACATTTAATGTCGCAGTGGCCACCAGTTCAAGGTTGGCGCTTTACTTAGTCACCCGAAGCACCACCCAAGCCTTTTCTTTATTTTTGTTATTTATTTATTGTACCTTCAAGGCCTGAAGTCGTTACAGAAGGGAGTGGAACAAAATACAGAGCATGTACGGATAACAGTTAAAATATACTACCAGCACAGATTGAAACCAACTCTGACTTTCCATCATCACTAGGCTAATCAAGACTACATTTACCCATCAAACTGAATAACTATATTACTTTTCGCATGTTTCTCTTGTTTGTCTCTATATGCCCAGTTCGCTTTTAATCCAACTAGACGCTAACATTCTTTTTGTGAAAATTTTCTGCTTAATAGCAAACATCTGCCTAGGTCTTCAATTAAATGTAGATATAGCATTTTGAATTATGCTAACTAGGCTACTCCTTACAGGACGGTGTCTGCTTATAAAAGGGCGGAATGAACGGCATGCTATACGATTATTAGGCAGTAATTACTAGCAAGTGTCAAGAATTCAAAACTGCCGCAAGCACTACTAGCACATATGGTTGTAATAAAGACAGTATTTGATAGACTGTGGCAGCAAAATGTGGTGGATGGAGGGAATGAGACAAAATTGCCTGCAGAAATAATTTTTATGTCACTGCTTTCCTTCCTCCTGTGGCTGTACAAGATGAACACGCACCAGCACGAAATAGCTTGTTCCTTTTGCGTGTAAAAAAATGCAAACGGCACTTAATAAAGAAGTGTACAACTTCAGCCGTAGTGCTGAGAAAATGTTCCCCACAGCCAACACTGGCCAAGGAAGTATGGTTGTCCAGCAGAATGTCTTCTACAATGTTCATGTAAACATTGGCCCAGGCTATATCATCCACGGTGCACACTTTAATGTGCTCTTCCACGATTTACAAAAGGCACAGCAGCCGGTCAGATGGCACTTGCAAAAATCCACTAGTTTTCATTTCAGTCAGTGGACTTGGCTCTCGGGAGGTGCTCTTTGGTGTTTGAAGGCAGTCCTTGCAGCTTACTTTAGCAAACTTCCTTGCAACATAACCACCAAGGTAGCCCAAAATGCAGTCCATTGTTTTCCCACTTTGTCAGTCTTTCGGTTTCCCACTTTGTCGTTTAGGATGGCAAACAAATTTTCGTCTAATCCAAAGCCTGGGGCACTTAATTAAGTGTGGAAAGTCAGACACAAAGTGAAGTGAACGGCTTGCGTCAACTGGGTGCTGCACGTTGCACTTTGTGAGTGAGGAAGTCGCTCCAATTCCCATCAATGACCACATCTTCCTGTTCCACGTTGCACCATCACTAGTCATGAAGTCAACAAATAATCTTGCATTTTCTGCCAGGATAACTGCCTCTGTTATAATTTTCGTTAGCAGGCTTCCTTTTACATTTCCATGAGTGGCAAAAATGGCCAGGGTCTATGTCCACTTTCTGACAAATGGCACGAAACAAATGACCATTCCATGGTCACACACAGTGTGTTCGTCAGTGTTAGGTGTGAAGGAGCCCAGGTCAACGAATCCTTCAATAAGTGCACCAGAAGTAACAGCAAGGTTTTCTGAAAGCTTTATCTCATCGTCAAGCAGTCCGCCGTGTGTTTTGAAACGGTCCATCATGCTTTGTTTTTCCTTAAAGGGACACTAAAGGGAAACAATAAATCAGTTTAGAGTAATGGAGCATTGTTTGAGAACCCTGCAGGCAGTCATTTCAAAAAAATAGTTTGATTATTAGATGAGAAAATGAAGGTCCAAGTATCAGTATTTGAATTTCGCGCCGAAACCCCAGCCCCGGTACGTCAGCGCGACGTCAGGGATTCCAAAGTATGTTTTCGCATTTGGGTGGCGTTGGCTGAATAAAGGTTCCCGAAACTTGCCATGTTTAATATTTGATTCCTTTAGAACACAATGTAGTCAATCTGTACCTCTATATATAATTAGTAGGCCCTAGAAGATGCCATCAAAATCCATGACGTCACAGCCCCCAGGTGCGGGAACTCAAGTAGGTGTCGCCACTCGTACTTCGTTCTTGCGCTTTTTCTGGCTCACCAAACGTCTTATCGTTGTAAGAGTGGTGTTTTTGGTGTTGTAGAACGGTAATTTACTGATGCAGAAGAAATCATTTTTCACTTTAGTGTCCCTTTAAGGACTCCAAAAATTTTTGCATTAAAGCCAAATTCACTCCTATAAGACTTCAGGTAATTTCTCAGCGTTGATTTTTCTTGGAGTGCAAGAATATTTAGCTTGCGCATGTGCTCATACAATATAGGTTCTTTCATATTCATAATTATGCACTCGAAGATCCAGCTCTTTGTGTACGTCATTCCCTGCATACCTTTACATTTAGCTGCCGCAAACATATGATTAGCAGCCTCTTCTTGCTTTGATGATGATGTTTAAAGTTTGCTCTTGAGGGCTTCTTCAGCGATTTTTGAATTTGCATTTTTCATCTCACAAACCATCTGTTGAAGTGTTCAGGCGCGTGTGGCCAGGCGCTTTCTCCTTTGCCGAGCCAGCTTCAGGTACTTAGGAATGTTGCTCTTCAGAGGCTTTTTTGTCTTGAGCCGGGACTTCCTTGACTGTAGGCTCTTCCTTAGATAGCGCCACGCTACACAGGAGGCACCTAAAACACGCACACAAAAAAAAGGGTCGGGCTGGTCATTCTCATTTTCAGAGTATGTTTATTCAGTACGTGTTACAATATGTGAAAATAAAAGGACACATGAGCCAAATTTTTATATTTTGCTCGTGGCAGTCCAACATTATTCTTGCAGCCAAAACACCCATTTCACTTGTGCTTTCCTGTTGTGGGCTGCTGTTACCTTTATTAATTTGTAATAACACGTTAGATAGGGTGAATCCAAATGGATAGTTCCCTGTAGATGCTGTAAACTGTGCGTGACAGCATTTCTCAATTAAGCATTTAGTTTGTACTTGGATAGGTACGATGGTTTTATGATATAGTATTCTTCGGGATTGCTGAAACTTAAGGGCCTTGAAGATGTCTCAAGTTTGTAGCTACGTAATATGACATGCAAGCCAGTGTACAAGTGAAGCTGATTTGGCTTTTTTTCCATGTCTCAAGGAATGTTTTATCCCGCACGAAAAAAAAAAAAATCTAATAGTGCACCGTTGCAGAACAAGTTGAGTGCTTACCTTTTTTGCTCACTATTCCCGAGCAAAATCTGCTGACCACAGTGCCTTGTGCAATGTCAACAGAGTGCTTGAGGTGGCGTGTGATGTCCTTGCTGTAGTCGTTGTCAAACTCTGCTTGGTCCATGGCACCCTTGCAGAGAATAGCAGTATCTGAATCTTCAAAAGTCTCGTCTGCCTCCTTTATCTATCTTAATATAACTTCCTTGCTCCCTTTTCCGCGAAAGTATAGGCGGGCGGTAACTGTGTTTGCGCAGTCAGTTGTAAACATCTGTACTCGTGAAAAAGAGCAAATAGATTTTGTCTCGCACTTGTCTTGGCAAACAGAACTCCATTGAAGTCTACTGCATCAAGTCGTGCCCACCTGTTCGGTACAATCAGACTGTTTACGATAGTTTTAAGATCATGCTGGGGCACTGTCACATCCAGGCTGTCATTGCCATCCGCACCATCATCTTGGGATGATGAATCATGAACGTCACGACGAGACGTATGTGCAGCTGGGCAGAGTGCAATTTGTTTTCTCTCTGGTCTTCTCTGACGCATTTCCTTTGAGAGGTAGGATGGCAAATTGGGCAGCAGCGGGGGCACCGCGTCGTTGGTCAGCGCCGGTTTACTTAGACGAATCCTTACTTCCTCACCGTTGATGAAGTGAACATAGTCGCATAAAATAAAATGTGCTTCAGTGTGCCTCTCACATACAGTTGAAGTCTCAGAGAGTGGCTTATCTTTGCGGTGAAGATTCCTCTCCCATTGTTTCCGCGGGTCATTGTCTTTAAGCACTCCAAAAAGAGACAATGTGCGCCCATTTACTTCCCGAAAACCAGGATACCCGCTCTTGCATCTGGGCGTATTGCTTTTTTTCTTCTTCTCTTCCATTACCCAAAAGGTGACAACAGGGCAGCATCGAACAGAGAAACGGTCACGCTCGGCACTTTCAGTAGCTTCACTTGCGAAAACACGAGAAGCACGCTGGCTCGTAGCACCAAGAACGACATGGTAAAGTGCATGCAGGCAACGCGAGTTCCAACCGGCACAGTCTCCTCCGGAACACGATACCGGCGCCTCTAGTGGTTGTCTTCGCTCATGACTTGTGGCTGCCTGTGATAGAGGTTCAAGGCAGGCTGACGGAGCTCTTCCCACCAGTGTCTTCAATGCTTGTTCAGGCATGGACTTTACCTGCTGTGGTTGCTTAGTGGCTATAGTGTTGGGCTGCTGGGCACTAGGCCGTCAGGTCAAATCCTGGCCATAGCGGCTGCATTGCGATGGGGGCAAAATGCTAAAACTTTGTGTACTTAGATTTAAAGGCATAATAAAGAAGCCCTGGTGTTCCAAATTATTCCAGAGTCCCTCACTATGGCGTGCCTCCTAATCAGATTGTGGTTTTAGCACATAAAAATCCAATAATTTTTTGATCATGCCTCTTATCATGGAAGAACTTTCACTTTTCAATAAGTCATAGTTTAGGTACCTAGGTGACTCATCAAAAACCATGTGCTGGAGACATTATTTATGCAGACCTTTACAGCCGACACACACAGTCCTCGTTAGGCCCGACTCACACAGATGTCAAACGCTCCGTTGTGTCACTGTCACCTAAAAAAAAAATGTACAGCAGGCGCAACGGAGGAATCTATAAATAGGCAACTGCGGTGGTGAGGTTGACAGCAGCATACTTCTCTGTTATCATATGAGACCTGTGAGGCCTAACTCAATTAACAAAAATTATGCAGATCCCACGCACTGTGGGAATCGATGTAAGCGAAGCTTTTCGTGCTGAATGCTTTGATTGACGATAATTAGCGGTGATGTTGACGGCTAAAGCTTAATTTCTTCAACATTTAGGCTAACACGAAAGTGGTGAGTTGATGGTAAACGTTACCTTGCGTGCACCACTACTGTTTGTCTGTGCAGTACGCAGAACACACAGGGAGAGGTGTTTGCTTGAGGCGTTGTTGTGCGCCATATTTTATAACCTCTGAGAGGGTTGAGCATTGTCATTGCCTCACATGGCACATCACATTGAGACAGAAGTCTTAAACTTCGATTGGATTATGGGGCTGTACGTGCCAAAACCACACTCAGGTTATGAGGCTCGCCGTAGTGGCGGACTCCGGACTAATTTTGACACCGTGATGTCCTTTAACGTGTCCTAAAATCGAAGTGCACGTGCGTTTTCTATTTCACCCCGTCGAAATGTGGATGCCGCGTTTGGGATCAAATCCACGACATCTAGCAATGCCATAGCCACAAAGCTAACGCGGCGGGCACAGAAGTGTTGGGTTTAAGGTCGACTGCTTCCATAGTGTCTCCTGGACCCTGCGGTGCGCTTTAATTAATGCAGCTATGCTTCTGTACACTCTGCATAAGTTGCCCGCTTTACATATTTGCATGGCATTTATTTTTCAGAAATAGCAACAATGTACTGTACCGTATCTTGAACTTAAGCTTATCCTGTTTCACCGCAAGTGCTCTTGTATAGCAGAGGTATTTCCTAGCGCTTTTATGTCACCTACGCCCTTCTCTTGTATGGAAACTGCCTCTCCTCCTCCCTCTCCTTCTCCTCTCTACAGTTCAATCTGTATCCCCTCTGGTACAGTGTACTAGAATACTTTCCAGTGGCATAACCGTGCCTCTCCGCTGACGTGCGCGGTCGCACCTGCAGCGGCGGCGCTGCAATCGACTGCTCTTGAAAGCTCGCCCTGGTTTGCCTCTGCAGCGTATGTGGCACACAAAAATATAAAGCATGTTTGGTTATGTACAGCTGCTGTTTTAACGTAATTCAGCTTGGGTTTGCAATTATTTTTTGGGTACTTTATGTGTGTAGAGGTGTTTGAACTGGCCATAAGATTTCAGGTGTGTCTTACAAAGCAATGCCAGTAGCAGGCGAAGGACAGTCTATGCACTGCAATTTTTTTAATTTCTCACGCTTAGTCGCCAACTCTGGCTACATGGCAGTACTGGAATAATTTGCTAGTACTAAATTTTGCGAAGCAATACTTATTCGCAGGACCAAACGTTCGCATGATGTTCGCGATTGCAAAAGACACCTTGTTTACAGTATCTGCTAGGGTGCACATGCACAGAAATCCGGCCGATTAAGGCCGATTGAATATTTACACGAGAAAGCACTTTATTTTTAAAGCATGTGCTACGCAAGACGAAATAAGACGCGCAGAAATAAAAAGGAAGAACGACTTCGAAACTGCTTTCTTTGTCCCATACGATTTTATTGCAGGTGCTCTGCAATAGCACGAGAATCATCCTGAGAGCTTTAATGCACATAACAAGCAGTGTAGAAATTGAGCTAAGTCAGTCTGCTTAGCTTCAGGTGCTGTGCTGCCTTTCTTTTTGACAGCATATGTGCTTTGTTCAAACCTTTGATAAAAAAATGGAGCCATATGGTAACACAAAGGCTGATTATGCCAGCAGTCAGGCTCTCTGCATGAGCTTTGCATCCCACCTTCAAGGGAGTGGCACAATGAATTAGGTGCAGGATGTCCACTACACTTTCCCAATGAACTTTTTGTGCACTAAAGCAATTTGTGAAACTGTCTTCGAGCCTTGTGATAAAACGGAACAGTTCCACCGTGGGGTAGAGCAAACCTCCTTCACCATTGTGGTGCACAAATTCTATAGCATGCAAGTGGCGCCCTTCTTCTATTGGAAGTAAGAGGCTGTCATTACATGCACAGCATTTGGCAGGCAGCACACACTTTTTCGCCACATATCCGGAAATGTAATACATAAGCTTTGAGTCGCTCCTCTGGACATGGTACTCGTGTTCCACTGCTTCATTGCCATGTGAACTTGAACGTACTGCTCATTTTTCTGTGCAAAGCTTCATCTGGTCAATCAGCTGTTGCTTTGAAGTTTCTTCCCGGTCTCCAACATCAAGAAGAGAACTGATGACATCTCCCTCTGCATTCCTGCCGGCAACACTGTGCGCCAAGCTATAAAAAGAGAGACAGTGAAAAGTTAGCAGAAACTGCTGTGGCGTCAGGTGTGAGTTGCAGCCGGATGAGAGTCTAACAATTCCAAAAAAGTTTTCCACTTTATCCTGGCTCAGCAGGGATCTCAACAAGTAGCTAAAGCCAACTTAGTCATGCAAATAGCGAAGGAGCTCAAGAGTACTTGTTAGAGTAACTCTTATGCCTTCTGCTGTGGACTTGCTCAGATATGTCTTCTTATCAGCATGGCGCTCCCAGACGTCCAGGAAACAGCATTTCCTTAATGGTTTCTTCACCTGCAGAATGGAGTCGGAGAGCTTTGGCTGTGTACTTTGCAGTCATCACAGCAATCAGCGACTTCGTTCTCATGAAGACCTTCTCTGTCGCTTCAATTTTACCGCTTTCCAACAGAGTATGGTAAAGAAAGAATGCCCGCAAGGGACCATGCCCAAACAACTGGAATGCATAACTTGCCCGCATTTTTTCTAAATTGTTGGGGAATACATTGGCGCTGGTTATTCCAGGCATTGCTTTCATTGTGACAGCATTGCTATCCAGTTTGAGAGCTTCTCTTGCAAACTGCATTGAAACTGCACCATCAGGGGTGTGAAAAGTTGTGGTGAGAAGCCTGTTTCGCACGTTTTTGATGAGGTGAGGAAAATCGGAAAGAAAACGTAAGAACTGACTGCTGTCAACAGGATGTGGCTTCTTGCAGACCACTTCCTTCAAGGACATTCGAATGTTAAAGATGTGCTAACTTTTCCTGTTCTAGGCCACTGCATCGCACGTTACGAAGTCCACAAAGAGGCTAGTCCTTTCTGCTAAAATTGTGGACTCAAGCACAATTTTGGCCAACAGGTCCCCTTTCACATTCCCGTTGCTCCCGAAAACACCAATAACCTGAGTCCAGCTGCCAACCAGTGGCACAAACATCACAACAAGGCCTTGAGTGCATGGCAATGTTTTTTTCTTTTTTGGGTGTGTATGGGCCCAGATCCACAAAACCTTCAATCTTCGCACCTGTGGATTAGCTTCATTTCATCCACGACTATTCCACTGTGTCGGTGGAACATATCCAGGTGGGCAACCTTTTTTTCCAATACCCTCAGCATTTTCTTATTGAACCCATAGCCATACTGTACTGTACTGTACTGAGCAGTGTACTTACTCGGGTTGTTTTACTTGGGAGTACCAAAATGTTCTGCCTCGGCATATACTGATATAGCTTCGGGCTTCTCATTTTGAGCAAGATGCATTCAAGGATTCATTCTTTGTCGTACCTCATGCCCCGCGGGCTCTTCCTTCTTGATGCCTCGAAGCACTGCCTTACAGCGAGCTGCTGCTTTGGCGACAAAAACCTTAACTTTTCAATTGTTGCAGCACACTCTCTTTTGATTTTCTTGAGGTCCAAGGCAAGCTTGTCTACCTTCAATAAAAGCCAGTGGTTCTTACGGGTACATGCTTGAAGCTTCTTCAAAACACTGCCGCGCCACCGCAAGCAAGCGTTATTGCTACTTTGATTCCGACCATGACGCCTTTCGAGGTGCCACTGCTGCTTAACAAAGGCTTTTCTTAGATACTTGCAAATGACACAAGCCATTCCTTCTTTTGTTGTCTTGCCTTGGCAGTTAATGCTATAAACTGCTCTTGCCTCAAGCTTAATTTGGCCTTGCAATCTTATTGTTAAGCTGTTAGTTAGGCAGCTTTCATCCCATGATGCTGCACCTTTGCAGATATGCATATCATGCGCTTCCTGCAGAGTGGTTAGAGCATCTTGAGTAGTTGCCACTGATGTGCTAGCCACCTACTTACCCAGCACGAACGTCTTCAAGTGCATAGTACCGGCACTGTTTGCAGTGAAGAACACGGCCTTTTCCACTGTCACCTCACCTGAGAGTTGGCGTAGGAAGGAGACTGCACAAACCCATCAGAGTGCAGCATGTGGCGGCGGCAGAGTTGTGCAACATGGCCAGGAATATCACAAGCATAACATATGGGCCTGTTGTCTTGTGTGTGCCAAGGATTAGCAAACGCAGGAGCAGGTCGACGAACGGGATGATGAACGGGTGGTAGCGGCCATGGATGTAGTGCAACAAGTGGTTAACGAGGAGCCTGCGCGGCCCCGGATGCATAAGTAAGTGGCGTGGCGACAGGGTACTGCTGATGCTGCATTGGTAGAGCCTCAGCAACTTGGTCTTCAATA
This sequence comes from Dermacentor albipictus, assembly GCF_038994185.2. Classification (NCBI taxonomy): domain Eukaryota; kingdom Metazoa; phylum Arthropoda; class Arachnida; order Ixodida; family Ixodidae; genus Dermacentor; species Dermacentor albipictus. The sequence goes on along the minus strand of NC_091828.1, from coordinate 27,674,582 downwards.
ACTCACCGGAGCATAGGGGCGAGCTGTGTAGGTGGCTGTTGCGGCAGTGGCTGCTGTTCAGGTAGCTCAGCGAAGAGTATTAGAGAAAGCTGACGTGCAACTTCCTCTGCCACGAAAGCTTGGATTTGTGTGAGCAAGGGGGAGCGATCAGAGAAGACTGTCATAGAAGAGAGGGCCTCGTCAGCCACTGAGGGCCGCCTGGTCAAATCACGCTGCCTCCTCAACTGGTCGTAGCTTTGGCACAAGTTTATGAGCTCTGCTATGGTGCGCGGACTCTTGGCGATCAACATTTGGAAAATGTTATCGGCGATGCCCTTCAAAATATGCTTCAATTTGTCATTTTCGGGCATAGAAGCATCCACACATTTGCATAGGTCGAGAACCTCTTCGATATAACAGGGGAATGCTTTACCGGGTTGTTGCGCTCGTTCTCGTAACAACTGCTCGGCGCGCAACTTGTGGACCGCAGAGTGACCGAAAAATTCAGAGAAACTGGTCTTGAACGCGGACCAGGACTGAAAGTCGGCTTCGTGATTTTTAAACCACAGGTGAGCCACACCCACAAGGTAGAAGATGACGGCGTTTAACATGGTGGTATCGTCCCATCGATTGTGCAAGCTCACCCACTCGTAGGTAGATGACCAGTCATTGATGTCCTGCTCATTCGTACCGCTAAAAACCGTTGGATGGCATTGCGGGACAGCGCCAGAGCAGGCAACTGGGGGGTGGCAGCGACGTCGGCTGGGGAAAGTCAAGCATGACGGGAGGCAGAGTCCGAGACCGAAGTTCCGGGTTGTAGGTGTTCTTGAATACTCCGCACGTCGACCAATTGTAATGGGGCGTATTGAACAATTCAGATGGTAGCGCCTGTTCATAACCGAGAAGGCAGGTGACACAGAGCAGGAACAGCTGGTTGCCTGAACGGCTCACACTCGTGCTAAGCACTGGCAATCCGGCTGGCCCACTGGTTGGAATGCAGGCATGGAACAGACAATCTGCCTGGCCTTGTCCTTGTGCTCTTCTTCTTCATTACAGCCCGAATAATGGACGAATACAAAACAGTGCTCTTTAGGAACTTAGCAGTAATAAGGTCAGAGCCGGGACTTGACACTTTCAACGATTCAGTTATTTTGGCAACGCCATGTGGATCAATTATCATGGGATTCATTGGCAGGTACTCATAGTTGGCCTCACAAGGAGGCAAATTACTAGAAGATGTTACAAAATTTTTGCAGAAAACACTTAAGTACAGATGGGCAACCGACATTGAGTATAGGTGAGCCACGGGGATTGACTAGCTGAATGGAGTTACATTTGGGAGGATTAATAACGCACCAAAACTTTTTAGGATCGTTAATAAATATTGAGGGCAATGTGTATTGAAGCAATTATTTTTCGCATGTTTTAATTCGTCAATGTAAGCATTGTTACCGAGCTTATAAGAAGCCCAACACCGTTCGGAGGGAAAGCGCTTAGCTGCCCTGAAGAAACGTTTCTTATGATTAGATAGCCGTTTAAGGTGCATGTTGTACCATGGTGCTTTCAGGTTAGAACGAAAACTGCGCAAGGGAATGTATTTTGTCATCATCTCGTGCACTTTATACCTTAACTGGATCGTTCTGTCACCATAAATGGTAAAGAAATATGTATCCTTTTAATTGACTAATCAATTATGTGTGTCTCAAAGCCATAGAAGAATTAATAAAATACACTTTATTTGGAATAATGGCACAAAATATCTTTCTTTCTTTTTTAGAAATAAGATAGAAGATCACCTTTTTGGCACTGCACAGCGGCGAATCCCTCAGTCACTGCAGTCCTGAATATTGCTCTGTAGAAATTCAGAAGGCACTTTGAGAAAAGCAGGTCATACTTTTGTCAAGGGATGTCAGACGCTTAGTTAGTCAACTTCGATAAATTTCAAACTATAGAATAGTGCAGAGTGCCACCCCACATTCTTCACATCAGGTGTATATTTCCTTCTGGCAGGATAACTCGCCGTGGTTGCTCAGTGGCTATGGTGTTGGGCTGCTGAGCACGGGGTCGCGGGATCGAATCCCGGCCGCGGCGGCCGCATTTCGATGGGGGCGAAGTGTGAAAACACCCGTGTACTTAGATTTAGGTGCACGTTAAAGAACCCCAGGTAGTCAAAATTTCCGGAGTCCTCCACTACGGCGTGCCTCATAATCAGCAAGTGGTTTTGGCACGTAAAACCCCATAATTTAATTTTTTTTTTCCTTCTGGCAGGATGTTGTCAGATTTTTTTCTGAACGCTTCCAACAAACGAAGCAGCATCTTGTTGGTTTCCGATGTTTTGCTGTGGGAGGAAAGTACTTTATAAAGCGGCAGGCGACAAGTCTGTACCAAATTGTGCTGGGACCCTCAGTTTGAAAACTTTCGGCGATTAGCGCCTGTTGCGAATTTGTCGCGTGTCACTGATTTCGGGGGGCGTGCAGATGTTAGGAGAAATGGAGTCGATAGATGCAGGGCAGCGCAGCAAACAGATTTTAATTAACCCAACCTCAAAATGAAAAACTCAAAACTCGATTGACTAAAAATAATACTCCACTAAGCAATAGTAACACTTGCATAGCCTAAATGTGTACTTATCCCCATTTCCGTTCATCCTTAGCGCTTCCTAAGCGAAAGTTGGGCAACCCTAGCCTATGGTTGCAACACCATCGAAAAGTAGTGTTCTTACAAACTTCTGTCGTCTCACGTACCTTTGAGTCTGATGCCTGTCGGATCTTTCTCATCGCCGATGCCATAGACGTTGCTGCCTTGATGTCGGCTAGTCAACCTGTCTGTCTTTGATGCCTGTGTATGAAGGTCACCAAATAAAAATGTATCAGCTCAGCTATAAACTTCTCAGCTCTGGGCAGCCAACAATATTTGTGCCTTTCTTAATAAGGGCATCCAGAACGTCCCAGAAAAGGTCCCCAAATGTTTCCCCCTTGCACACTTGCCTGAATGTGTGCTCCACAGAGCTTATACAGGTGAACAGCTTGTTTGAAGGGAATACAAGGCTTCCCATGGCAAAAGCACGCTCACTTATGAGCACGGCTTCAGGAGGAAGGGAATCCTGTGACCCCAGGGCTTCTTTTGTACAGTTTTCATAATGTGTGGCTTTTCTCAATTTAGAAGCAACATAGCCAGCCAAGTAATATAGTGCTGTCATTCCTGGTGCAGGAGCATTGTAGCCATGGTCATCAGCAGCATTTCACAATTCCATGAATGGAATAAACATAAGTTTCGTCCAGAACTGCTCTTGGTGCACACTCTTCTGGCAGAATGTGTCTTGACACTTTGCTCCAAGGCTCTCAATTGCACTTAAGAGGACACGGTCACTACCATCACTACCTGTCTCACAATTCCCTTTGACAGCCATTTTCACAAGTGTGTATAGTGAAAGTATACTAAATATTTGGCTGAACTTCGTCACTGTCAGATGGTCTTCATTGCCTCCAAAGGATCTCAAAAGACTAAAGAATCTCTAAAAAGAAAAAAAAAGACATACCTTAACAATATTAAATGCAGCACTTCAACTTGGTTACCTCGAGTGGGTCCTGGTTCAAGCTTGCCGTAAGAATATAGTTGACGCCCTTGCTGTGCAAGAATTAAATTAGGGACAAGACTGACATCAGTGTGACACGGATAGACTCGACAGTTTGAGCAGATGCAAAAAGCTTTACATTCTTCTTTGATTCCATCCGATTCATAATCTCCAGAAAATCCATCAATAACTGCAATGCAAGAAACGGAAATAACAAGTAATGAGACTGCATAGCCTCATTCGCGCTCAACAAACCAGTCTCCGCTTTACTGCTGCAAGGCTCGCATATTTGTTGCCTGTGTTTTGTATATTTACTTTACTATGCTTACCTGAATCTTGGGGGATCCTTTCCTTATCCCAGCTGGAGGAACCGTCGCATTTAGTATGTCAAAAATATGAGCAATGTAAACTCCTCCATTCCAGTGCTGTTCGCGAAGCCAGGTACTCTTAGCTGCCGGTAATCCCTAAGTCCTATAGCAACGCTCCGGCTGAAAAGCTGAAATAGAATTTTAGCATTTTTTAGCATATCTAACTGCAAATACACACAGTCCTGCACAATGAGGCATAGCTTGTCCCGTGTGAATGAATGCACATGCAATGTGCTAATATGCAGTATTTATTTTGTACAACAGTGCACATGCAATTCGTAACATCAAAATGCCAACACCAGTCCCTAAGAGAGGTGATGGCCTCTAGAGGAGGTTATAGTGGCAAAATGGGCGTCACAAATATCCTACCTGAGTGGGCAGATGCACATTCATGGTTTCAAGCCTCTGTGGCTTCACATGGTGCTCCGTCAGTTTCGGCACGATTTTAATGTGGGCCTTCTTTTCTGCTTCAAACAGCCATCCATGATGCTGGTAGTTTGTTTGGTGCTCCCCAATTTGCAATGCAGATGGCCCACATTAATTCGATAACGGGAATGCTTGTAAGCAAGATCAGGTATTCCAAGTATTAACACAATGGTTTGATTAGAGCATGGGCACACTTACCTTCCCGTACTTGTGCTTCACCATGTGATTTCTGACACACTTGATAATGTGCGGTACATCACACATGAAATGAAGAAATGCACCATCAATGCATGGGTGTGCAATCTTGCACTGGGCACCTGCGAGTTTGCCACTGATGTCAAGGCAACGTTACTAGACTAGCTTCAGTTGTAAAACTCACCGCCCGCGCGCCTACAGCAGCTGTCACCACTTCTGTGACAGCCGCCAGATGGCAGTGCCGTTCCATCGAGCTCCACTGCAGACGCCTCGCCGCAGCCTTGAGTTCGTGTGGACGGGCAGTTTGTGCGTGTTTTACGCTCGCTGGCATTCTCCTTTGTCCAAATTAGTGATACCATGAGAAAGCGGTATCCACCTACAGCAATAAGATTTATCGGGCCAGTTGGTTCATACTGAAAGAAGAGTAAACTGTACGAAACGAAGAAACGTATACAGCAAAGCGCAGAGGCTGCGTTTCTAAAGGTCGTGTGTTTCTTCCTGTGGTCTTAACATTTCGCGCAGTTTAGGCTCAGGAGCCTGAAGATCTGGCCAAAATGCGTGATTGTAGGATGATCTTCATCCCCACCGAAGCTTCTCACCACGCCATAAAAGCGCTACAAAAAGAAAGATGAGGTCAGTCTATGAACACACAAGCCAAAAAGAAAAGAAAAAGATTGTCGGCTCTTCCACTCCGTGAAGATGGTTAATCAGCGAAGCTGAAACATGCTGTCCCTGTGTTTATCACTGGGGTTAATCCCGAGGGTTCATTAAAGTATTTCTCAATTATGAGGTAACAGACAATTGGCTGCGACGGAGAGAACGACGTCACTGACGGGTATGCCCGCAGTCCGCCGTTGTCGCTTGCGTTCGATGTCTCGAGTTTGCTCGGCGGCTTGGTTAGCAGCCTTCGCCCGCCATCTGCTGCTTGTGATTCTATGAAATTAAATTTCTTCAAAATTAAATCTGTCGGTTACGTAAGACAATGAGTGGCTCACACCCCGTAAACCTGGCCTCCCCATTACGACGACAGAAGTGAAATTCTATGCTGGAATGACAAACGGCAACGCAGCCAGCTGTGGAAGACGACGACGAACGTGGGAGCAGTGGCACGAGTGCGTGCCGTGGATTTCAGAGAGAGTTCCCGGTCGGTACGAAGAATCGCTCTGTTCCATGCCCAGTGAAGCGTCGAATTGCTGGGAGCACAGAAAAAGTGGCGTGCCGAACAGTCACCTATGCAGTCAGGTATGCAGCACGTCGGCATCGTCTGCTGATATTCTTAACAAACTCAGCTAAGGCTACAGTTTCGCAGATGACATGCTTACTGAAATTTGCCGTCAACAACGAACCACAGGATACACCAATGCTGCACTGCGTGCCTAGTCCGATCCGCCCACGTAGCCTGTTAGTGAGGAAGTTAAGCTGGGCGCGATTGCAGCGCCACAAAGGCGCGGCGGGTGGCGGTTTCACGCAACGGCACCAAGTTTGAAAACTGGAGCTAGTCTAGTAACGTTGTGTCAAGGTGTGTGCACATTGACTTATTGTTTCCTGTGCCATCACTGATCACTGCTACCACTTTAGCACCATGCTCATTCAACTCCAGCACCGCGTTCAAAACTATTTTTTCCAACACCCATCGTGGTGTGGTGCCTTTTGTTGCATAACTTGCAATAAGCTGAACTCATAACATAAACATGGGGTTAAACATGATGACCAGAACATGGTCTGCTAATTTGTTGGTGTCTGCTGTGGCCATAGTGGCCATGTCACCATAGTTGACAAAACCGTCAAACTTGCAGGAAACTGTTGAATTCCGTTGTTCCCCTTAGCTTGACCTCATCAATTATTATGGTTCCGTACGTATGATGTTCTGGCTTACCAGTCATATGTACCTTGATGCTTTCAAGGGCAAATTTGTTCAAGCCATACTCACACGGCAGCCCCTTCAGTAGCTCCGTCAGAGCACCATTCGTCAGAGTGACGGTTTGCAGCATGGTGGTGGTGAACGATCACTGACCGCGAGCAGCTGTGCTCATCAGTGTTTATTTGGTACGGGGACGAATGTTGCCTACCGAGCCTGGAGGCTCGGTGGGCAGAGGGGGCGTTACATGCCCGTCGCACCATATACAGCACATTTCTGTCCCATTGGCACACAGTATATTTGTTCTACACTCCTGTGTGACATTTCCTGATTCTTATGAAAATCTATGAAAGCAAACTCTCTGGTGACTTTTACAAATTCTCACTCCACAGTTTGTCGCCACCTGCTAATAGCCTTATTGACTAGCAATGCGACAACAGTCCTTTTCAGTGGCCCTCCGACTACCTTTAGAGGTCTGTTCTAATTGCAACTCTCAATATGCTTGAGCTGGCTTCATGAGTGCCGAGGTTGAAGCGCATCACTGCCTCTGCAACTGCTGCCTCAACTGCAAACAATGAAGAATTTTTGTCTTTAGGAGCAAGGCTCCAAATCGCAGAGTGCAGTGCCTCATTGGCATTCTGCGTTTGCCCTCGCTGGCACCGTTGTAGCAGTTTTTTGTCGGCCAGGCGCCCAAAGACTGGACGCAGTGCATTGGTGACCACTTCTGGCAAGTTGTGCCTGCTTTTTGATGGTGGCTCATTTTTTTGCCATGGCAGAGTCATACACCACGAGTTTGGACCATGCAGGCAGAAGTTGTGATTGGGCCGCTCATCCATTGATGTAATATGATAGAATGTGGCCCATACAGCATTGTGCATTTTGTCAACATTTCCAGCAAAAGACTTGATCGCCCATCCATAATAGCTGGAGATCTTTGTGATCAGGTCTCCAGTCAGCCGTCCTTTGCCACTAATGCGCTGTCCAGGTTCATCAGACTTGTGCTTTTGCACAAGGTTACGAAGTGCCGTGCTCGTGCGCTTCTGTACATGATCTGTGCTGCCTTCTTTTTTAACCACAATAAAGCCATAAACTTTGGCTTCTTCAATGGCATTAAAGGACCTGCTGTCCCCATCACAGAGCATGGTGGTATACCTGAGGTCATGTAGTGAGAGTGAACGTTGAAACAGTATCTTTGCTGCCTCAACTGCCATTTGGCCTGCCTTGCAGCTTGTGTTTTTTTGGCAAGAATGTTTTGCCTTCCATTCAGCATAACCTGGGCTGTCTGGTTTTGGTCCACAGTCGCAGCCGAGGCAGAAATTGGAGACGACCACATAATCAAGCACATACCCAGAGAACAGCTCAACTGCAGTGGCCACCCCAATGCAAGATGTGGGGTCTCTGGTGTGCCGTCAAAACAAACGGCAATGTTGCCCGGGTTTCCAAAATTCAGATCTTTGTAAAGCTCTTTTGCGGCAACGGCACACTTTTCCAAGTTCTCGGTGCATGCTCTGGTTGCTGCTGGGTTCAGCTTGCTTTTCAAATAATGCTGGTATGTCCTGTTATGCATACCTCTGTGGGACACTTCTATTGCTGAAGAAATGTTTAGGGCACTCTGCCCATTTCCCATGCTCTGCACAGCACGCGCCGCAAGAAGGTTTATTTCAAATGGGTTGCAGTTCGCCGATCCTGCAATTCATCGTGAGCTCCACTGCCAACGAAGTGCCCCACAATCGCTGCACAACACTTTCAGTTTCACGACTGTGCCGTACTCACGCGTGTCCCTTTCAATAGTCAGTGCTCCACCGCACACTTAGCAAACAGCAACTTCCAACAAGATGTTCACGGCGTACATGTCTACAATCGTACACGTTGTGGGAGAACTCTCTGCACTGCACTCACCCGTGAGGCACTTCGTTTTTCGTTCCGTTGCCGAAACCGACGTGAGTTCATAAATTCTCTGCTGAGCTCGCTGCTCCGGATGGCACAATCTGCACTCGTCAAAAAAGTTGAATCAAGCCTTGTGCGTTAGGGCCGCACGGCTCCGTCGTCCTGCAGGGCCGCTATCGCAACTGCCGGGGTAACGTCCATGGCGTCTGCATCGTTTGCCAGCGTGCCTTCCGTCGATGTCGAACTCTCTGCTAAGACCATTATCGCAACTGTCAGGGCAACATCCAAGGCGTCCGCGTCGGCTGCCGGCACGCATTTTGTCGATGTAGAGCTCTCTGCTGCTGTTTCGACGCTCGCTATCGTCTTCATCGACGGCAGTGGTACAACTATTCTCTTCACAGCACATTTTCAGTTTTTTGCTGAAATTGTGCATGGTGCGGAACTTCTGATAGTTGTTAGGAACAGCGCTCGCCAGTGTTCGATGACAGTCTATGACAAGATGGCGACAACCTTGTTTGTGCCAGGTGCCTGAGATGCCCTCGAAACTGCTAACAGCCAATAACAAGCCACTGTTTTGTTACATGCCGGTTGCGGACCAATCAGACAGCAAGATTTTGTATTTCTTTCCTGTTTGACAGCCCTGCACAGTGTAGATTTGAATGCTCACGCTTGGCGGGAAAGAAAGCCCAAAGGATGCCCTTTCGAAGGAGACCAATAATGCAGGGCTCCGGTGAATGGTTGCAAAGTTACGAACGGTGCGAAATTGGCTACTTTTGGGCGTTTCTCGTGCATCAAACTCGCGCAGTCGTGTAATAAAGCTTACTTTTTAGCAAAACTATGCGTTTTTAATCGCTAATTTTGCATAGTGCATAGTTTTCTTACCTCTCGCTCTCCTCGAACATATAAGCTACACAGAAATTTTGGGTACTGTACCTGGCCAGACGGAGTGTTGAAGCATGATCTCAGCAGACTGTTTCTGAGACATTTCGATAGATGCAGGAAGCTGGAGACAAAATACAGTGAGCCAGTTGTATTCACAGGGTACTGCACGCTGCTCCTGGTGGACTGTGAAGTCGCTTGTATGCCCATGACATACCACAACCTTCTGTTCCATCCTGCATCATCATTGGTGACGAAGTCAACATATAAGCTTGTTCCTTCTGATAGAATAACTGCCTCAATCATGATTTTAACAAGCAGGTCACCTCTCACATTTCCATGTGTGGCAAATGCAGCAAGAATTTGCATCCAATCGCCAACGGGCGGAACAAAAGCAATTACCATTCCATGGTCACACACTGCGTGCTTTTCATGCCGGAACGGAAAGAGCCGATATCAACGAATCCTTTAATGTGAGCCGCGACCATTACAGAGAGATTTTCCACGAGCTTCATCTCAATGACGAGGAGCCTGCCGTGCCTCTTGAACCTATTCATGTTCTGCGTTTTTTTCCTTCAAGACGCTTTATCATTGAAGCCAAATCCTGTTTTGTATGACCTGATATAGCTTTGCAGTGCTTCTTTTGTGGCCTAAGTGAGAATTTGGTGCCTACACATATTTTTGTAAAGCCTCGGTCCTTTCATCTTTATATTGGCGCGTTCTAAGATGCAGCTCCTCAAATACGTCATTCCACGCATGCTCTTGCACTTTTGTGAAGTACTGCTTCCTTCTGCTTTGGGACAGGCCTTGGATTCTCGTCCAAAAGACTTCCTCAGTCATTCGAGCGTTTTCAACTTGTATCCCGTGGATATACTGTCTAAGCGCGCTTACATGCGGCGATAACCATTTAATTATTTTCCTTGACAATCTCTGGTGTTTTGCAATGCATTTCCTTGCTGTATTTGTCATGCATGACTTTCTTTTTTGAAGCGTCTTCAAGTATTAACATGCTATGCAGATGGTACCGGCAAGGAAAAAAATGTAAAGAAAGGTGGTTCTTATATGTGTGCTAATAATTCAGCCCTGTTCACAAACAGTTTAATTGTAAGTGTAACGTTCTATCTAGGAAACTTGGTTCAGTTTGAGCTCTAGGAGAGGAAGCTTATGACAACCTTCTAGCACCTAGCAGACCAGTGGTCTTATTCGCCAAAGCAGGTCTTCCTTTCTCTCATCTGTAATGTCGAGTTCGTTGACAAGCTGAAGCTGACGTCTGTGCTTATTCTGTGCGACATCATTAGCAAGAAGAGGCACTCTCGTTTATACAAGTACATCTTTATTTGTGGGTAGGCGAAGTAAGACATTGCTAACGACGTCCCAAAAGTGATTAAAGTTCAGTATGTTGCCAGCTTTTTAGAAATCTTTTTAGGTTGTGATCCTAAACTGATTCCTTTGAGTTTGCCTTAACAAGGGCTGTTTAAGAAGACCCTTCAAGTATGTTAGACAATAAAAGTGAAAACTAATCACAATTTAATTACTGAATTTGCCCAAAATATGCCCATCACGCCAACAGTCATAACTACCGATCCTGTGGTACAAAACAAAAATGGCTTGCCAGCAATGCAGCTGTACATGCAGGCTGTGCAATGAACTAGAATCTTTGCCCTGTCATCAATATTAAGCATGGTTTAGCAAAAAAAAAAAACGAAAATTGCGTAACTTGAGGCGGTAGCATTTCTGTGGAAATCTTATAACATCAAAGTTATTCATGGTCTTCAATTATCCTAGTTTATTGTGCAGAGTAATGTTCCAGAAAGAAGCATGGGAAGTTTCATCAGAAAATATTGGTTTATTCAAAAGTTATGACTTCCTGTGCAACAAAAAAGAACTGAAAATGAAGTTAAAAAAAACAAGAAATAAGTATTGCAAGCATGCCATATACATCATTGGAAGATTGTGGGATGCTAATAGCCATCAGGCTCATAGTTGGGCCCTTCCTTAACTGCCACAAGTTCACTGTGAGATTGTTTAGCAGCTTGTCGTTTTTTTTTTTTCGGGCTTGTTTTTCGTCCGCCATTGACTGGTGCTTGGCATTCTTCAAGCGTCTTCGGTTCCTGCTGTGATAAGCTGCTTTGGTGTACAGTGCAGTCCACTTATAACGATACCACATATAATTATATATTGGTTATAATGATGGGTCGACATGAGAGTGTCATTTTATGCATTAGGTCTATGAGGAAAAACACTATTTATAATGATAGGTTATTCACCGCATATTGGATATAACGATCAAAATTTTGCCGTGTGGTGGCGTTTTCCATGCCAAATAATTTTAACATTTGCATTGTTTAGTTCCCTGAAATGAACGATGTCGAGACAAGGCGATGTTTACCTCTCTAAGTTCATATCTGCCGCCATTACCAGCACCGCGTCCCGTCCCGCCCGCACACCGGAGAGTACCTGAGTAGGCGCAGCGCGCCACAAGATGGCGCTAGCTGCTTCATGCGTGTTGGCCTCAGTTGCTCCGAAAGAGAGAGAAAGAAAAAAAAGCGACAAGCAAAGCGGCGGGGTGGCGCCCTTCCAACACCCTCTAGAGAACTTAAGACCTTCTTGCTGACCCTCTCTTCTTAAGCTATGTCACGCAAAAGAGACCTACATAGAAGTTCCGTGCAGCATGCTACGAGCGGCGCACCTTTGTTGAAAAGTTGAAAATGAAGCGCGTAAGATATACAATTGTTAAGTCTGGCTTTTTGGAGAAGACGGAGGGGACAACGGCGGCGACAACAATTAGATTAGTTCCGGGAGCCGTGCCGCTCCTTGAATAGCTTCGGGGTTAACCAAGTCCTGGCATGCTCGGCCATGCTGTTGCATGCTTCCGAACGGATATTTTTTTCTAGACATGACCAGTACATGTAGTTTCAACACTTGTGCTGTGAGCAGGCACGTACCCAGGGGGGGGCCCAGGGGGGGGCCCAGGGGGGCCCGGGCCCCCCCCCCCCCCGAAATCAAGTGGCATACCCCCCCCCCTCCCCACCCACGCCACCACTCCTCACACATTCTTAAAGCGCCACCAGATCAATGTTGAGACTTCGCAGCTGTTCATCGGTCAGCAATATGCTGCCTTTTTCGCTCCTTTTAGATGGCGGTAGTTATCAGCATCTCTTGTAATGTGAAGGACAGTTTTCTCGTAGATTCCGCACCCGCGCGATTAACTCGAGATGCTTTCAGTTGTCACCATCTATTCAACCGTCACGCGCATAGCTGTTGCTTTTGTTAGTTCAACCTTATTCGACACTGCCCTGGGATCTGCTGATCCTGGGACCAGGAGAGGGATGCGGCTGTTACTCAGCTGGTCTGTACTGTCATGGAACGAGTTGTGTCCGGAGAAAACGCCAATTGCGTTTAACTTATCCCTTTGCTTCATTGTTTCCTTGAGTTACGACTCACCGCGACGCTGGCAGATGCCCGGAACCATATACACGTGATATGGGTTAGATAAGGTGGGAAATAAAATAATGTGAAAAGCGTTCATCATGAAACCCTGCAATAACCCTTAAACCCATAAGCAAGATGACTGTCGCCCGTTACCTCGTCTGTTTTTCCCTAACTGTATAGCACTTTTCGTGCAAAATTGGCAACTGGAAACAAAAATCGCAAGGAGTTATGAAATTAAGCGATCTACTAAGGGAGAGAGCCAAGGCAACAACCAAACTGCAAGCAAAAGTGAATAATAGAAAAGTTAACCATTGTTTATGAGAATATTTATGGATCAACATCTTTTTATTTAACAAGGAAGTAGAGACAACGCCGCCGGAAGTGGAGAACAATTACTTGTTTTGAATGATGCTTCTACAGTTATCGGTCGAACCGCCTCACGTAGCCACTTCTCTGCTGTGCTTATGTGGGTGTTTTTCTAACCTTTCGCAGTGAGCGCAGTACGTCTAGAATCGCAGAGTCCTGCGCTCTACGCGGTTGTATGGGACTGGCGGCCGCACAGCGTTACGCAATTCGCGGAACTATCAAAACTGATCAACAAGGCGAAAATAACTGATATTCGAAACTATAACATGAGAAAGACTGAAGAAGCCGTAAAAAATTAACGCAGCGTGAAATCAGTAAAAAAGAAACCTGGCGTAGTACAAACCATGATGTATGCACTAAAAGATAAGAAGGATAATATCATCAGCAATCTCGAAGATATAGTAAATGCAGCGGAAAAATTCTAAGCTGACCTGTTTACAGTATTCAGAGGAGTCACGATAGTTCACTTAGAAACAGTAATTAACAGGATACAGAAACCCTCCTATAACTAGCGATGAGGTCAGAAGGGCCCTGCAAGACATGAAATGATGAAGAGCTGGAGGATAAGGTGGAATAACAGTCGATTTAATCAAAGATGGAGGAGACATAATGCTTGGAAAACTGGCGGCTCTTTATACGAAGTGTCTATCGACTGCAAGGGTCCCAGAAAACTGGACGAATGCAGACATTATACTAATCCACAAAAAAAAGGAGACGTTAAAGAATTGAACAATTATGGGACCATTAGCTCGCTCCCAGTATTATATAAAATATTTACCAAAATAACCTCCAATAGAATAAGGTTAACACTGGATTTTGTCAACCAAGGGAAAAGGCTTGCTTCAGGAAGAAATACTTTACAATGGATCACATCCATGTGATCAACCAGTTTATCGCGAAATCTGCAGATTACAATAAGCCTCTCTATGTGGCTTATATAGATTACGAAAAGGCATTTGATTCAGTAGAGATACCAGCAATCGTAGAGGCACTACGTAATAAAGGTGTACAGAACTCTTACGTAAAAAGCTTGGAAAATATTGCTACATGCGTGAGGTATTTGTTTGTTTGAACGAGGCACGTAGGCGCCATCACTCCAGAAAAGAGGAGGAAGAACGAACTGGGCTCGCGCTGTGAATCTAACCTGTCAGCGCTGCAACCGTTGTAAATATAATCTGTAAATAGTTTCTCGTCTTACTGACTCGTCTTTCGCGTTAGAATATCTACGAGGTTCTACAGCTACCTTAATTCTACACAAGAAAAGCAGGGAGATACCTATGGAGAAAGGGGTCAGACAGGGAGACACAATTTCTCCAAAGCTATTTTCTGCATGCTTAGAAGAATTCAAGCTATTAAACTGCGATGGCTTAGGAGTAAAGATCGACGGCAAATATCTCAGCAACCTTCGGTTTGCCGATGACATTGTTCTATTCAACAACAATGCAGACGAGTTACAACAAATCATTGGAGACCTTAACAGAGAGAGTGTAAGAGTGGGGTTGAATATTATTATGCAGAAGATGAAGATAATGATAAATAGCCGGGCAAAGGAACAAGAGATCAGGACGGCCAGTCGGCCACTAGAGACTGTGAAGGAGTACGTTTACCTAGGTCAAATAATCAGAGGGAACCCTGATCATGAGATGGAAATTCACAGAAGAATCAAAATAGGTTGGATCGCATACGGCAGACATTGCCAGCACCTGACTGGAAGCTTACCATTATTATTGAAAAGTAAAGTGTGCAATCAGTGCATTTTGCCAGTGCAATATGTCCAGTGCCAATGCATATTCCATTGCATTTCCCAGTGCATTTTGCCAGTGCATATGGGGCAGAGACTTGAGAGCAAGTTAAGGACCATGCAAAGAGTGATCGAACGAAGATTGCTAGGCATAACGTTAAGAGAGAAAGAGAGTGGTTTGGATCAAAGAGCGAACGGGTATCGACGATATTCTAATTGACATCAAGAGCAAAAAAATGTAGCTGGGCATGTCATGTAATGCGCCGGTTAGATAAACGTTGGACCATTAGGGCTACAGAATGGGTACCAAGACAAGGGAAACACAATTGAGGACGACACAACACTAGGTGGAGCGATGAAATTAGGGGATTCGCGGGCGCTAGTTGAAATCGGTTGGCGCAGGACAGGGGTAATTGGAGATAGCAGGGAGAGGCCTTCGTCCTGCAGTGGACATATAACAGGCTGATAATGATGATGATGATGATGGACGTGGTGGGCCCCCCCCCCCCGAAAAAAAAATCCTGGGTACGTGCCTGGCTGTGAGTGCGATTCTGTGTACCGCGAGTCTTCATTGCCCCGAAATGTGGAGTGCCATGCCAAGATATGCCTAATGCGTGCTGCGTGCCCAATTGCGGGAGCAATTACATGTACAAATCAGGGCAGAAAAATCATGCCTTCAAGTTTCCACAAGATGAAGAAGCCCAGAGTGCCTGGATTAGGGCGCTACCACGTGCAGACTTCGTTATATTACCGCACTCCAGGGTAAGATGTTGAAAACTTAATTAAATAGTTACTTTTGAAAAATATGGAAAGGTTAATTGCTCAATTACAGAAAGTGCCTTTACACAAAGTGATGATTCCTCAGAGTTCGACGCCTGCGAGGATGAACACAAATGTGAATTTGTGTTAAGGCACCCTTTGTGGTGTAGCACGAATATTTTATTGAAGAACTACTGCTTCAAGATGAATGACATTATATTGGATGCCAATGCTAAGGCAAGAAAGAGAAAAGCTGAAACTCTGCGCAATAAGGCAGCTGTTTCCTTGTAAATAGCTGTACGAATGCTTTATGTCCCATTTCTAAACTTATTTGAGTTGTTGTAAGTTAGTGGACTGCGGTAATTAGTACTTCGAAAGCAAAATTATTCGTTTAAGCATAATCTAGATTGGAATAAGTACATGTGTCCCAATAAAATTGTTCATATGCAATTGTGAAGCTAATCGAGTGCGTTACATTCATCATTCCCGCGCCATAAAAAACATAAGCCAGGGTGTCTAGCAACAGGGAAAACCGGGAAAACTCAGGGAATTTGTGCCTCTATCAGGGAAGATTAGCTGTTATTTATTGAAAGGGTCGAGAGTCACGGTAATGCTGGCTCGAGTAACAGACAGGAATTGTAATGAATCGTCTTTGACGCCCTGTCGTTGGCTGGAGCAGTTGCCAGTGTACAGTCAACGACTGACTTTCCGGATTCCCGATAATTTGGACGGCTTCGCGGCACCACCACGTACCCCATAGAGTCAAGAGAGTTTTAGTTTAGGGGACACAAGCGGCTTGCGTACGCAAGAACTAGGGGCGACGGTACTGCGCTTGCTACGTCTACTTGCATCCTTGGGTTGTTTGGCCGGTCGAAAACAGTACTGCCCCTAAGGGGTTACGTTACCCACATGACTCTCGCCGTGTAGGAGAACTTACGAGTAGCTAGTGGGTAGATAATCTTATAACTCTTTCGCCAAGTGTCGACAGACGTCGTTTTTATATATATATATTAGAGAGGTTTAGCGTGTCCGGTATTCGGATAAACGCAGTTGGGGTGGAGCCATAAACGGGAGCGGCCTGCAATTGTGCATCCACCTGGCGGCGCAAAGCTCAAACGGACAAAAGCAGCTAATATAGCTGTAACGAAGTCTATTCTACTTCGCTGCTGGTGTAAATTTTCAGCACTGGCGTAATTGTGTTGCTACCAAAAATTTATACCCGCAGCAAAGTAAAATACACTTGCTTACTGCAATATTAGTTGTTTTTGTCTGTTTGAGCTTTGCGCCACCAGGTGGCCACACCATGCAGGCCGCTCTCGTTCATGGCTCCGCCCCAACGCCCCAGCCTGCGTTTACCCGAATACCGGACACTCTAAACCTCTCTATTAACTGCTTTTAATAAGAATAGTTTTATGTGCTTTACGTCATATGCTTGATTTCATGTTTTAAAAAATGATAACGCAGCAAAGATCAGACGTTGATGGCGCTGCGAGCGCATGCGACCTCACTGCGGCTTGCGTTTGGGGCCGCTAACCTATAATGTGTTTCTGCTTGCGTACGCAAACGCAAACGCACCCAAGTGCTAGGGGCCCCAACGCCTTGCGTCCCCTAAACTAAAACTCTCTAATAGAGATTTTTAGTATTATTTTACATTTTAGTGCAGCTGCCATGACGGCGTGACCATAAACTTGTGTTGCCATCTGCCGGCAGCTACAGTACCTGCTATAAGCCTACGAAAAAGGACCATGTTGCCAAAATGCGCAAATCTAAGCTTGTCCGCAATGTAGAGAGTGAAGAGTGCAACAATGAACTCACTTTGTGTCATATGAACCACAAAGAAGGTCGCAAATAAAGAAGAAGCAAATGTCAAATTAGCTATGTGCAATGGCACGGCAGTCCCTACGATAGGCGTCATGGATGTAAAGGTGCAATACGAAGAGCAGTGCTTTGAATTGCCACTGGTTGTAGTGAAAGAAGCGCAAGGGGAAGAATGCCTACATTCTGTGGCTTTCTAAAATCAAAATAAATTGGCCCAAAGTCTTGTCTGTAAAGGCTTTGGAGAAGGAGACATCGCTTGCTGAGAAATTTCTCAAAGTGTTTGATGCGGGTTTTGGTACCATTAAGGAGTTGAATGCAACATTGAATTCAAGGATGAAGTGTGCCCTGTATTCATCAAAGCACAACCAGTGCCACATGCTTTGCGCAAGGGAGTTGTGCAAAAATTGGTCAAGCTAGAAACAGCTGGTGTCATATACAAGGTCAGACACAGTACTTAGGCAATGCCGCTCCACCACTGCTTGCAAGCGTGCAAGCAGTGGTGGAGCAGATACAGCGCAACATGCCGAGGACCGCCTGCTACTTAGATGTAGACATTGCAGGTGACAATTGCAAGGAGTGCTACGACAGAGTGGAGCAAGTGCTTCGACACCTAAGTGAACACAGCATAAAAGTGAACGCTAAGAAATGCAGTCTCTTCCAGCAGTGCGTCACATATTTGGGGCACAAGATTGACAAGAATGGCTTGCACCCATTAAGCCATTAGAAAAGCACGAAGGCCTTCTACGTGACCCAGCTTAAGGCTATTTTGGGTTTGGTTAACTACTACGGGAAATTTTTGCCAAATTTGGCCTCGGTCTTGGAACCATTGCACTACTTGCTTCAAGAAGAAACCAAATGGCACTGGTCACGTGAGTGTGATGAGGCATTCGGCAGATGCAAAGAAATGTTGACTGATAAGAGTATGCTGCAACGCTATGATGTGGAAAAAAAAAATCAATCACATGCAATGCATTCGAAAAGAAACACTTAGTAGTATCGTGTTTGCTGTAAAAAAATTTCACAAGTACCTGCATAGACGGTCTTTTGATATAATTACCGATCACCAGCCTATGACAATTTTGTTTGATCCTGAACAGTTGGGCAGTGCAGTGGCCATTGCAAGAGTGCATCGCTGGTTGACACATTTGGCCGACTACAGCTATAGAATCGAACACAAGCCAGGATTGGCTATCCAGCATATCGACGCATTGTCCTGCTTACCCCTACCCAACACAGGCAGCAACCCCGAGGAAATCTTTTACTTTTCGGCCCTAAGTGACTTGCCATTAACATCAAAGGATGTCAGCCCAGAAACGGGGCGCAATGAAATGCTGAGAGCTGTGCGTGACATGATTTGGCATGGATGGCCCAAAGCAGTGTCCAGGGAGCTAAAGCCATTCTGGATATGCCAGTTGGACCTGCAATTGATCTTCTGCAATTGCTGTATCAACAGCACTTGGGAATAACCCAAATGAAAGTATTAGCAAAGTCAATTGTATGGTGGCTTGGAATGGACAAGGCCCTCAAAAACATTGTGCACAAATGTGAAATATGCCAGACTGTACTCCTTGTAGTGCCAACCATACCTTTATCGCCGTGGAAAGTGTGTGAAACACCATGGGAACAAGTGCGTTTAGGTTTCACCCAAGAAAAAGGGAAAACATTTCTTGTGGCTATTGACACGTATTCCAAATTGTTGGAAATTAAGATCGTGAATGGAACAATCACCTCGAAGACAGTTGAAGACAGTAGTGCACTCTTGGTTCGCAGCGCATGGCCTTCCTCTGGAGGTAGTTGTAGCGGCGGGTGCCGCCCAAGTACACGAACTGCTAGCAACCAAACAATCCCGGTTTATTGCCACATACAGTCATATATATACACATCGCGACACTGGTGCCTCTGGCAGCAGGTGATCCCCAAACCGGAACCGAAACTACACATACAACATATTCCCTTTCTTATAAAAAAAAAGACAGCTACATGGGTTAGTGATTTAGTAGTGGTAGTACGTTAGTGCTCTTTTACAGAATTATATTTACAGTAACAACAATGTGCTTGTCTTATGCACTTAATACAAAAATATAAAACAAAAAGAGGAAAACAAGATACAACTCCATTTATGTCCATATTTCACAACGTCAGCAAACTCAACACTCGTGCAGATTGTGACAGGTTCATGTTCACTGCAAAACGTGTCTTTCTGTACTTAGTGTCCATAGCGGTCTGGAGGTCGTCTATTCCTTGATGGCTGTACCCTACGCTGAGGTCCCGATGCTTCTGAGAAACCACTGGCGGCAGCCAAAGTCTCTTCCGGCTCACAGCCGGTCACTGGTGGCATAGGCGGCTGCTTCGCAGCAGCCACAGCTGAAGTTCCGGTTGGGGCTTCTGAAACGGGTCTCTCCAAGGTAGGCGGGGAGCTGCTTTCCCTAGCGATGTCATTTGTATCGCTCCTTTCCCCCCACCCACAGATAGATGCAGAAGCTCGTGGCATCCTTGACAACTTTGAAGCGTTCCACGTTTTTCCATCATCAAGTTGGAAAGATGATTGCCCCTGCTTCCTTATCACTTTTTTTGGGTGGCTAAAAGCCAGGTCACCTTTAAAAGCAGCTGTTTGTCTGCGTACTCGTACAAGGTCACCAACATTCACTTTGGTTTCCCTTGCGGCCCTGCGAGCGTCTGTGTATAGTTTACTGGATTGCTGCTTTTGCTTCACCTGCTCGCATAGGCGGTGGAGCTCTGAAGTAGGGTCGGTTGCAAATATTGCTGACAGGTACCCAACGACATCGAGCCGAGTCCTTGGCAGACGTCCAAGCAGGAGAAGTGCTGGAGCAACTGCAGTTGTGGCATGCGGCGTACAATGGTAAATGCCCAAGTATTCTGTTACCGTTTGGCGTAAGGGACGCTGCTCGAGTGTAGCCACTTGAACAAAGCTTTTAAAAACTCTGTTGAACCGTTCTACCTGTCCGTTTGCTTGCGGGTAGTATACGGACGAATGCCGCAAGCGGATGCCCCGATCCTGCAGAACAGCTTGGAACTCTCGAGATGCAAACTGTGGCCCGTTATCGCAAACAATTTCCTCTGGGTAACCTTCACTTGCGAACACTGACACTAAGAAGCCTGTTACTGTGCGTGTTGTGGCTTGGTTGCAAAAGTATACTTCGGGCTACTTAGAAAAGTAGTCGACCAGCGTGATCGCATATCGGCAATCGTGTGGTGCTCTCTCAAATGGGCCAACAATGTCCATGCAAACCTTTAGCCACGGTTCCTTTGGTAAGGGGACCGGGTTCAATGGTGCAGCCATAACCTTCGTGCTCTTGTCCGCTGCCTGGCACATACTACACGTTTGAATAGCTAGATCGACTTGCCTGTCCATGGCTGGTCACCAAAATTTTTCTCGCAGACGGGCTTTCGTTCGTACAATTCCAGGGTGAGCCTCATGAGCAGCAATAATTATCCGCGCTGTAAGTGATGCGGGAACCACAAGGCGTTCGCCACGCAAAATCAAATTGTTCACCACTGACAGTTTATCGCGAAGTTTGAGGAAAGGTTGAAGCTCACCCGGCAGAGATTTTTGCGCAGGCCAGGACGATTCAATGTAGGCCTTGGTTCGTTGCAGTGTGCTGTCTTCCGACTGGGCCTGTTCAAACTCTTCCCTGGTTACGCAAGAAGATATAAGGGCAACTAATACAGTTTCATCTGGTAAAGTCTCTTCCTGAGGAGGTGACGCAGGGAGACGAGAGAGCGCATCTGCTACTCGATTTTGCGGACCCTTCCGGTACTTTATTGTATAGTTGTACTGCAGTAGGAGCTCCGCCCACCGTGTTATCCGCAAAGGACGCCTTCCTGGCCCTTGAGTAGACAGCAATGCGACCAAGGCTTGATGGTCAGTAAGCAACGTGAAATGGCGTCCCCACAAGTAAACATGCCACTTCTCGCATGCCCAAACACATGCAAGCGCTTCGCGTTCTCCTACTGAATATCTCCTCTCTGCAGATGAAAGCGCTCGAGAATCAAAGGCGGCAGTGTGTAGTTTCTCTCCCTCCACCTGTTGGAGAACCGCTCCAAGCCCACAGTTTGAAGCGTCAGTGGAAACAACAACTGGAAGAGATGCATCGAACATCCGCAGGACTATGTTGGACGCAAGTGCTTCTTTGATCTTTCGAAAACTGGAGTTTACCTCGCCAGTCCAAACAAATGGTTGCCCCTTTCGAAGCAGAACGCACATCGGTTCAACCATATCGGCAAAGTTGGGAACGAACCTAGAGTATTATTCGACCAGTCCCAGGAACGATCGAAGGCTGGCTGTATTGGTGGGTGCCGGTGTATCCTTGATGGAAGCAACCTTTTCCTCCAGCGGAACAATACCACTTGCTGTGATCCTGTGACCCAAAAATGAAAGTTCCTGCGTATCGAAGATACATTTGCTGTTCAGTTTGAGTCCTGCCTCTTTAATGCATTGAAGTACTGCTGCAAGGTTGTCTATGTGCTCCTGCTGGCCCCGCCCGAAGTCTATAATGTAATCTATATAGAAGAGCACGCCCTTACATCCTTGCAGGACTTTGGACATCATACTCTGAAATGCAGAAGGCGCGGAAGCCAGTCCGAAGCACACTCGTTTAAAACGAAAGAGGCCTTCGTGAGTTATAAATGCGGTCAAATCGCGACTTGCATGGTGAAGCATGACCTGGTGGTAAGCTGATGCGAGGTCTAGCTTATAAAAATTTGTAGCCCCCACTAAACTATGCAATAGCTCTTCTGTATGAGGAAGGGGAAAGCTGTCTATTACGACAGCTTTGTTTGCTTGTCGAAGGTCTACACAGAGGCGAATACCTCCCTCTTTCTTCTTAACGACCACAATGGGTGACACCCATTCAGATGCCTCCACCCTCTCTATCACGTCCAGATTTTCCCAATCTCGCTATCTCGAATCTCGATTTTCTCAATCTCCGCTCTCGCTACGACCAATGGTCGTAGCGAGAGCAGAAGGCGCCAGGCCACATTGTCGGAGCCCACTGCCTCTGATCCCGAAGGCAGACAGCAGAAGCACAAGATGAAGACCATCACGAGCATGACGGTAGACCACCAAGACGACGACGACGTTGTTGCCCAGCGTTGTCGGTGCGGCGGCGCGGTGGAAGACCGTCGCGGCGCCATAGCGGAGCCGCTCAGGGTCAAGTTTAAGACTTGACCAGGGTCAAGACTCAGGGTCAAGACTTTAAGAGGTGTTGGTTGCAAAATATTTCATTAATTTCAAATGTAGCAAATCGTGAATTTTCAGATACGATCAGTTTTATTTCCATTCGTTTTCAAAACTTCAGATATCCACACCATCAGGCTGGCTTATGAAAATATATACGTTCACTATCGCACCACTGCATAAACAGAGTGAGAGATTGCTCACATGCATAGATAAAGAAGCGATAGGTTTGCTTTTGTGTCATCAAGAAAGAGCAGATGTGCAAGAATAAACAATTATTAGTTTGTTTTTGTCATCTCTACTTCTTAATATGAAGTATTGTGAACTAGCTTAGTTTGGAGCCTTGCTATCTGTCACTTTTCCTTAAACCTCTTATAGCCTGAATTTTCCCCTTTGAATTGTAATTATCCGAATTTTAGTTACAAGTAATGTTATGCAAGGATAGAACATCACAATGGTGTCTCGTGCCATTTGCTACCTAGGTGTGATATTTGTAGATTATTAAATAACACTGAAACAGGCATGTAGCATAAGATAACGCCTTTGCATTCACATTTATTTTTGCACTGAACCAACAGAACACCATTGCCACTCTGCCATCACAGCAGATGGTAATTCGTTGAGTTAAAACTCGTGAATCTGAACGCAAGGTTTTCTAACCTGAAAATTATTGATGTTGCCTGAAAGCGTATTCTTCTGTTGCCAGGATACACTTTACGTCACCTTATGCCGTGGCCTTTGTGCATATGTGTCGTGTACAGAGAATTACTGTGGCAGTTAACCCTGCTAAGCATAATAGCCACCATAACCGTTATCAACTATAGCAACATGGCAGCGCCCTTACAGCACCGACTACCCGTTTCGGTCTGAATTCGCACTTTTTAGTGGCTTTCCGTCCTGTCAGCAAGAAACAAATGGTGGAAGCAGTCATTGCTGTCTCATCTCAAGCTGAGGTCAAAGCATAGTTGTTGAGATTGGCAGTTTATTTTCGCGCTGCTAAGACTACAGACACGGCGTCGAGCAGTAAAACTGGTTTGATTTCTAGTTAGCAGATGGTGCCATACCATTAACACTGGCGATATGTTGATGATGTGGAAACTATAAAGACCAAATTGTTCACTGCATCATTAATTTACTTCCCACTCTAGCATGGCCTGTGATGAGGGCAGCGAGGAAACGCCTAGTAGACGCTGTGCCGCAGGTGAACATTTATGAGGGCGTTCACCCTCATTACTTGTCCCCTACATCCCCCAACCATGCCTGTATGGACAGGATGGCAAGCGGTCGCTGAGCAGATGATGCGTAGCAGATGAGCACGTTTCGAGGGGCATTCGACCTTCCGATTGATTAATTCGTGTACCTTCCACACTGCTGCAAAGAACTACTGAGATAGAGTATAGGTACCACCTCGCCTCCAAAGCAGCCAGTTCACCACGCACAGACATACAGACAGACCAAGAGGGTACCAAAAGCATCAGACCAAGAAGAAACCAACAGTAGGATAGGGAGTCTCTCACAACTTACTTCATTCTCATAATAATATGTGCAATATAAAGCTCTGCTGAGCATGCAAAGAGGGTACCGGTGGAGTGTGGAGTCTCATGTGACCCCATGGCCGAAGCAGACATGAAGGGTGGTCCTGATAAGGACCGCTTTCTGTTGCTTCCCAGACCGAGGCTGCTGAACTGGTAGAACCGTTGGAAGACGTGGACGAAGTGTTCAACAGAGGTTGAACAAGGGACGTCTTAGGAGCCAGTGTTTCAACAAAGGGACTTCCCTTTGCCAGGGAAACAATTGCTTTCTTTGACAGTGTTTATGTACCTTTCTCTCTAACACCCCTTACGGGGGAGGAGAATAAAGAAAGGTGCACAGAGTAGCGTAAAGCACATCGAAAAATTGCAGTGTGCCTTACTATTCTCTATGGGCCCTTTTTATTCTCCCCCATAGGAGTTGTTTGAGAAGAAAGTACATAAATGCTCTCAAGGAAAGCAGTTGTTTCCCCGGTAAAGACAAGTTCCCTTGTTGAAACACTGGCTCCAAAGACATCCCTCATTCAACTTTTGCTGATCAACCAGAAGTTTGGTTTAGATTTGGTGACCATGATTTTATAATTTCCAGCAGAGCTTGCTGCTGACGGAGAAAGAGCTCTCGCTCCTCCCTCCTTTCTTTGAGCTGCTGGAGATGCTCTTCTTTTATCTTCTCTTGTGCCTCCTTCAACTCGCGCTTCTTCTGCAGAAACTGCTCTTTTTCAAAGGAGAGCCTGTCTTCTCCAAGACGAATGTGCCTCTCTTCAAGAGCAAGGCGGCTCCTCTCAAGGTCCATTTCTCTACCTCTCGTCCCTTTCTCCACCTGCAGCCTTTTTTCAAAAAACTCCAAATGAGGGTCTGCATGCCGTTTTCCTGTAAACAAAACAGATATGTAGATTATGGTTACATGCCAAGAGGGGCAAATAAAATGTTCTGCACATCAGCAGTCACTAAGAGTGGGTGCCGCAAAACCTCTCTACACAGATCATCACCACCACTTGCACTCATCAAATGAGCTGTACAGCCTGTGTGAAAGTGACCGAAAATAGTTTCTTGCTTGCCTTGTGGCTGGATACGAGATATGGCCTTTACAAGTGGGACATATATGTTAGTCATTGCATGCGAAATGTCCCAGACATGCCGCTTGGTCTCAGACTTTCTTCTAGAAATTCATGCCATACGACTACTTTGAATGGGTGCATAGCTGAAATCAGCGCGAAACATGATGGCAACCCAAAATGGACACACAGCGCTCATCTTGTGTCTGGTTTTTTTGTGTTACTGTCATTTGCCGCTCTAATATCAATTATGTACGTATGCCTGTGTCCGAAAACATCACTGTGGGCCAGGACCCATGATTTTGCGGACAAATGTGTATGCTTTAAAAGCAATAATACATTTTTGATTTACGATATCTCTCGGAGGAGCTATCATGCTTGTCTGTCCACTTCCCCAGCGTATGTATAGTTGCGGTACAGGCAGTTTACACCTGACCAAGACATGTTTGTTAACCTAGGTAGTCAAATATTTGGTGTTTCTGCGGACTTTTGGTAACTTTTTAAAAGTCATCGATGGCAGATAGCACAATTATAATCATTGGGCTGGATTGGCCAAACAGGCGGACACTATTGGGGGACTGGAAATCAAAATGCATTATTGAATAATTCAAATAATACACAAAGTTTTTCACCGATTATCACACATACTGCAATTTGCAAATTCAACCCTGATAGTTCACAAGGTAGATCCAATTGTAACAAATGATCATGATAACAGCAGTTTTGAGACAAATTCGCGAACGTTGCAAAGAAATGCATTAGTGGTGCAGTTACTTTTGTGCTTTAATGCACAAAATGGAGTTTCGTTTAAAATTTAAGTGGAATGACAGTTCTACAGCAAGTTTGATGGTGCATATCTTAAAAATGATGTTATCCACAGAATGCCAGTATCACAAGCTAAAATTTGTAAATTGCAACATGAGGTGCAAGATTTTAGTCAAAATCTTCATTCGTGAAGTAGATCAAGCACTTCGATTTCTTGTGCAAGTAATGTCTGCCCCTTCGAGTAGATCAGCTCAAGGGCTAGAATTGTGCTATTTGTCACAGGCGCAAAATTACTGGTAGTACTAAACCTGGTGAGACAAGCCCAAATGTTACTTAGGGCTAAATTCACTTTGGGCAGACTACAACGAAAGTTTGATAAAAAGGCACAGAAAAACACCAGAATGTATCACACAGTGTACAGAACAGCTGAATCAAAACAAAAACCCTTGCACATGAAAGATACTGCTACAATCGGTCAAAATTCCACGCCCATACAAAGCAAATTGTAGCACACTCAGCGCCGCCAAAGAAGATGCTCCACCCCAGCATGTTGTGTCCTTGCGGCCAACAGCTGGTGGCTGGTGCACACCATCTCATGAAGGTCTATCAATGGTTTACTAAAACGTACGACTTTGCCGGTGCGTGCCAGTTGGAGTCATGGTGCTTGCAGGGGTGGTACCCAAGAGGCGGACAGGGGTGAGGTTATGGATAGGGACTGGGGTGAGGTTATGGACAGGGCCTGGGCTGGGGTTATGAACAGGGCCTGGGCTGGGTCCAGGGGTAGCGTCAGGTGTGGGTCCAGGGGTA
This sequence comes from Dermacentor albipictus, assembly GCF_038994185.2. Lineage (NCBI taxonomy): Eukaryota > Metazoa > Arthropoda > Arachnida > Ixodida > Ixodidae > Dermacentor > Dermacentor albipictus. The sequence goes on along the minus strand of NC_091828.1, from coordinate 27,647,947 downwards.
GCGTCAGGTGTGGGTCCAGGGGTAGTGCCAGGTGTGGGGCTAGTGGCAGGGCTAGTGGTGGGGCCTCGGATGGGGCAAAAAGAGGTTGTAGAGGTTGCCCTCCATGGTGACATACCGAAGCACTGGCATGTAGCTCTGGAGCTATGGCCAGCACCTCGTAGTCGCCGTGAAGGGGCTCTGCCTCGGACCCCAGTGCTACGTCATTGCCATTTGCAGACCCTGAAAGAGACGGTACATATATATGTAATGAATAGGGTGTACAGCAAATCAAACAGATATAAAATGTGACCTACAGACACATGCAGGCAACGTGAATGCACATATGCCTTCGTTTGTTTTTGGCGCTACCTAATCGTTTCCAATGGCAAACCAACTAGCCCAAGCTTCCATCCATACTGACTATATGAAGCCTTTACCACAATCTTTTCTTTTTCGTCAATGGGAGCATGGAGGATGAGCTGCCATTAGCTCTATAATCAGGCAAAAACAGTGGCTCGACCTTGTTCACTAATTAAGGAAAAGACCGCTGCAATAGTGGCAGTACAATCTTTGTTTTACATGGAGCACGACGGAAAGGTAGGCTAATAAGTTCAAAATATATGTAGTACCGTGACACTTGTGCACAGCGCGGCCATTTCATCACGATATTCTAGACTTAACAAATACAGGCCTTTAACTGCCAGCATATAAGCTAAACAACCCTTAGATACTACACTAGAAATACTAGGGTTATGTTGTGTCGGCAGCGGCAGGCAAGTGGGGGCCCGCGCCCAGCGATCGCCGACGCAGAGAAGGATGACACGGAGCCAACTGCTGATGAAAACCGGACAAGGACTGAGCCGGCTCGCGGCCGTATATTACTAAAAAGGACTTCACACGCCAGATGACACCTCCTGATTGGTCCCAGCTCGTCACGACAGAAGAGGGGTGCGCCATCTAGCTAAACTACTATGAAACATAAATGTATGATAACACAGAGATCTGGCAGGGGGCGACACTATACTACATCATCCCCCCCTGGAAACAAAGTAAGCATACAGTGAAATGCGCACACAAGACTCGCACTTAAGTCCAAGGACGAATTCAGTTCGTTCCCCCCCCCCCACTTTCACACACAGACGCACCAGTCGCCACAAGGCACGCACTTAAGTCCACAACGATTAAGTTCGTTCCTGCCCAAGTCCACACGCGCACCAGACTTGGGGCACCAAAACACAGGCAGTCACTCAAAACAAAATCTGACAAGGAACACGGCACAACACTCACTGCTCCGCAGCAAGGAACACATTTTATACCTGTGTTAACGAAACATGTGAACTGTCACAGCGAGGCCCCTAGCCGTGGCATTTCAAAGACGGCAATACGCTTTACACTCAAACAAAATCATCGAGCCATGGGGGCCGTTTTCTGTCACGATGAGGACCTGTGCGCACCTCAGAAGAACTTTGGGGGTTGCGACGCGTATCGGTTGACTTCGAAGACCCAGTCGTCCCACTATTATTTCCCTCCCCCTGGTTGGACAATTGAATGTGGGTGTCGCTCAAAGCTGGAGAGGGTTGCCCAGGAAGCTCCTCTCGAAGTCCCAACAAATCCTGGGAGGCTACCGATATTCCCCCACGGAATCAGAGACAACTGCTGACTGTGCAGACTCGGAAGTGATACAGTCAGGCGTACTACTTAGCTGATGCTTATGACTATGAGAAGACGCTGTCACTACAGACGAGTCATCGGAATGACTATCCAGATTTAAATATGAGTACAAAAAGTCTCTATCACTTGCACACAATGTACTACCTGCTGGATCCTTCATCACTAGGGTTAACTTAGACACATGCCATGTCTTCCCATCACTGAGTACAAAAATAGATGGTCCTATCTGGGCCTTAATCGTACGAGGTTTACTGTACTTAAAAAATCCTTTCCTGTTAAATCTTATTCTTACGGTGTCTCCCACCTTGACACGAGTTGCCTGAGCCCCTCTACATTTGTCTACGTACTGTTTATTCTGCCACTGTTTCTGCAAGACCGTTTCTGGAACTTGAGACACAAGACTGTCCTGTTCCCGTAGATCTACACAGAGCCGCATGGTTCCATCCTTCTTGCGCACCACCACGAGTGGAGACACCCACTCGGAAGCCTCGACGCGCTCGATGACGTCGCAATCCTCGAGACGTCGCAATTCTTGTGTGACCTGGACACGGAGAGCCAGGGGTAGTCGGCACAACTTTGAAGATACTGGTTTCGCATCTAGCTGCCGATGAATTTGGTGCACAAAGTTGTTGACGAGACCCAACTCGTCACTGAAGAGGTGATGAAAACCCGGAGGCACACCTGTGGGGCTCTGTACTGAATGAAGCGATGGTAGACGACATGTCAGCAACGTACCGTCGATCTGTGTGCCCAAGCGTTGGATGGCGTCTAAACGCAGTAGTGATGTTCCTGTAGTCGTTACGTGGAACGTGACGGAGCATAACCTTTGGAAAAACTGGACAGTGGCTTGAAACAGGCCTTGAATGTCGGTGCGTTGCTTGGAGAAATTTTTCAAGTCCACTGTTTGTGACAGCCTGTGCTGTCGACCAAAGTGATTTCTAAAATCTTCGGCTGTCAAGAATGACACAGACGCTCCCGTATCCACCAGCAGTCGCATGAAGACGCCGTTAACTACAACCGGAACTTCCAAATCTTTTGTGGTTTCCAAAGCGCTTACCGTAAAGACAGACGCGGACGGCTGCCCTGCAAAAGTTGAAGACAGCGTCTCTGCGGAAGAGACGTGTTGCACCACTGTTTGGGTCTTTCGACATACCGAAGCGAAATGGCCCAATGTGTGGCAGGCGTTGCATCGCCGATTTCTTGCTGGACATTTCCTGTAAGACGCAATATGGTTCCTGCTGCCACACCGATCGCATGCACCATGGTTCCCGGAGGAGCCATGTGCGAAATGTCGGCCCTCTTGGCGGCTTCTCGGAAGAAGTCGGCCATCTCCATGGCCTGCCGGGCTAAGTTGGCCATCTTGGCAGCTTCCCGGAAGAAGTCCGTCATCTTGGCCCGTCGACAGAACGCCAAATTGAGATGCCTCAATTCTTCGTACGTTTTCGGAGCCGAACGCGCGGTTCGCTCGATGCAAGGCTTCTAAAGAGCGTACAATTTCTTCTGCCTTGTCCAGGGACAGGGTTTCGCCATGAGCTAATAACTTTTCGCAAACGCTGACGTTCGCTACCCCATGTATTATTTGGTCTTGGACGCGCTCATTGTAGGTTGTGCCGAAGTTGCACTGTACTGCCTTCTCTTTCAGTGCGGTCACGAATTCCAGGAATCCTTCTTCCTAGAACTGCCTTCGACTGGTGAATTCGTGCCTCTCCGCCAGAACATTTGTTGACGCGGCGAACTTCCAGTCAAGCCGCTGCAAGAGTTTCTGGAACTCTGACGCTGGCGGGACCGCATCACTTGACGCTGACGCTGCGCCAGTCGACTGCCTTGCTGCTTCGCTTGACGCTGACGCTGCGCTGGTTAACTAACTGCCTTGCTGCTTCCTGCTCCTCGTCTGCAAAGTACTTTCGTTGTCCTTCACGCCCGAGAGCGCTGACGAGCATGGACGCTCGTCGCGTGTCCGTCCAGTCACTACCACCGGCCGCTTCGAGGTGGGCCTGAAAATTTTTTTTCCATCGATACCATGGAATTAACGGTGGCCCGGGCAATTCAAGAAAAACGGGAAGGTTCGCCGTAAAAGAAGCCATGCCCGGTAGCGTGCAGGAGACAGTGCAGGAGACAAGCCGGAGCTCGCAGCAGGAATGGGGCAAGGAAGAACAAAGGGGTTGGGAAGGCCTAGGATCGGAAGCCTCGCGACGCCAAGTGCGTCGGCGGCGTTTGCTTGCCGTGCAGACACAGGAAGGGACGCTTCACTTACGAAGCTCGTTGGTTTCCCGGGGCTTCGGTCGGAACCGCAGCGGGAATCCCATCCTCGTCGCCAAAAGATGTTGTGTCGGCAGCGGCAGGCAAGTGGGGGCCCGCGCCCAGCGATCGCGCGGCGAGCGCCGACGCAGAGAAGGATGACACGGAGCCAACTGCTCCTGATGAAAACCGGACAAGGACTGAGCCGGCTCGCGGCCGCTTATTACTAAAAAGGACTTCACACGCCAGATGACACCTCCTGATTGGTCCCAGCTCGTCACATGAGAGAAGAGGGGTGCGCTATCTAGCTAAACAACTACGAAACATAAATGTGTGATAACACAGATCTGGCAGGGGGCGACACTATACTACAGGTTACTAATACAAGCATTATTTCTTCGTGATTAACGAAAAACTTACAAAGGTTGTCGTCATCACAAGAGGTGGCCCCATCATCAGACTCGGTGCGTACTTCTGAGGCAGCAAGGTCCCGGGCAGCCGACGCTATGCTTTTATCCGTGGCCGGCCGCCGGGACTGTCCCTGCTGCTGTTGTTGCCGCCGTGTTGCCGCAACTTTGCGCACAGCGGAGTGCTTGAGTTTGTAGCCACTCTCTTGTGCGAGTTCATACACCTCCACTAGAAGTTGTTTTTTCTCGTCGTAGTCCTCCTTGGTTCCGGACCCAAAAGAACGTTCCACAGGTAAGGTTGCAACTTGGCAACACAAACTCGGAGAACAATTGCTGGAAGCAGCGGAGCGAACAGCACACTTACTTTCTTAGGTTCGCTCGGTCACGTGCGGCAAACTGCGGGAGAAGCATGTCTATGCGGTCCCGCAGGCTCCTGGCTGACAAATTCTTTTGAATCACCGGCAGGAGGTTAGTTGCTATCACCGACCACCGCGACACCTCCTCGAATGGGTTGATCGCCCTGACTTCGCGCAGAACTTGGACGCCCACGTCGGCCGTGAAGTACACACGCGCACCCGTCCTCGCCGGTGCATTTGGCGCAGTCATGTTCTCCGTCTGTCTGGCGAGATGCACATGGAGCGCGGCATAGAGATGAGCGCGGCTTGACTCGGCATACAGTGTTCTAGAAGGAGGTAGTGCGCTCACATGGTGGCGGCGCTTGATGCACTTCGTGTCGCCGCCGACAGGCGGCGCGGTTCGCAGCGTCACCTGAAACTCGCTGCCATGTCGGAGTAGAATGGGTACCGCGCATTGCTGCAGTTCCCGAAAGAAATGCAACACTCACAATGTGCATTGCGCGATACTTGTTCTGGTGCGTCTTATCAGTGTACAGAGAAAATAATTACCTCCACTGTGGCTGATCTACGGAGCGTAGGCGATGTCTTGTACCGGAAGCGCGGATGAAAGCGCCTGGCTATTAACGCCTATACAGGGCGCGAAGCAACGGACGATCCTCTTTTATTTCCTGCTATTAAAATGTGTAATGTCGTTTCGCTAATGTAGCAGTCATATTGGACATAATTTTAGCATTGCCTTTTTTTTTCGTAATCGGATATGCCTGCAGCGGGAATGCGCGATACAAAGCAAAATTTTTTCCACGACACAACATTAGATAATCGCTTTTTCGAGTGTTAAGCTCATGATTTATATGCATGACATCGTTCACTCTGTTAACACGACACAGCATATAGAAAGGAAATATAAAATGCAGGTACATTTATGCAATGTTTATTTACAAAGAAACGAGGAACGAATGTGGACCAGAAAAATCAGGCTCAAGAAGCAGGGTGTCTACCAACCGGGAAAACCGGGAATTCTCAGGGATTTTCAATAGTCTGGAAAAAGTCAGGGAAAACTCAGGGAATTTGCACTCCTATCAGGGAAAATTAGCTGTAATTTTATTGAAAGGGAAAGAAAGTCGCGGTAAAGCTGGCTCGAGTAGGAGGAGTTACCAGTGTTTAGTCAACGGCCGACTTTCCGAATGCCCGATAATTCGGACGGCTTCGCGGCACCACCACGTACCCCATAGCGCCTATGTATAATAACGTCTGAAATTTCTGATGCAAGAACCCTTCGCCATCCGATTTTCCGGACTTTTTGCCGTCATGGCAGGTCCGAAACGGCATTAATAAAACCACCACCAACGCCGCCGTTTTGATTACCTCGTCGCTCCTCGAACCGGCGCTCTCGCACGCAGATCCGCTGGCAGCCGTAGCCACCACCGCAGACGCTAGGCCTAGCTGCTTCTGGGTTCGCTATTAAGCTTCTTGCCGTTTTGTGCCGTGTTTTTGATTGAAAGAATTCGCCGCTGTCAGCAATGGCACCGACTCCGCCTTTGTGGTCCTCGCGATTGGCTTCGAAGCTCGAAAAGCACGACGCGTTGCATAATGCCGGTTGCCAAATGTGAGCTTCGCCTCAGTGCAGAAATATTGCGCGGTGAAGCGTGCGCAAATCATTGCGGTGAAGCTCAACAAGCGTGGGAAGGGGCAATTGTCACGGGATACAGTATGTATTCCTTAATTGAACACGCGTGCATCCGCTGCCTCCTGTCACAGGATGAGCATTGATTTGGTGAAATAACTATACTGGCAGGTCTTCAGAGCTTTTTCTGATGTGCTGCGGCAGTAAAAGACATGCAGTGGCGTACCAACTATTACTAGAGTGCGTGTGTGTGTGTGTGTGGGGGGGGGGGCAAACTGCAGAAATAGCCTGGAAATGCTTCTGTTATAAGTATATTTAACCGACAGGGACCTATTTATCACTTACACATGGTGAACCACGGGGCCAGAAAAATGAGCTGAATTTACATTTATCTCCTGCAACTATATATATAACATCTCGATGATACAAGGGCAAAAGGCAATGAGTGCACCCATAGTGGTCTCGGATCTCACCCAGTAGCAGCAGTATCGCGTACATAAAATGGCACATTTGCTACAAAGAATTTAAATAATTCAACAAAGAATTGTACTTGCTGTTTAAGTCTACAACATAAATGTATCGCTAGTTTATGTAATAGTACTGGCGAGGTTATAGGCGACGACGTACAAATAACATAAGTTGCTTGCAATATTCACACACACACACACAAAAAAATGGACTCGCCATCCCGGCCCTGCGACAGTGGACGTCCAGCAAAGCTGCTAAAAACCACCACTACAACTGCTGAGAGGGGCATGCAATGCTTTAGTGCTTTATAATGCCCCCCCCCCCCTTCCCACACACTCAATTTCCACCAGATTTGATGTCTGCAGAGTTCACAGTTATTCTAGGGCAATGGGATAAATTTTGTTCGCAAAACACATTCATAAAGCTCCGAATAGCTTACATGCGTGATATACTAAAAATGTCATAATTAGTTCTTTATCTTTGAAGTTTGCCTACATATTGGTGATAATGCGCCCTTTATTTTCTCCAAATATAAACAAAATCTATTGTTTAGTTCATGGAGGACATCGCTGAAACAAGGACGGAAGGTGTTATGACGCATGAAAATAAGGAAATAAAAATGACGGCTCATTATTGTTTACGCTTTTAACCGGACCACGAGCGTACAAATTTTGTCACACATTGCAGTTACAATGGCCCCCCTCCACTTTCCACAAAATATGAACCTGTTGTAAGCTACAGCTATGTCGAGACATCTGGAAGCACAGTTGATAGCGGCTATATCACACACTCTATTGCTTGAATAAGAAAATTTTTACGAAGGCTGTATTTGATCCGACCATTTCGCACAAGAAGTTTCCAGTGGGCACCACCAATTTTTGCTAAATTTGGTCTTGGCGGCTTTTACAGTGCTGCCAGAGCCCCGGGCTCTATTCTTCCGCTCTCGTTAGACACGCTCAAGCACGCTGGAGTGTTCGCATACATAATTTATTACGAAAGCCATCTACTTTGAACTTCACCTCCGCATCACCCATTAATTTGACCTTACTGTCACCAAACCTAACGAAGCTGCCTTCATTAGTTCAATGAGGACACCAACAGAAACTAATATATCACGCATGACAAAGAAAAAAAAGAGGGTTCAATGATTATTCGTAACGCTTCTCGATAATCCGGAAATATTAAAACTATGCGACACATTCTACTTGAAATGCTGCCTGTTCCTTCAAAGTATAAAGTATCTTAACCTCTATTGGGACAGTAGTAGTCGCGTGATAATTTCGAACACTTGTTCACAATTTTTTGATATTGTATTTGATGAACATGCATGTACCATCGCACATAAACTTGGCGTATTGTTCCCCTTATGTTCGCACAATTTTATCTCAGTTGTTATTATAGTTATGCACGCGCAGCAGTCTAAGTCTTACAGCGCTCTTAAAACAGACTAATAAGGCTGTGGGCCACTTGCATACCTATTCTAGTTGAAAATGCGCATTTAACCCACCCATTTGTAGCATTGCCTACACCTTATCCATACCATGCCCCTAACTTCCCCTAGAAATAAAGATGCCTTGTTTAGCTCACCAAGAACACCGGAGAAACAAACTGCGAATCTCGTAGTATCCCCTTCAGTCACAGCATAACATTTGCGAACGCAACTTATTTTTTGCCATTACTGTGTAGTAGTCACAAGGAATAGACAGTGAACATTAGGCTTTGAGTAAATTGCGCATTCGGCTTTCTTAAGGTACACCCATTCCACTTCTCAGTGAAATGTATCGCTTCAAACGACAGCTTACACGAAGGCATTGCCCTTTTTGACGTCCCTTGAAAGAAGCTAATGCCTTCGTGAAAGTGAAGCGGGGGATTTCGATAGTAACCGCAAAAGATTATTTCTTCCCTTGATGTAATGCTTGGGCCCAATAATTAATCTTTCCAAGTAATTTGAGCGGGCGATTCAATATATTTATTGACGAAACATAGCACGACTCACTGTACAATTAATTAATATTAGTCACTATGTATTTACGATGGGTCACTATAAAATTCAGAGGCATTCTCCCGCCTTGCCTTCATATGGAATCTCCGGCACCTTGGGATAAAATTGATACAAATAGCTCATCTTAGAAAATATTAGCTTCTCTATGCATCTCGTCTTTATTCGTATTTGAGAATGTCTCACTATGAGTTTTACGCATTTTTTCCATTATATCTTTTTTCACTGTGCATTTCACTAACTCCTCCCTTCTGTTTTCTTTTTGAATAAAATAAACACTACCCCTTACTAGTCAAGTTGGATTAAGTAGTTTTTTTTATTTTTTAACATGCCTACTGGAGAGTGACACCATCAGGCTACGTGGTGTCAACCCGCCTCTTGACATAAAACAAAGTTCTTAGTCGTTCAGGGAATTTTGCAAAGGCACTCAGGGAAAACCTGGAAAACTCAGGGAATTTGAAAACGTCAACTTGGTAGACACCCTGAGAAGGCTGAACGTTTATAAGTGGAGATGTTTACAAATTGATATAAACATGCACCTGCAGACTCGCCTCAGGAAGTTTTCGTGATCTTCCTGTGCATGATTGTTTTCGTTCTCTCGTGTTTTTCCGAGTTAATGCCCTTTGTAAAAAAATGGAGCCGCGTTGTAATATAAAAGCTTATTACATTTTTGGTGAGTTCGGCTGAATGCTCACTCCAACCAATTTTGTGCGAACGCTTTGCTTTCACCAGACTAAGCACATCCAAGATGCTATCAGCATGTAGTTGTTTTTTGCTGAAGCATTCAGTAAACATGTCTTCAAGCATTTTTACAAACGAAAAAAGTGTTCCACGTTGGTAGAGAAGCCCGCCTCTATCCCTGTGCAGTGTCAAAGCAGCAAGCCCAGGATTCTCATCTTCGGACGACACGGTTAGCGCATTCATGCAATCCTGGCAGTTGGTTTTCATTACGCACTTTCTTGCGACATATTCAGACACATAATAAGTTATCCGAGAGTCGCTCCTCTCTATGTGCTGGTCGTGATCGACCGGTGTCTTCTTCGTAAGGTACTGCGGCAAATTCGGAAGAATCGTGGGGACGGCATCCTTCGACAGCAGCGGCTTGTCACGAGGAATGCGCAGCTCTTTGCCGTCTATTATGTGCACGAAGTCCCTGATTACAAAACGCGGTTGAAAATGGAGCTCGCAGACTGCACAAGACTCATCTAGCTTCTTATCTGCACGGTGGAGATTCCTCTCCCACTCCTTTCGGCGTTCTTCATCATGTGGGACGCTGAACAAAGAGGCCTTTGGTGCATCCTTCGCACGACTGTATCCAGTCCGGCACCCGGGCGCGAAACAGTCATTTCGACGGCGGCCAGGCATTCTCACGCACACATACTGCACATTGAGCCAAGCACCAAGCATAGCACAGGCACAGAGAGATATTGCCACGCATACAACGCCGGCGGTATTTGCAGTCGAGCGCCGACAACGCCGAACCAACCGAGCTGTACCGAGCGCACCACCGCAACCGCAACACGAGGCAAGAGAAGTTTTTCAGGTGAAACATGCGTCAGCGCCCTTGGCGGGCATGCGGGAAGTCGACGCTGAGTGCGCCCACTGCCCCCTTCTAGAACACTAACTCGGCAGGTCTCGCTTCTCGTAAGTTCACGTACACCGCGAGAGTCACTTGTGTAACGTGACCTCTTAGGGGCAGCAATGTTTTCGGCCGCTCCAACAACCCAAGGACGCAAGTAGGCGTAGCGGTCTGCGCATGCGCAGTAATGTCGCCCCTAGTTTTTGCGTACGCAAGCCGCTTGCGTCCCCAACACTAAAGCTCTCTAATGTATGTATCTAATGTATCAGAATGACTTAAATTTCGGATGCAAGAACTCTTCGCCGTCCAATTATCCGGACGTTTTGCCGTGACCGCAGGCATTAATCAAAACCACCACCGCTGCCATTTTGATTACCTCGCCGCCTCGAACAGGCACTCTCGCACGCAGATCTGCTGGCAGCCGTAGCCGCCACTGCGTTGATGCTAGGCCTAGCTGCTTCGAAGCTTCTTGCCGTTGGGTGCCACGTTTTTTATTGAAAGAATACGCTGCTGTCAGTAATGGCATGGACTGGCGTTTGTGGTTCTCGCGATTGGCTTAGAAGCTTGGAAAGCACGATGCGTTCTATAATTCCGGTTCTTGAAAGTCAGCTTTGCCTCTGTACAGAAATGTTACTTGGTGAAGCATATGCAAAAGTATTGCAGTGAAGCATAAGAAGCGTGTGAAGGGGCTGTTGTCCCGAGACACGGTATGTATTCCTTAATTATACACGCGTGCACCCGCTATTTCCTGTCACAGTACGAGTACCAATATGCTTAATACGTGTACTGACAGGCCTGCAGAGCGTTTTCGAATGTGCCTGTGGTTTATTGAGCCCTTAAGGGCAGTAAATGACATGCAGTTCTTTTTTCCAACCGGCCGATTTTTCGGACGTTTTCGCGTCCCCTAGGGAGTTCGAAAAATCGGACTTGGTCTGTGCAACTCACCAAGAAGATGCTTCAAATGGTCCGTGGGGTGAACGAGTGGCGGAAGGCGGGCAAGAACAGAAAGGACCTACGCATTGGGGAATGAACGGGAAAGGAAGCATGCTGCTGCCGTTTTGAGCTTAGAAAACAAAGTGTTGGCTGATGCTGAGATGCAAATGTTCCTCATCCAAACCAAAATAAACTCTTTAAAGCAGTGAAACATAACACTGAGGCGTTGTTGCGTGCTGAGAGTATGTCAGGACAGTTGAGGTTGACTTACGACCTGTTGAGAGAGAATGTCAATTGTGACAAAGTTCGGTCCTCATACCACTGAGCTTGCTATCAGTTGATAGAAATAGCTCATATTCGAAAATAGTTGCCTCTGTATGCATCCTCTTTTTATTTGTATTTGAGAATGTCCGACTCGATTTGCATTCTTTTAAGGCATTTTATTTGCTGTGTATTTTACTAACCGCTCCCTTTTATTCTTCTTTTGAATAGCATAAACGCTACTACTTAGTACTCAAATTGCATTAAGTCGTTTTATTCAAGTTTTTTTTTTTCATATGCTTACTAGAGAGTGACAGCATCGGGCGATATGGTTTCAGCCTGTCTTGACATAAAACATAGTTCTGCATCACTCAGGGAATTTCGCAAAGGCACTCAGGGAAAACCTATAAAACTCAGGGAATTTGGAAATGCCATCTTGGTAGACACCCTGAGTACAAAAATACAGAAGGAAAAGCTTTTACGGATTCATTTTATTTGAAGTAATATGTATGAAGTATGGGGTATAATAATAGAGAGGTTTAGCTTGTCCGGAAAGCCGCCCCGTGGGCGTATTACCGGATTCCCGGTTACCGTTTTACCGGGTTGCCGGATGAGAGCGAGCAATCGAGTTTTAGCATGCTTTCCGTACGCCCGCACGCCCCCAACGCCCGCGTAGCTACGTTCCTAGCTCAGATTTACTGCCAATAACTGACACTCAATGAGCCATGCTAAGTCGTGTTTTTTTTCTTTATGAAGTAAGTAATTTGCCTGCTTTATTATTTGAACGAAGCAATAAACAAACATTTGTCTCGCGTTTGCTACGCGCCAAAGTAGCCAACATGAAGCCTTGCCAAGACAAGCCTGAGCCACGTCTAGACGCTGATCGCTTCTTTGTGACTTACCCACGCTATAAGCAAGCACCCTCAGTAATTTGCCTTTGAATTGTGCACACAATTGTGTCTGCGTTCATCAGCGATGCCGTATAGCGTGCTTCACGACGAACTGCTGCTGGGATCTCTGCACTGGAACGAATTAGAAGATGTGCACTTGCTCCCAGTGGAACCACGGCGGGATCTTCGGAAGCATGGCCTGCTTAATTTGGATGCCATGGACAGCACGTTGTTCTACCGGTCGTTCAGGTTCGAGAAATCGGACCTGGACGATCTTCTGACCGGCCTCCTGATTCCAGAAGAGGTACAGAGTGCTCAACGGGTTCGAGTTCCTGGCCGCGAGGCGCTGTGCATGACGCTGCGGCGTCTCGCCTATCCGAACCGCTTGTGTGATCTGGAGGTGTTCTTCAGCCGCCACAGTTCGGTGATATCGAGTGTGGTGTCTAAAGTTTTATCTCACATTGAATACTACTTTGGACACCTCCTAGCGGACCTCACGGCGCACAGGTGGCTCAACCTACAAAACCTGGAGCTGTTTTCCCAGGTAAGAGCACGCTTTCAGCAGAAGTGTAAAATACACATCCATCCTGTTCCCCCACCCCCACTTTCCTTTGTGCGTACTTTTTCTTTTCATTTAAGGGAAACCACCTTTGCTCTTCCTTCGACATTCCCGCGGGGATAGCTGTGAGCGTGCAGAATACACATGAGCAGCAGGCTAGAGGGGCAAAGGCGATGCCAGGAAGCATGCCCTGTTTGGGGTCTCTTCAGTTAAAGGGGGAAAAAAAAATATGAATGTTCAGTTAAGCCAGCGACGCATTTTTTTTTTTACTCTCTGAAAACGGGTAACGAAACGACCTAATCAACAACATTGGAAAATGGAACGCGGTAGCTTCTCGAAGCAAGCAACTCGGGGACATATGGCTGAAGGCTTTAGGGTTTGACGAATTCGCTGTCGACGAGCAGAAGTATGCCTGCATACATCGCGAGTAGACGTCGTCGTGCCAATGCACAATGCGGCTTGTCCACATGCCATATAGAACTAGAAAAATTACAGCTTCATAAGGTATGCCATGTTCTTTCTCAGCAAAGGAACCTTATAGCTTATAGATGTAAAGGAAAGCCTTGTTCTAAATTTCGCTGTAGTAATCCCAAAGAACATTGCACTACAGCTTTTGCCTCCATACAGGATTTAACCAGCCGTATGAGACCGCTGCAGGTGAACAGTGTGCGTCTTATGCTTGTCCTGTCACCGTTGCTAACACGTGTCGTACTATGGCGTGAACAGGCACACCACGTAATCAGTGTGGTCGTCACTTTCAACCATGTAGTAATGAAATGAGTGAACAGCCGCTTTGTTCATGGCAGTTTACAAGGCGAAACTACAAATGTATGAATGCTTCAAAGCAAGTGAATGTGGGTGTCATCTGGAGGTGCTTTATGGAATTTCAGAATTCGACGCAACTCTCATTTCATCGGAAATGAGAGCTGTGAGAGTATTAATTTTAAGATGCGCACTGGGCAGTGCTAACTTAATGGACGGCAAGGAAATTGTATTTAAGAAAAGCCGAAATGTCCTGGCTGCCGAATTTTATGGACGAGGCCATTGGTCTAAACATTGTGCGGTGACACTTGAACACACCTTTGCCTAAATTCAGAGCTAGTGGTGGTAACGATCATTGTTTTCACAAAGGGTACTTAAATGCTAAACCTCACACAGTATGTTCCATACTTTTCCATTACACAGCCTTTGCTCACAACCAGACCGTGACATCAAGGTGACACTAATGTGCAAGGTGCAGTCCAGCACATAAACAGTTGTGCCACGATGCAGTGCGCTGTGTGAGGTGGTGACAGTACACAACTTCCCACTGGATACAAATTGTGCAGGACAAACCTTAATAAAACATCTCACTGTGTATTCTTTCTACTGCGTAGAAAGAATTTTGCACCCAAGATAATGTTTAATATCATTTCAACACCGTCATACTTCACAAAACTGTGAACATAAAAATTTGGCACTAACTAATGGTCAGGCAGTGCCAGAATTAAAGGAAGCTTTGCTTCAACTGATTGCCATAGCATGTGGGATATGCATGCTTTTTCACCTATGTTGTGTGCTTGTATGGGTTTGTGTTTAAGAGAGCGAGGGAGAACCTTGCTTTATTCTGTTGTAGTGGTGCTAAAGTTTTAAGTAATGTCAAAAGTGCAGGCAGTGAGGTATGCTTGTTGCATCTTGAGCAGCAGTGCTGGCTGAGCAATGAAGTCTAATTCATGCTGTAAGGCATATGTACACTCTTTAGGTGTGTGCACATAACAAGGAATGTAGTCACGAGTGCTCCCAGCTAATGTACAGTCGACCAAAAAAGTTTACGGACCAAGAGATCTGACTCAAAGCTGAATATCTCCTCAGTCTCAAAACACAGCCTGTTATTCCCACTTTTAGCCTTTTGTGGCATATGCGAACAACATTGTGATGCACAATTTTACTGGCTGCATTTAAAGTCTACTCGTATATTTTGAATTTTCTGAGATCCCGTGGTCCGTAAACTTTTTTGGTCGACTGTACCTTCATGTTGCGCTTGTGCATACCGGTCAAAGCATCATCCGGTGAGAAACCGGTACATTGCACTAGAAAAAAAAAGAATGAAAGGAAATGGTCTTGTTGCCATGATAACTGGTACACAGTCCGCTCTCTTATCATGCACAGGACCAACGTGGATATTTCTGCCTGGTCAGTGGCAGGGTGTTATTCATTACTTGTGGAAAACAAAATAGTGAGCCAAGAAGATATTCACGTGTTTAAATGCAACAAACTTTTAGTTGTGAGTCAGCGCTCGTGTTTGTCTATTCTTCATCCGTGTTCTTTAGTGCACGCTGTGTAATAGTTATGAAGAAGTGTGTCGTTTCATTACCTTCTAAAATAGTTCTTTTTGTACTTCGCACGTAACCATGTGCAGATGACGAAGATTTGGCAAAAGAACAGTCAAGTAAATTTGTTGCACACAGGTGGTGCATGCATGAAACGCCGCCACAACAGCGGACATTTCTACTATACAAGAATTGCCACCTCTGACATGACACACGTACGGTCAGAGATACATCTTCTGGCACGATTTCGAAACAGGGACATAATTCGCTCTTCCTGCATGGCACGATGTCCACACCTAAAGAGTGTATCTTACGCTGTAGTCTAATCCTCTTATGATCTTTTTCTCAATACGTTATGAGTTTCTTGATATAGATAGCTGTTTACTGCTGTTTCTTTTTCTTTTTTGATCAGGCCGTTCACCGGAAAGGCGCTCCACTGAAGAACTGTTGGGGTTTCATTGATGGCACAGCGCGACGAATTTGCAGACCATCAGTTGGACAGCAGGATCACTTCTCTGGCCACAAACGGCATCACGTGCAAAAATATCAAGCCGTGATGTGCCCCAATGGCTTGGTATGCCAAATGGATGGACCATTTCATGGTCGGCGCCACGATGCTGGTGCGTGAGGTTGCCTCTAAATGCTTCTCTAATGCGCCATGGCGATTAGCTTCAATAACTCAAATACCTAATCTAGTATGGTAATATTCAATGTTATAATTGCTACCAAGCTGCCTATGCATGTCCTGCCCTGGCGTGTTCCATATTTTCAGAACCACTTTACACTTACAGGACGACTTCCACCAAATATCAAACTATACATGTTTGTGTTGTTTGATTTTCTTGCTTACTTAGGTATGTCTGACCGAGAATTAAAGAGGTCGTGAACCACCTCTCGCGCATTGTGAAAAAAACACATTCAGCGGATAGTATACACTCCTCTGAACACTTCAGCTAAATTTTTCAGTCATGGACGCCGCATGAAGTTCACAAGGTTGCAAGGTTACCTTTTTCACAAACAAATTGTTTTCGAACAAAGGCTTTCTGCTCACCCATTTCAAAGCTACCAGCACCTTGCATGCTTAATGGTGAAAATGTATACCCTAATAAGGTCCCTTAACTTTTCTTTAGCTCACGCACCGCTTCTGTTTGTGCAAAACAAGTGCATTTGCATGAGTCTTTTTCTTCTACTCTCACAAGATCTGTAACTTTATTTCAGGAATCTTGAAGAAGACGGCCCTCTACCAGAACCTGGAGAAAGTCGCCCAAGGCCATGAATATGTTATCTATGGCGACCCAGCCTATCCACTCCGGCCCCTGCTCCTTAAGCCTTTTGGAGGCGCATCATTGCAGCCCTACGAGGCTCATTTCAACAAGCGCATGAGCACTGTGCGGCAGGCTGTGGAATGGGGGTTTGGCAAGGTGGCAGCGGACTTCGCATTCGTTGATTTCCACAAAAATCAAAAAATGACTCTGCAGAGGGTGGGGCGAATGTATAAAGTTGCAACATTGCTGTCAAACTGCCGTACTTGCATGTATGGCAGTCAAGTGTCTAGATACTTTGGCATTGCACCACCCTCTTTCAGAGAATATCTGGTACCTTCTGAATAAGTTGCCCGAGATAGTGTATTACAGATTCGATTGCGCAACATTTTGACGGCACACACAGAAGAGAAACACACTACAGAGCGCTACTTGCACCTGTCATTTTATTCCCTTGTCAATGGAATAAATGGGGCAAGATACTGGGGCAAGGTGGGGTAGCGACTAAAAACAAATAAACAAAAAAAATTTACAAACATGGCCCTCTACCAATGCCAAGCCGGCTTTGTCATGTGATAATTTTTTCTGCAGTCAATGTCCCAATAAAGGAACCAGGATACAAAATTTCAGATTAGCGCGTGAGGAAATCTATTTCCTTTGCACTAAGGGAGGCTGATGGCATGCTCACGCACATACTTCCCAAACGCACAATCCCAGCAGCTTTGATTATCTCTTGCGTCATTTGGCTGCCATCTTTGCTCACAATCTTGCATTTCTTAAAGAATGGCCGACATCCGCAGTCTCTACAATGTATCCCAAGGTGTCCGGCTACTGCTTTTGAAAAGTTATAATCATGCTCTTTTAATCTTTCATTCAAAACCAGTCGCCAGACACCTTGGGATACATTGTAGAGATTGCAGATGTCGGCCATTCTTTAAGAAATGCAAGATTGTGAGCAAAGATGGCAGCCAAATGACACAAGAGATAAAGCCGCTGAGAGTGCGCGTTTGGGAAGTATGTGCGTGAGCATGCCATCAGCCTCCTCTAGTACAAAGGAAATAGATTTCCTGACTCACTAATCTGGAATTTTGTATCCTGGTTCCTTTATTGGGATGTTGACTACAGAAAAAATTACCAGATGACAAAGCCGGCTTGGCATTGGTAGATGACCATGTTTGTAATTTTTTTTTTTTAGTCGCTACCCCCCATCCCCCTAGTATCTTCCTGCATTTATTCCATTGACAGGGGAATAAAACAATAGTTACAACTAGCGCTCTGCAGTGTGTGTCATCCTTTGCGCTGATGGTCTGTTTGCTTTATGTGGAGCGGTCCTGCAAAGTCTAGTCTAGTTCACACCTTGAGTCATAGAGAGCCAAGACAGGTTGTGAAGTCAAGGCTTTCTTAATTTGTTGAAAAGCCTGCTTTTGAGTGGCATCCCAAATGAAATGCAAGTTGGATTTATGCAAGCGCTCCATCAGCGGGTGTGTGGTGTCACAGAAGTTTGGAATGAACCAATGCGAAGTCGGTCCTCCTCTGAAAGTGCTTGAGCGCTATCATTTCATGTCATTTTAGCGATAGCTTCCATGTCCACGGAGTTGTTGCGCCGTCTGTGATCGCTCCCAGGAAGCTTGTACTTTCCGGAGATGTGCTTAAAGGGACACTAAAGGTTACCAGAAAGTCAAGTTAAAGTGGTAGAGCAATGTTCTAGAATGTCTAAGGCATCACTATAATGGCGAACAGAGCTTTAGTAACCGAGAAATTGAGGTAAATGCATGACACGATTTGAGACTCCCAGCGACATTCCGGTACTAGCCCGATGACGAAAGCACTCCTCATAATTTGTGTTACTAATACTCAACTACTCGTATTAAAAATATTTCATTCGATTATAAGACGGAAGAAAATGCTACTTGTCTACGTCTATTCGATTCTAAGAAAAAAATAACATTTTGACGGCCTTCAGTAGTATGGGTGGTCGAAAGGTTTCGTTTTCGCTCGACTCTGTGCCGCGCACGCTTTGGAGTTTCAGTAGTTTCGTTATCGCGTCATGCTGTGTGGGTTCTGCTGGCTCGCGAAACTTTCATTTGGAACAAGCAGCGAGAATGCCACGTCCATGTGATGTCGTGGGAAGCCTTCGTTGCTTTCCCGCTCTGGAGAGCCGGTGTCGAGGCCGCCGTTGTAATACGCAACGACGCCGGCAGCGCGAGCCCTCAGCAGCACGTCGCGCTCGTCTGTGCTCAAATCGAAGTTGAGCACAGCATCGCGAGACAATCTGTTGTTGTCAGGGTCCATCGCGACGAGCGTCGAAGTTTGCATCATAGAATGAAGTACCAGCTTATGGTGGCGCATTTCTCCTTCCGCCAGCCACCGTACTCCTGCTTTCGCTCTGCTGTCGGCTCTGTCTTGGCTCTGTTTCTGGCCGCGCATTTGCGTTTTGCGCAGAAAAGCCGTAGCGCCGTCTGCGGACACGATGCCGTTCTACTTACCGACGGCGCAACGTCACTAAGAGACCATGATGTCAGTACTCCTCCATCGGAGGGTGGGCGATTTGAACTGCGCTAGAGGTACGCGGACGCTTCAGAACGTATTTTCTCTTAAAATAAGTCTCTCCTTGGAATGAAACAAGCGTTTCGAGGTTTCTGGGATAGTATTTCAACAGTCCACGTTGACTTAATAGTAACCTTTAGTGTCCCTTTAATTGCAGATGATGAAGCATGCGTGATGATCAGCATACAGTGGTGAAACGTCCCTTTTTGCAGCACTTTTGATGCTGGACTCTTATTTGGGGTGTGTTCCTTGTCTACCGCACCAGTGACAGGAATGCTAGTCTGAGGTTGCTCAACTGTTTTGCGTTTCCTGTCGACACGTCGCGTTGGCCGAGCTGTATGCAGAGATCGATGGTTTCCAATGAGCCGGCAGCATGAATGTGCGGTTGCTGCTTAAGGACTTCCTCAAACTGCTTGCCACAAAGTACTACATTCTTCAATGTGAGGTCTTGTTCAAGCTGTAGTTGTGTCACGTTCCGATAGCATTTTAACCAGCTTACTAAGGCAAGTGAGAGCTGTATCACAGTTATCTCTGAATAAATGCTTGCCCTCTTCCCACAGTAGCGCGACAATACATTTGCCATTAGATTTGCTGTTAGTCTCATCAAATCCCTTCAGTGACTTGTAAGTGATTGAGTCGCTTTGCTGAGCGCTACCCATTGCTTTGAGTCAGTCACCAAAAGAACTGCAAAATCTCTAACTTTTCGTGATCAGAAAGACTTGTCACTTACAGTGCACAGACCATCAAGTTTGTATTGCGTTCGATGAATGCTTTGCTTTGACTTGGTCCTTGGAGTGTACATCCAAAGGTGGAATTTGCTGCGATTAATCCTCGGATATCTGTGCTCCATTCAAGTTCTCCAGTCAATACCTTCCAGAGATGTTCTGACCCGATGACGAAACAAAGTCCAGATTTGGCATTTGCTTCAAAGAAACGCTGCTTATCTGCAAGAAATTTGCCTTTAAGTCTTAGTTGTCCCGCAAAGTTGTTGTCGATGGATGGTGCAGAAACATAGTGGCATATGGCACCATGATTGCTTGCACTGTGCAGACTTAGGCATTGTACTAGTTACGCAAAGCAACTTTCTCGATTCTACGCCTTTCAGTGCCTGATGGAGTGCTGAAACGCACGGACCTGTGTTGAAAGCGATTCTTGTCTCACCAACAACCTTCGGTCGTAACCTTTTTGCGAGACTAAGTGAGCTTTACATGACAAGATCTTGACTGGTGAACTCGTGACATACATCTGAAGCAACAATTGTCCTAAACTAGCTGTTCCTTTTTCTCAGCCAGAGAGAGCTTAGCATCACAGGTTCGTGTGGAATGGTTCTTTGATTAGCAGAAGAAATGCACTTCTCACCGAAGGCGCATTATGCAAAAGTGGTGCTGCGGTCTCGTGACTTTTCGATGTATGTACACCTTTCGAACGCATGCCGCTTATGTGAAGCACTTCACCTGGCTTTCTAATTCTACCCTGGGAAAGTTGAGCAGCTCTTTCAACTTGGCTGCTACCATTTGTCACGAAACATTTCCCAGAGGGTTGGCAATGCTAATTCCCCTTAACGCCTCTCTGCACTTCTCTTGCACAAGATCAAGTACATGTTACATGACAAGGCGTTCCACATGACATCTGCCAGCATTTCCGAAAAACTAGGGCTGGTAGGTTCAATGCAGTAAGGCAATGAATATGCAGTTACGTGGCATCATACAACTTCTGGAGACCTTGCATCGTGTTCCCGACATGACATGCGGAAAGTTTCTTGGGTTGACAAATGACACTGTTCAGTCTTCTTTTGTTCACCGAACCTTTACGTAAGAAACTCGACGGCATCCACATAACATTCTGTGGTCAGTAAACCAGCAATCGACGCTGCTGCCTTATCTACAAGGTAATTTCACAAGTAGTGGAACTTGGTCTTGTGCAATAGTGTCGCACTGCGTTGGACAGTTTTCTTCAGACTGTTCCCAAAGTTCTGCTAATTGAGGAATGTCCTCTAAAAATGGGAATGCTAAGCTTAAAAGCAGTCGTAATCCTAAATGCGACAATGCCATGTAAGTTGCGGCCAGATAAGGCTGAGCAGAAACTGCACTGCGGGTCACATTCAAGTCGTTCCAAAGTGGCGGTCTGGCAGAGCAATTCAGCCAGCATACCATGACCTGATTGTCGTAATCTGCTGCAGTGCTGTATTCTGCCTCAAGCTCGTCAGGATTGTGCCCTTGAATACTGGCTTTAAGACTTGAATTTCAAGATTGCTGCAACTCAGGCAGTCAAGAATACGTGTGAGATTGGCAATGTCAGTGTTGCAGTTGTTGAGTAGCACTTGGATCCCCCTGCAGCTTCTTGCTGTTCTGGGCATGTCATGCTGCCCGCTTGTTCTTTAGATGGTCCATCATTGAAACTCTTCAGCTGTGAGTACACAGGCATCCGGCTTCCTTGGTGATGCTTGGGAGCGTTCGTCGGTCTCTTGATCCTCTCACCCGCAGCATGAAGTGGTCGAGTATAAGGTCCCTTGAATCGTGTGAAGGAACATAGTGTTGTGCATGGGGTATTCGGCCTCGAAAATATAAGGAAACTGAGCTGACACAAGAAGTCAGACACCGAGCCATTTTCCTTTGCATTTACAACGCCCTTTTTTTTTACCCACATGTTTAGTTGGTGCACAATTATTCTTTTTCTACAAAAATAGAACAGTGATATTATTAGAGAGGTTTAGCTTGTCTGGTATTCGGGTAAACACAGGTGGACGGAGTGTTGGCGAGGAGGCAGAAACGTGCGCGGCCTGCATGGTGTAGCCACCTGGTAGCGCAGAGCTCGAACAGATGAAAATGGCTAATATTGCAGCAACCAAGTGTATTTAACATTGTTGCGGGTGTAAATTTTTGGCAGCAACACGGTTATACCAGTGCCCAAAATTTACACCAACAGCGAAGTGGAATACACTTGCTTAAGGCAATATTAGCTGTTTTGTCTGTTTGAGCTCTGCACCGTCCAGGCCGCTCACGTTTACGCCTCCGCCCTACTGCATTTACCCAAATACCGGACAAGCTAAACCTCTCTATTCTCACATTGTGCGAACTTTTTTTTTCGCGACTCAAATTTATGAAATTCCTAGCTTCCATATTGAATTTACCACAGCAGTAAATTGTGCGCACATAAACAAGGAATGTGTTTCGTTCCCCACTTTTGAATTAGTTGCAAATTTCAGTCACTACAACATAATACAGTAAAAGCTCGTTAATTCGAACCGCAAGGGGAAGCCGCTTCAGTTCGAATTAACGAAAGTTCGAACTAACGAAAGTGAAGGAGAGCAACAGTACATTGCGATTTGGAAGCAGTAGGGCATGTCAGAAATTTGGCGTGTCAAAAAGTGATGGCGTGTGCCGGCACACGCCATCTTGAAGTCGAAGCTCTGGGTCCGACTGTGCCAAACTACCGATGTCCACCGAAACGAACGTTAGCCGAGGCTTAACACCATCACAATGAATCGCGATGGCCGATACCTCCAAAGCTGAAAACAGACGTGCACAACCGATGAAGACTGCCGAGACAAAGACGCTGAAAATGTGAAGGTGGCGAAGGCCCTGATTCGTTGGTTCTTGATTGCAAGCGCAGCTGCGACGTACTTGATTCGCTGTGTTACGATGGCGCTTGCCGTGCCATCTCGGCACAACATTAGCAGCTGTACAAGATTTGCAGAGCCTCCGCAATTCGCAACGGGCATGACGTCTCGGAGGTTACGTAGAACGGAGAGGCGGCAGCCGCCGCTGCCTTCTGGCTGACCCCGCGTCGGTTAGATTTTTTTCCGATTTTGCCTTCTCTCGCCGTTCTCTACGTTTCGGAGGCAATACAGCCTCGTGTGTAGGCAGTAGGCGCGTTTCTCTGGCCGTGTGCCAGGCGAGCGTAGTTCGAATTATCCGTGAGGGAACCTTCTCGCGTTCGAATTAACGGACTTTTTTATACATACACTTCTGTGGAGCTTGGCCAGACCAAATCGTACAGTTTGAATTATCCATAAATTCGAATTATTGAAGTTCGAATTAACGAGCTTTCACTGTATTCCTTTATTCTGACTGGGTATGATCACACAATAGTTTTCACAAATGAATGACTGCTGCAGTATATTTGTAAATTTGAAAACGTAACGTGCCTGCCATTGTTGCATTGCTCGCATGTTAAATGATGCGAATTTCTTTTATTGACCCTTTTCATGGCAGTCCCGTGGCCGCTGCCATGTTTTGATCATGTGGCGACGCATCTATTGCTTGCCTCAACTGCGTCCGTTGCCTCCACGTTTACAGTGGGTGTGTATGACGCTGGTGTGGCTTAGCAAACCTCTTTTTTGGAAGGTGTCATAGATGGTGACTGGGTGGATGACACGAAGCTTTGACTCCAGTTTCGGAGAACATGTAAAAATGCTTAGGAAGTTGATTATGTTATGTCCAAACAGCGTATATGGTGCTTGTGTTAAAAGCAAGGCTAAATACATATTCCAAGCTATCCAAACTTTCTGTACATGAATTGAATCAGGATTACTGTTTTGCTCTTCGTTCATTATATGGCAAATGTTTGAAGCAGCGACTTGTCACATTTCTGACTCAAATTTCTTTGGTGCGGTCACCATCTGATTATTTCTGCCTAAACACTTCTGGGTGTGCTCACTTCCGATAAATTTGTTCTTGCTGCGCGCGAGGCTTGAAACGTGGCTGTTTTGTACATTGTAATGTCTTGTAGCAAAGGTGTCTTATTGCTAGCAGCTCGCTTACTCTTGTGGATCGTCACAAAGCATTCGGCTTCGACCATTCGTGTGTTATAATTGTTATAATTGCAGTCCCTTATTTACTGTGCGTGTATGGCATGCATATTCAAGTGTGCGCCCATTCACTTATTAACACGTTGGCAATAGAGGGTGTAAGATTGCGTGCCAGTTGGGGTAGATGTTTGTAGATACTGTGCAGGAACGTACTATGACATGAAGCGGCGCTACTCCCTTTGTCTGTGTTTAGCGAGCGATACTGACTCTTGCCGACATCCCAGGGCTGAAGCACTTTCTTTGAAGGTTAGCGATACAACGCTGGTTGATGACCAAATTTCTGTATCCCCAAAGAAAGCCGTACATCTTGAAGTGCCGGTAACATGTGCGGACAATTGCAACAACAGTCCACTAATTTCGCTGCACAGATTCATTCCATTCCTTAGTATGCCAGCCACCACTTTTACAGCCAACTACTGCACGTCTTCAATCCACATGATTGGAGCACAGTGCACTAGCGAAGACTCAGTTCTATTTCCAACAGCTGATTGTACAGAAGCAAGGTGGAAGCGGTAATGGTTTCATATTCGTGTGCTGTCTCTGAGGAGACGTGCGGTGCGCCATCTCATTTCTCTACAACAAACTGCTCCATGAAAAGTGTCAGTATGTTCGTTTACCATACATATTGTGACACGCTGACGAAGATGATGATGTCAGCTTGGTCGGAAGACGACGATGCTGTGGACATCGCGTGCTGTCTACCATCTTGTCAGCCGCTACAATTATTGTAAATATCCCGTAAATATATGTCTCACTGTTTTTAACCCCGTAATGTTTTTGGTGGAGGTTGCGGGATCATTATCAAGACGGATTTATGCAGCAGGCGCTCCTTGGCTGCATCTACAATGCCAGCACAAGGTGAGGATGCTTCGGGCCCGTTGGCACCCATGCCCACAGTCATTCTAGCACAACCCCGCGACCCAGGAACCTCTTCTGGCACCGACGACAGTGATGTTAAAGACTGGCTTCACCTAATGAGCGGGTGAGCTCCAGCAACCACTGGGATCAAACCATCATGCTCGCTAATTTGATATTTTACCTCACGGGCACGGCACGCGTCTGGTTTCAGACCCACAAGGAGGAACTTACCAGGTGGGACATTTGTAAACAGAAGCTGAAAGATTTGTTTGGCAAGCCTGCTGGAGGTCAGCGCGCCGCCCAAAAAGACCTCGCTTCGCGTGTCTAGACGTGCTGTGAATCCTACTTCACGTGCATCCAGGACGTGGTTGCTCTGTGCTGCAAAGTGGATCCGAAGATGTCCGAACCTCATAAAGTTGCACATGTCATTAAGGGCATAGCAGATGATGCCTTCCACCTCCTTGTTTTCAAGAATTCTTCCACTGTGCAAGCCGTTATTACCGAATGCCGGCGGTTTGAAGAAGCCAAGAGTCGCCATATTGCCCAGCCATTTCCCTGCCTTCCCAACACGGCTGCTACGTCCACCTGCAAAGACCTCCGCAGTCCACCCACGTCTGATCGCGCTGATGACGTCCTACATGTCATCCGACGTGAAATAGAAGCCGCATCTCCTGTCACAACCCCAACCCATGGCCCCGAGAATTGCCAAGCGACCTTCTCACTGATACAGTCCATCGTGTGCCAGGAATTGGCAAACATTGGCTTGACCAACGTCTGCTCAGTTAATCGACCTGACTACACTCCGTCCAGCACTGTCGTACGCACCCGCAGCCTGAATGCCCGCCCCTATTTGTACGGCAGCCAATTCACAGTCATCACTGATAACAACACTCTGTGTTGGCTTTTGTCCCTGAAAGATCCTCCGGGCGCCTTGGCTGCTGGGCTCTGCGCCTTCAAGAATACTATTCAGTTGTATACAAGACCGGCCGGTTACATCAATATGCGGACTGCTTGTCGCGCCATCCTGTCGACCCTCCCGACGTTTCTGCAGCTGGCATACCTATCACCATTCTCTCTCTGGCTGCTTTTCGCGATATTGGAGCCGAACAACATCGGGACGCCTCCTTACAAGACCTTATTCAACGGCTTACTTCAACGACGCCCGATCCTTCCTTTCGCATGTTTGAACTCCAAGATGGTATATTGTACCACACTCTAACATGCGCCCGGACGGCCCTGCCCGACTCTTCGTTGTGCCCGAGCATCTGCGTCAGACTGTTCTCGCCCAGTTTCATGATGTCCTGACTGCCGGTCACCTGGGCGTGTCACGGACCTATGACCGCGTTCGTCGGTGCTTCTATTGGCCTGGTCTATACCATGACGTCTGCCATTATGTTGCTGCGTGTGACCTTTGTCAACGACGAAAAAAAGCCGACCACACTCTGCTGGTCGTCTTCAACCACTTGACGTACCATCAGAACCATTCTTCCGTGTAGGTGTTCATCTTGTAGGCCCTGTTCCTACGCCTGATTCGGGAAACAAGTAGATTGCTGTAGCAACAGACTACGCCACCCGATATGAAATCACATTGGCTCTTCCGACAAGCTGTGCAACCGATGTCACCGACTTCCTCCTAGAGAATGTTGTCCTTCACCACGGCGCCCCTCGACAGCTCCTCACTTACCGCAGCTGCTACTTTCTTTCTAAAGTTGTCAACGACATTCTGCACTTGTGCGCGACTAAACACAAACTTGCTACTGCTTACCATCCACAAACGAACGGTATAACCGAGCGCCTTAACCGCACCCTTACTGACATGTTGTCCATGTATGTATCCGCTGACCATCGCGACTGGGACGTTGCGCTGCCGTTCGTTACCTTCGCGTATAATTTGTCACGCCATGATACCGCCGGCTTCTGTCCATTCTTCCTCTTGTTTGGCCGCGACCCTACGCTATCTTTCGACACCATCCTGCCTGCTAGCCTGAATTCCACGTCCGAGTACGCCCGTGAAGCCATACTCAAAGCTCAAGAAGCACGCCATATTGCCCGACATCGACTTGTAGAGTCGCAGGACAATCAGCGGCTCTTATATGACGCCCGCCATCGTGACGTCCATTACACACCGGGCACCCTGGTTCTCCTTTGGTCGCAGTCGCGACGCATTGGTCTCTCTGAGAAGTTACTTTCACGCTATTCTGGCTCTTACCGTGTCTTGCATGAAGTAACTGATGTCATGTACAAAATCACCCCTCTTGAGCCAACCGTGGCTCAGCATCGCTCCGACGTGCTCCACGTCACGCGTCTTAAGTTGTAAATAACGTCTGACTGCTTTTAACCCCGTAACAGTATGTACAATTTTTTCTTTGTTGTTTGTGTATGATGTACTTCGGCATGTATAGCATGAGACCCTTTGCGTGTCATGTTTTTTAGTGTTACTCTGTTTACTGTGTGGCTTTTCTTTGGACGTTTGTTTTGTGCATTGCCTGTGTTTCTGGACCTGGTGAAGCTGCTAAAAAGCAGCTTTTGGTCCAGAAACCTTTGTCTCAAATGAAAATAAAGCTAAATTGAATTTATGTGAGTGAATGTTGGCAAGTTACTGAAACATTCATAATCTGCAACACAAAAGTAGCAAGAAAGTTCTGAATGTTGTATGTTGCTTGTATTGTGTCCACAGAAATTGATTAGAATTAAGGTTCACACGCGTGTTAACACAGAGAAGGCTGCATAGTAACATGTTGATCTGTAGAGGAAAATATAACGACTGATTCCAACATGACTTTCGCTAATGAGCTACTTCGTTCGTGCCCCACATGTTAGTACATCTGTGACATGCAAGGACTACAAGTTAGTGTTTTACATGTAGTTGTACAAACTCAAAATGAAGGGAAAAAACAGAACAAGAGATGGACTTCGCATATCATGAAAACAGCCTCCTGGCAACATGGCAGCACGACAACGGACAAGAATACTCAGACAAATATTTTAATAGAGATGTAATTAACAGTAAAAATATTGCACTTCAAACTGCAATGCAGTGTACACTTCACTGCCCTGCCTAAAGAATTGTACCATGATTTGCATGGACAAAGCACTGAACACATGGCACAATAAACAATTATTAAATAAACAGAACAGTTTACAGAATAACAGAACAGAATAACAGTTGATGAACATAAAATTTAACATAAAATGTGACTATTCATTCTCATGGCTTGAAAAACATCACAGCAAAGATATTGTACTTCAACCTGTGCAACACATTGTGCACTTGACTGCCATAACATTCTAACGCAGTGCACCATGATCTGCGTGAACTGAGATTATGAAAAGAGGGGAAAAAAATAAGCAGGGAATGAAAAATTGATGCATCGTGCATTCCGAAGACTAGGCATCCTCAACAAGTGAGCAAAGAACTGAAAACTTGCGATGACTCATAAATAATCTTTAAATAAGCAGAATTACAATAGCGTGGTCGACAAGGAACACGTGAATTCAACATAAAATGTGGCTATTGATTCTCATGGCTTGAAAACATCACAGCAATGATATTGTACCTCAACCTGTGCAAGGTAGTGTACACTTTGCTGCCCTGTGCATGCATTCTCAAAGTTTGCATCATGATCTGTATGAATTGAGACTCAGAAAACAAAATTGAACAAGACATTGGGGCATCGTGCATTCTGAAGACTAGGCATCCTTAACAACATGTCAGCATCCAACAAATTCATTCCGAAATTTCTTTTCTATGAAAACCACCAAAAGCTACGGTACACTGAGGCACTGAAGAGATAAGAAGGCAGAAAAGCAGCGCTTGTTTTGTGCTGCTAAGCTGAGAGCCTCATCTAATGCGTGGCAGTGGTATTATACTGCTGAGAATTCCTGCCTGATTGCCCTGCGCAATGATAAGCACAAAGTTTTCGACTGCGATTTGACAAAATTGTTAAATGATAAACCGAGGAAATTTTGGAAGGTCGTCAACCCTATTGAATCATGTTGTCACTCTAACGAATTCGGAGAAACCACTGGAGATCTCGAATGTGATAACATCTTCAACATCGTTTTTAGCACATATTTGCCTACGCCACCAGCCAGAACTCCGTCTACTATGCCTGCTATCACAATATTTCATGATGAAATTTTATCTTTGTTATATAACACTAATCTTTCTTCACCGACAACCACCATTAATATTAATTGCAAGCTGTTAAAGGGCACCAGACATACCATTACTACATATCTGTGTATTTTCTTTTATCATTCACTCTCTGTAGGTCACATGCCAAATGATTGGAAAGTGCAGTAGGTCGATCCTATCTTCAAATCTGGCAAAAGAAGATTGCCCACTAAAGTACTGCCCTATCTCATTAGAAGTTAAAAAGGCCTTTGCAAGACATAAAACAGGGAAAAGCGGCAGAAGATGGACTACCAGTCGATTTAATCCAATGATAAAGGAGACATAATGCTTGAAAAACTAGCGGCCCTTTATCTGACTGTCTATGGACTTCAAGGGTCCCAGAGAACTGGAGGAATGGCAATATTATACTAATCCACAAAACAAGACATTAAAGAATTGACACATTATAGGCTCATTAGCTTACTTCCGGTATTTTGTAATCGCCAAGATAATCTCCAATTGAATAAGGGCAACACTGGACTTCAGTCAACCAAGGGAACAGGCAGGTTCCATGAAAGGATACTCTACATTGGATCGTATCCATGTCATCAATTACGTTAAATCCGCAGAGCACAATCGGCTTCTCTATATGGCTTTCATAGATTAAGAAAAGGCATTTGATCCCATAGAGATACCAGCAGTCGTAGACGCATTACGTAATCAAGGAGTACAGACCGCTTATGTAAATATCTTGGAAAACATCTACCGAGATTCCACAGCTACCTTATCCTACACAAGTAGGAAGATACCTATAAAGAGTGGGGTCACACAAGGAGACACAATGTCTCCATTGCTATTTTCTGCATGCTTGGAAGAAGTATTCAAGCTATTAAAGTAGGAAGGCTTAGAAGCAAGGATCAATGGTAAATATCTCGTTAACCTTCGATTTGCAGATGACATTGTCCCGTTCAGGAACACTGGGGACGAGTTATAAGAAATGATTTAGGACCTCAACAGAGAAAGTATAAGAGTGGGGCTGAAGATTAATATGCAGAAGACAAAGATGATCATAAATAGTTGGGCAAGGGAACAAGAGTTCAGGATCGCCAGTCAGCCTCTCGAGTCTGTGAAGGAGTATGGTAACCTAGGCCAATTACTCAGGGGACACTGATCATGAGAAGGAAATTCATAGAAGAATAAAAATGGGCTGGAGCGCATTCAGCACGCATTGTCAGATACTGACTGGAAGCTTCCCATTATCATTAAAAAGAAAGGTGTACAATCAGTGCATTCTGCCAGTGCTGACATATGAAGCAGAAACTTGAGACTGACAAAGAAGCTCAAAAACAAGTTAAGGACCGCACAAAGAGCTATGGAATGAAGAATGCTAGGTGTAACGTTAAGAGACAGGAAGAGAGCAAACGGGTAGCCAATACTCTAATTGGCATTAAGACAAAAAATGGAGCTGGGCAGGCCATATAATGAGTTGGTTAGGTAATCGGTGGACCATTAGGGTTACAGAATGGGCACCAAGAGAAAGAAAGCGCAGCCGAGGCCGGCAGAAGACTAGGTGGGGTGATGAAAAGAAATTCGCAGGTGATAGCTGGAATCTATTGGCACAGGACAGGGGTCATTGGAGATCACAGTAAGAAGCCTTTGTCCTGTATTGGACATCAAATAGGCTGATTGATGGTGGTGATTGTCATTAAGTGTCCCGTGCAAAATCATTCAGCATGTCATTTACTCTCATATCGTGGCGTTTCTCGATAAAAATGCTTTTAATTGATCCCAGCGTGGCTTTCAAAAGGGGATTCTTATGCGAGACACAACTGTCCGTTTTCATTCATGATTTGCATGTTAACTTGACACCAACATACAAAGTGATGCCATTTTCTTAGATTATGCAAAAGTGTCTGACAAAGTGGCGCATCAACGATTTCTATTAAAACTAAACCAGTTAAAGCAGTGCACCATGATCTGTACGAACCGACTAACAACAGAAAAAGAAAATAAATATTAAATAAAAATTGGGCCATCGTGCATTCTGAAGACAAGGCATCCTCTATGCATGAGCAAAACATTGAACACTTATGGCAACTCAATAAATCATCGCTAAATAAGCAGAATCAGTGTGGCTGATGAGGAACACATGAATTAAACACAAAACCCGAGCATTCATTCTTATGGCTTAAAAACTCCACAGCAAAGATACTACACTTCAACTTGTGCAAGGTAGTGTACCCTTCACTGTCCCATCAGAGCATGCTAAAACAGTGCGCTAAAGTGAAAACACTGTGTACTTAAATTTAGGTACACGTTAAAAAATCCCAGGTGGTGCAACTTTCGGGAGTCCCACACTACGGCGTGCCTCACTATCAAATATTGGTTCTGGCACGTAAAACCCCCTAATTTAATTGTTTTAAAATAGTGCACCATGATCTGTATGTACCGAGATTAAGAAAAGAAAGAAAAAGAGCAGTGAACAAGAAATGGGAGCGTCATGCATGTGAATTGAGAGTAAGAAAAGAAAGAAAAAAGAGCACTGAACAAGAAACTGGAGCATCAGGTACGATTAATACTATTTTTGTAGCTTTTCCGTTAAAGCTTTGATCAACTCCAGCTGGGCAGTCTGGTACACTTGGTTGCTCCGCCTTTCCTCAAGAAGTGCAGCCAGCTCAGTTTTTCGCAGCTCAAGCTCCTGCTCCCTCAGCCTCACGTTGTTGTCATGCTGGCGGATGTGGAGCTGCATTTTGTCGTCGTGCTGGCGTATCTGGAGGGCCAGTCTCTCCCGGTCAAGTTCATGACCAAGCATGCGCATTTGCATTTCCTGGTCTGACCGGGCCTCCAGATACGCCAGGGTGGCTTCATTATGCCCTCGTGTGCCTGCACAAATCAAACAAGGGACATAAGAAATGTTATGAAACGTTTCTGAACTTCATGCTTAGAAGCACAAGCAGTGCTTTTTTGAAGGTGACAAATGCAGCATTGAGTACAAGGACACACGTGTGTCTTGTACTCAGGGACACTACAGTAAAAGCTCATTAATGCGACACCCGTTAATTTGAAAATTTGGGTAATTCGGATGGCTCTATTGGTACCGGCCAAAGTGTATGGTAGTCTATGGGCCCAAACCTTCGTTAATTTGTCAGAATTCGGCCCCGCACCGCTTAATTCAGACAAATGCTGACGGTTGCCGCTACACGAAAGTGTGGTAAAGCAGCGCAGCGTCGCCGAATGTCAGTGTCTTCTTTCTTTGCTCCACTGCGCCTTCGATGCCATTTTTCCTTGTGTTGTCAAGTCGGCATCATCTCTTCTTGCGGAGTTGTCTCTTTTCGTTGTGACCATGTTTTGCATGCCACAAGCATCCTGTGCTACGGTGATGGCAACGCCGTCAAAGCGGGAGAAGTACGAAGCCAACAACTTGGCGACTAAGGTGGAAATTTTGCAGGCTTTGAAGAACGGCGAATTGCGACAGCACATGATGACCAAGTACAACGTGAAGCAGAGCACGTTGGGAACGTACGTGAAAATGAACAGATTCTTCAAGCCTTCGAAAGCGATGAGTTTCAAGCATCAAGAAAGCGGTTGCGAACCGCAGCTTTGCTCCAGTAGGTTACTGACTGCTGCAACGCACATCCGTCAGTCTGGCAGGTCCTAACTGTCACTCTGGACCTGCAGAGAATGCTACAATGGATTTTCATAGTAGCCGACGTGAAATTCGCCATTCTCAGGGCGGATTTTCTGCGCCACTTCAGACTGTTAGTCGACGTGCATAAGCGGAAGTTACAGGACCCTGTGTCACAAAGCGATGTAAAAGGCAAGCCTTCAAGACATACGCTGCTCAGCCCTATGCTGATCAAGCCAGCAGGCCCTCTTCGTTTCACTTCCATACTGAGCCAATTTTCTAACCAGACACACCAGCGCCAAGTGGGATCCCCAGTAATACACAATGTGTTTCACCACATCACCACTACTGGACCAACGGTTTACGCTCGACTATGTCGATTGTCGCCCGAGAAACTGGTGGTGGCACGACAGGAATTCGACCATATGTTGGAGTTGGGTATCATCCAACCATCTTCCAGTCCTTGGGCATCTCCCCTTCATATGTTCCCTAAGCAATCATCCGGTGACTGGCGTCCTTGCGGGTACTATCGAGCGCTGAACAGTGTCACAATGCCCGACAGGTACCCCGTGCCACATATTCACGACATACTGGCACCTGCACAACAGATGCATTGATGCCTCGTGTACAGTTCATTAAGGGGTCAACGTGCAACATTGTTCAAGGTACCATTAAAAACAAATAAATGGCCGTACTGAAAAAAAAATAATAGAACAGCCTGATCTGGGTGTACAAACCCCCACCACCCTCTTTCTGTCGCATGCTAAATACAACTCCCCTTTCTGAATGCATCAGAAGCCACATCGGGCCAGTAACTACTGTTTAGCTCACCCAAAAATGTAAAGTAGAAGTTTTAGCGTGGTCGCAGAACGCAGAAACGCTTACTGAAACCATGTATTACAATCGGCCACTAGGCCAATTTTTATGAAATTTGTTGCACTTGAGAGAAAAAAAGTCTAGTGACTGTTGGAAGCGAAACTATGATTTAAGGCCTGAATCTTTTTTTCAAGAACTTAGTAAGTTTGTAAAAAAATAAAAGCACGAAGTTTACAACTTTGTAGCTCTGCACCAAGAACAGATGCGCAGTTCTGTAAGCTATGCCCATTACAGCATTCAAAACAAATTCGACATCAACTTATATTGTGCATGGATTTGCTACACCGTTTATAAGAGTATTGCGAAAGTCCTACTCACATGTTAGTGGTCTATTTCAGAAGCATGCATACTATGTCAACTATGTCCGCTTTAAATGTACAGTTAGATGCAATTCACAGAGTTATAAAATTTTTCTTTACTGTGCTACATTGCCGTAAACTTCACAGTAACCTTTTCAGAAAATTTTGGATTTTGAGCCATTTTTATTTTTAAAATTGACAGCGTAAATAAAAAATTTACTACCAACAGTCATTATATTTAACCTTTTTCTTTGAGATGCAACAAATTTCATCAAATTCGGTGCAATGGTTGCTAATAAAAATGATATCTCATTTTCTGTGGATTTAGATTGAAGCTCCTGAGCTAAACCTTCCTCTTAAGGTCGCAATAGTTAACTACGTGATGATTCTATGTTCCTTGCTTGCTGCATGGCTCGGTCCTGCTCTCCTTCCCAATTTTTTTAGTGACAGCTCCTTGCACAGCATGCAGAAAACCAAACAGTCATGTCATGGAACTGGCCCAATCCTCAATGCATTCACACTAATTTTCAGAATTGTACACTCATACATGAATAACACTTCACACTTGCTACAATGAAAGCAAAAGAAAGCACCACGCAGTTCGCACCCGGTGTAACACTGCAGAACCACAAGCTCAACCATGGTCGGAATATGCAACTATCTGCAAACATGTGCCGAACTGCACAATGCACGAGCCTACGCTATGCACCAATCCAACTGACGAGTTTGCAGTGGCCACCGGAACCGAAGACTGTGGTAACAACAGTGCGCAAAACACACATGAGCGTAACACGAAGCCCTTCACTGCATTCCACTGCACCCTACTGCCAGACTTGGTCAGTAATGCAGACAAGCGCTTGTGACACCAGGTTCTTTGTGAAGAAAGTTATTTACCTCTCAGTGGTGTCCTTCGTACACGAGGGGTCGCTAGTACAGGGGCAGCAGGTGGCAATGGTCTGTTGCTGCTGTTGCCATGCACGGTCCCATGGCAGGTGCCCGTTGCATTTGCAGGAAGCTCTTAAAATGCAAAATTTAATAAAATTAACCTTAATATTGCCTGAGTGTGCATTTAGGAATTCTGTAACATCAGGCAGTACTGGCACTAACTGCAGTAAAGCCGTGCGGAAAATTGGCTTTTCACTTGAATTTCAGACATGCAGTATTCACTGGACTAATGCAGCTTTGCTGAATTGTACATACTACAAACAGTATGACCATATAGGTGTGACAATACTTTTATAGGCAAGGGGACAGTTATATGACATACACCAATAGTGTGTTTAAAAACTACCATCATTACCAATGTGGCCTCACTTGATTATTATTTATGCAAGTGCTGACAGAAAGCATTCGGAATGTGTTAAGCAGGCAGTTGGCAGCATCCAATCAGTTATATTATTGAAGCGTAAAATACTGGCCTTACTATTACTGGCTGCACTGCTAGTACCACAATGTATACAGCGTGTCTGTGGTGCCAGAGGGAAATGAATGAATGAATGTGTGGTTTTTATTGGCGCAAGGGCCAGGTATGGCCAAAGAGTGCCATGCCAGTGTTAGTGATTTCGCAGTGGAGTGATACATTCTATTAAGTTGATGTGACGTGGCTGTAAAGGGGCCTAAAAAATAGTCGCTCTAAAGGCTGTAAAATCTACATGTAGTAAGATTATGGCGATGGCTAACGACGTGTACTATCAGCCTTAAAGTACATTACGAAAATGAAGATATACAAAGCATGTCAGAATCAAATACTGGCCACAGCACTATGGCCTCACCAGAGCCCTTGAGACACAAGGTCCTGGAGGCATGTTATGCAATGCTGCTATCACAGCGGCATCCTCTGAAGAGAGGGAGCACTACGAATGTATGGGACTAATAACATGTAGCACAACACCATTGAAGAAACTGAGGACTGCTTTGGCGTTAAAATGCGGTTCTTTGCCAAGAACCATAGCCGGGTGAAGCGGGATACAATAGCGCTATGCCAGAGGAAAATGTTTCTTTCTCTCAGCTTCGGCTTCCCGACACTCAAGTAAGATGTGGAGGACGGTCACCCTCTCCCAGCATCTACCACAGGTTGAAGGTTCATTTCTAGAAAGTATAAAATTATGGGTCCCAAATGTGTGTCCTATTCTGAGATGACAGAATAGGAAATCTGTTCGTCGTGTTTTTGTTGCAGAGGGCCAAGAACCTAATTGTGGCTTTATCACCTGCAGTTTATTATTTGTTTCTATGTTCCACATGCATTGCCAGTGGTTTCGCAGTTTCCTTCGTAAGAAAGGCTTCGGGTCTGTGACAGGGACAGCAGCGGTAGGATTAACAGCATGTGATGCAATTGATGTGGCCATCTGGTCCGCCAGAACGTTACCCTTGATTCCCCTATGGCTGTGTACACAGCATATAATGATATGATGGTTAGCAAGATAAGCTTTACACAGCTCGGAACAGAGCTAAATAAGTACGGGATTTTTATGCTTACAGATTGACAACAAGGCTTTCACGACACTTAGGGAGTCTGTATACACAACTGCTTGTATATACATACAAGCAGTTGTATATACAGTATATATATACTGTATATACCTTATTTATGGTGCAAGAGGGAGTGAAACGAATAAGATAGTTACCTTGCAATGGCAAACGGCCGTCATTGCCATCTGTGCCCACTGGTGACCTCTGTGCGGGGTTTTCGCGTGTGCAGTCACTGGGACTTGCCGGCTGCCCTTGAGGTGTAAAAAAATGGAGTATAAGATTTGCACATGAATCAGGTCATTGACAAATCTGCACAGTACAATCGAACTCTCTATGTGGCTTCCATAGATTCAGGAATATAATTGATGTTATTTGTTTCTATGGTTTAGTGTTTTAACATTTTAATGTTATCTGCACGTTTAAGCGTCTAAAAAAATTGTTCCCCGATATTTCAGAAGTCCTAAATCTGCCACTCACATCAGCAGTTTTATGTTACTGACTGACAGCTCATAATTGCAGTGTCTGGCAATATTTTCTTATTTATGCAGGACTACCGTATTTATTTCAATATAGGTCACCCTTTATTTTCTGGAATGGTATGCAAAATGACCTATTGCCTCATACTCATTGCATCAAATTTTGATCTACATTCATGAAAAAGCTAACAATATTCATGAGCTAATGGAGTTCCTTCGACGCGCAGGCCATAAAGTCAGTCTGGAGATTATCCAGACTAGCTTCAAGAAATGCTGCTATCCAACGAACTCGGAACACAGTATGAGCAAATGCACTGTTCTGTGGAAATCAGCAATGTGGGGGAAGTTTCATGAAAGGAAAGAATTGTGTTATCCATCTGAAAGTAGCCTACAGCGACTAGGAAACCCCCCCCCCTCCCTTTTTTTTTCTTTAAAGAAAGCTGCACAGTTCCAAGAAAATTAATCCTGGCCTTGGGATTCAATCTGGGACTAATGCCTTTCCAGGAGAGTTCCTCCACTGACTGAGCTAACCAGAAGACAAGATGAGGAAGAATTAATTGAGAATTCAAAGCACCAGGATACTGATAGAGTAAACGAGTTCTGCAGAAACCCACGAAGTGGCGCCTATTATATGAGCACATTAACAATGTCTTCCTCAAGACAACAGGTAACAGATTACTTGAAGAATCGAGTACAAGCAGCACTATTTTACTGAGCTTTCATCATATGCACTGAGAATAAGGTACTTTTACATACGACAACATGGCTCAGGCTCAGGCGATGCAGGCCATCCGCTTGAGGCCCACCTGCCCGGGTCATCAGGCTCCTCTTCTGGCTCCGGTACGAATATGTGTGCGTCGCTGTTCTCCCCTACAGATAGAAAAGAGCATAAAATTTCATGAAATTTAAAACAAAACCAGTAGCTTTGCTAACACTTAGGGCAGGTTCCTTGTACTGGTTCCTAACAGTTCAGTCATATGGAGGCGCGTGTGGTGAAATGTTTGCCTAAAGAATTTGTGGGAGAAAACTGCACTTTCAAGAGGAAGCAGCAGCACAGTTCTACATGATTTACACATTTTAAAATGCAGTCCCATAAAAAATAGCAGGCTTGAGGCATTATTATTATGGTAATTACAGTAATTACTTGGCTCTCATGATTCAAAACTGCAACTACACGGCTAAATAAAATGAACATGGTTTGCATACTTGAATGCAATCTTTCAGGAAGCCATACAGCGACCAATCTTAGGTGTGAAATGAATAAAGATAGCAATACATATGGTATGGCACAAGGGCATGAAGCATTGTATTTAGCAATCAAGTTAAGTGCTAACATCTCAACTCATGCACGTCACCCCCCCCCCTCCCCCAAAGAAGAATAAAAGAAAAAGTGAAGTAACAAGTCTCCTACCACAATCGGTGAAGCTGTCCACGGCAGCTGTCTTGCGGGTGCTGGGCTGGCGCTCCTTTGCCCGTGCGGCGCTCGCAGCAGCGTTTTTAGTGCCGCGGTGGCTCCGCACCGCTGACCTTGGCGGGCGGTAACTGCACTCGCGTGCCAGGTCTGCGACCTGCTGTAGCAGCCTGTGCACAGCCTCGTACTCTTCCTCCGTCCCTGATCTAGAAAAGCAAACAGGCGCGTTTAGAAAATTTGGCCGAAACGTGTTAGCTTAGGATATCGACGAGTAATAAACGTCTGCAACACTTACTTTTTCCTGTTTTTGATGTCGTCGCGCAAGAACTGTGCGAGGAGAAGGTCAAGCCGTTCTCTCACGCTGCGGATATTGCGAACCACTTACGTGAGTTCGCGAAGTATATCCGTGATCTTCACCCACATCGTGGGGTCTTCAAACGGGTTGTGTGCCAACACTTCTTGTAGAATGATAATATCATCGCTCGGCAAGAATCGCCTGCGCGAGCGAACGCCGGGAGCGACAGCCATCTTGTAGTTCTTTGTTTTGTTTTTTTGGCTTGTCTTGACTCGGCTTATTCGGTCGTCGGTGTAGAAAAATCTGGCCACCTGGGTCGGAGCGGACGGTACCGGGATCCGGCAATCCGGTAACGCAATACGGTATCCGGTAAAGTCATGCGCATGCGCAGTTCGCACCCGGTAAAACGCCCCAACGCTAACGGGGCGGCTTTCCGGACAAGCTAAACCTCTCTAATAATAATTCACAAAAAACGTACATTACGCAGACTACAAAGCGCTACGCTATAAAAAGCTGCTGGCATAAATACCTGCACAAGCTTTACAAAGCTGTTTTGTATCTGTGCCTCTATGTAAATGCTTTGGAAAGTGTCTGCTGCTCATTCCGCAGTTTCGACTGAAGAAAAAGTGTGGAGTAGTCAATGGAAGCATACTGCTGCTAGGTGAACCAAGTCGTGATCCCTTCATTGAACCCGTATCCCCAAGTGTGCCGCCGGCCTCTTCTCCATGATGTCACTCGCCGAGCACTCAGGCCTTCTAGTCTAGGAGGTCCGTCCTGCACTCAGTCTCTCTCTCTCAGCGAGCGCGATAGCAGGCTGACGCCATCGAAGCATCGTGCAACCAACGGTACAACCCAGTTCGAAGATGGCGCCGACAAAGCACAAAGCTGTGTCCCTTGACACGAAGATGGACATTTTGCAAGACTCTTGACGCGGCTTCAAGGTGAGTGCCCTCGTGAGGAAGTATGTGCTCGCCCAGTCGACGTTATCAACCATCTTGAAAGCCGGGAGCACCGCGATTGTGAAGGCTGCTCGAGTTCGACAGTATAATTGAAGGCCAAGGAAGAAAAGTAGTGTTGCTACTTGACAACTGTAGCGCACACAGCGTTAGCCCGAAGCTATCATCTGTCGAATTGATGTTTCTGCCTCCGAACACTACAACAGGCCTGCAGCCGTTGGACGCCGGCGTGATCATCAACTTATTGGCGGCGCATGCTGGAGTGGCTAATTTTAGCCATTGACCACGCAGCTCCTGGCACGTTAGGTCATGCATATGGGCCCCCTGACATGAAGGTCAGCCTTTTGAAAGCCGTGCGCTTCGTTTATGGTGTGTGGTATGAAGTAAAGCAGTCTGGAGCATCTAGTGCAACTAAAGGAGCACAAAACCGCAAACAAAAGGGACGACATTGCATATTTCGTGCTGAGAACTGATGCGCGCCTGCGGGCACTGCCAATTCATGTAGCGCAAGACCTGATGCACCTGAGGGAGTCCATGATATATCAGGCAGAAGTGGAAAATAGGAACACCAGCAATTGAAAGGAACATTTCCTTTGGGTGCTGTTACATATTCTAGTCATAATCCTCATCAGCGTATTTTTAGGTAAATTTTTTGTATTTTTCTCATGCTAAGCTTTAGTATTGTGAAAACTTTCTTTTTGAAGCAGTGCCTTACAGTAACCGTTTTTAGAGATCTGTGGTGAGCTTTGTAGTTATATTATCACCACACAGCCTGAAATATAAAGGAATATTTTAAGCTGCAACTGCAACTGTTGCAACTTTTTTTATCAATTATTGCCTTGTATTCGAGGTGTCAATGCGATATTCCTTTATGTGTGCCTTTGTCAATCATAGATGAAAATGCAATACTTTCATGTGTCCGGGTAAGACATATGTGATATTTCAATTTCAAGGATTAACTTGGTATGACACTCCTGTTGCTCGTTTCCCTGTGCATTTGTGATATTTCTTGCACAGGAAATTCCTATGTAAAATGCGAGTGTTTGTTTTGAATAAGCTTATTTGACAACACACCTTGTGCAGTTCAAGTACTGGTGACCGCTTTATCTTGCCAGGGAACTTGGCCGGCTGTGACGAAGTGGTATGCCAGCTTGTCCCGAACTTCTTTCGCATACCTGTAGACCTTTGCACCGGAAGCATTGAACCAGAGAGTCGGAAACGGATATCAGGCGCCCAATAGCAAGAGTAGCTAGCGTCTCATAGTTGCCCTCTCTTGCTGGACTATCACGCGCACAGTTCCTGCGTTGACTGCACGACGTTTTCGCGATTTTAAGCTTATCCGCACAGGCTATGCGAACGTCCGGGCAGCACTTCGCTGTGTACGGTTGTTCGAACAACCAGAAGAAGCACAATGCAGCAAGAAAAGAGCAGTGCAACATGCACAATGTTCTGCAAGAGGTCTGCGGCTGCAACATCTACCTGTTGTATCGGTTTCCTGCCGACGCGGTACTGAAGCATCGCTGGATTAGCGCTGTAAATCGCAAGGGATTCGTCCATACGGAGTTGTCGCGCGACTGCTTGATTCATTTTATCGACGGGAAGTGGACATCTGAGAATCCAGAGCCGACGCTTCAGCTCGGATACGCGAGGAAGGTCAGATGCGCAGTGTGTGTCTCCATCGTCAGCCCCTAATGTTTAGATAGGCTATAAATATGCAAATGTGAGCCAACAAGATGAAGTTTTGGCAAGCGTGATGACAGTGGGCGTTTTCGAATTAATTGTAGGTCGGGAAGGGGCGGCGGCGCGTCACGAAAGATACATCCAAGTGCCGAAGCAGCTAGGCTCACACGTTATGTTGGCGATAACATCGGTAATAAGCGCTCCCCTTTTATTTCCAGAGAGCAAAAGAAAACCTTGTGCCACAGGCGGCCCCGTCTCCCAGGCCTCCTCTGACGAATGTATGCACGACTGTCAGACTGATTTTTCTAAACGTGCCGAAGCGCGTTTAATATCTGTTTATGTTCATTCAAGTACTACACATAACGAAATGCATTTTTTGCAGGTACAACACAGCAAATAAAGTTGCAATGCTAGCTTGCAACTGCTTTGCTCTGCTGCTTTTTCTAAGGTATGTGCCCACAGCTTATTAACAATTTGCAGCCATGGGCGCTCAAAACAGGAAAGTATTCGGCTTAATGCGTAAAGTGGCACCTCTCAACACTGGGGACACTTGCTCTAAAGGTCCAAAAACGACGCTGAGGAGACTTAACACATGGAGAGCCATAGGTGAAAGCAGCTGCAGCGCTGAGCTGACGCTTGCTGCCGCCATCCGGCAGTCGCACGCAGTCGTACCGCCGCTGCCAGCAGGAAAGTTTCCGTCTCTATGTGTAGCCGATGCCTCGCGACACTGGTGAGAATAGCACGAAAATGGCAAGGCGACTCTGTGAAGGCCGAAGATACGGAGAAACACAGATGTAGATAGCAACCAACGTTTTAAGATATGTTTGTTGATAGCAACAGCAGCGCTGAGCCGGCTGAGGCTGAGCAACGACAGTCCAGTATGACATCGCCGCCAAGCAGACGCTAGGCGGCGCCAGTAGTCCGAATATGGTGGCGCCCGTGGAAGCCTCAGTGCAAAGGTCTATAAACATAATATGCCAGGTTTAATTTGCCTAGCTTTCAAATTGCTAGCAGCAAACATATTTTGAAATACAAGTAACCTTCGCATCGAGCAGCGTGACACCCAGTAGACTGATGGCAAGAGGGCACCACCAGCTGATTCCTCCTCCCTCCAGCTGCCAGGGGAAAGTCACCCTTCCCAGTCTGTCGGAAGAACCTGGCGGGCAGTATGCAGCAGAAGAGGCTGATGACTCCTTCATCAAGAAATAGTGCAGCACTGTGCAGGCTCCCACATATCTATTAATATTGTCGGTCGTGGCTTTGAACAGTCGCCGCACAATTCTCCATCGTGCCAGGATTCCAAAGGCATTTTCGATGACTTGCCGGGCCCTGCTCAAGCAGTAGTTGAAAACTCGCCGCTTGTGCGTCTCGCGTGAGTCTTCATACAGTGCTGCAAAAAAAAAAAAAACATTTATCAATGAAGTGAGGAAAAATGCACAATTTGTGTTGTAATAAAAATTCATCACTAAAACACAGAAAAACTGCTGCAATGCAGTATGGCATACCCTATGGCAAAAACGACATGTAACGTAATATATTCCGAGTACATTGCACAGCACAGCGTCTCTTTTTTGCGACGCTAAGCCTGCCACTAATGCGCTTCTCTCTCTTTTTGGAAACCTTCTTCTGTGCACAAATGAGCCCTAGTAACACCAAAAATAACATATGTAACCTCTTATAATGTTGCTTTGTTTTTCTCCCTTTGAACAAGATCTGAAATTAGAGAATGTCAGTGTAGTGGGATTTCACAGCTTTTTCACACAATTTAGTTTCACCTCTATAGCCTATCACACAGATAAGTTTCTTTGTCATACAGCTAATAGCATAACAGACAGAAATATATATACAGTAATATGCTGTGCACCTACTCCGTCGTGGGTATGGCTGCATCATGTATTCCTTGAGTGGGAAGGCCTCATCGCCAACAAGAAAGTATGGGAGAAGCCCCTCACTCCCAACAGGTCTTGGCGGTGGCAGCCCTAATGTCCCTCTGGCGATCTCTTTCTGTAGAGTGGACCGTGAAAAAATGCCGCCATAACTCTCGCTGCAGCTGTGGCCAATTTCCATGTACAGGAACCTGCACAGAAACGACGCAATCGTAAAAAACTGTTGCACGTGATAAGTATGAAATAGAACGTGACATGCAGAGGTAATTGTGATAAACACTCTGAAGTGCATCACATAGCCACTAAAAATGTGCAACGTGCACAACACGTTCAGTGTGTGCTCATGCACATGTATCTGCATATCACCATCTGTGATGGATATTTTTTGCTGCTACGTGATACTTTATAAACATACAAGCCTGTCATTACACTTAAGGAGCTGGATGTTTACCATCTTGAAATGCCATTTCCACTAACGTTGAGTAAAGATTGGGATGCAAGGACCCAGTCTCACCTGTAGTGTGCGTCGCAGACAGCAAGGAGTGATTTGCTGAATGAACCCTTGTAGTTATGGTCAAGGGTTCCAGAATTTGCGGGGCACTCAACGTTCATGTGCTTCCCATCAATGGCCCCGACGCAGTGTGGCATATTCCACCGCTCCTCAAACTCTGCGGATACCTGCAGCATAAGAGCCATTCCATGGCCGTTTCATATAAGGCAAATAATGTTTGATGTGGTTTCTTTTATTAAATATGCCAAACAAGTGGTATGAACAAGCAATACGTTACAAATCATTCTTATGAAACACCTAGTGAAATAAGTATCGCGTACCTTGAGCCATTCATCAGCTCCTTGCAGATGCTGAAGATACAGTGGCTTTAACGCAGTCCACAGAGCATCGGACACTGCTGACACAATGCTGCATGTAGTTGATCTGGCCACCTGGAAGTTTAACGACATGTCCCGCTGCGTCTCTCCTGTGGCCAAGAACCTGTCAAGCCGATGAAATATACTT
This sequence comes from Dermacentor albipictus, assembly GCF_038994185.2. Lineage (NCBI taxonomy): Eukaryota > Metazoa > Arthropoda > Arachnida > Ixodida > Ixodidae > Dermacentor > Dermacentor albipictus. Next base: position 27,604,092 of record NC_091828.1, on the reverse strand, counting down.
CTTTATTAAGACAGGAATATACAGTCACCTTTTTCTTCTGCCCTAATTCTATGAAAGCTTTTGGGAACTTAGAATAACTGTATGCCGTCCGGAGCTACAGATTTCTTCTCGTTAATTTTAAGCAAAAGAGCTACAATGCCTTCATGAGAAACATGAATATTAGGCATTGGTGATGTGTACGGTGATTCTAGTGAGATGGGAGAAAGACCATCTGCAGAAATGTCAGTAAAGACAGATTGAAAAAAATCATTAAGACATACGTTATATGCGAGTTGACCGACACAAGTTCGCCATTAGCAACAAAGCTACTTGGACCTTCGTTATTATGCGACAAATGGTGCCAAAAGCGGTGCGGATCGTGCTTCATAAAATTAGTTAATGTCATGTCATAGTAATTTGTTTTACAGCAGCCATATTTGTGCACAATATAGAGCTTAGTGCCGAAATTTTAATATGATATTTTTATACTTCTGTCTCTCACGGTTAATTTTCCGCTTTAAATGTATAATTTCGCGGGTTATCCACAGGTTCTGTTTATTTATTTTCTTCTTCCGAGTTGGCACAAATCTGTTTACGCAGTGAAAAACAATATCTTTGAATGCAATCCATATCGCATTGACGTCATTTGTCGAAGTGAATTCATCAAAACACAGCGAAAGATGATCAATAATGGTTGTTTCATCGGCTCTATCGAAGCACAGAACATGTGTAGTACTACCAGCCTTCGGGTATACAGCGGTAGACTTTAGCTCGACATAAACTAGCTTATGATCCGAGAGGCTGGTTTCAACCGATACGTCGTAGTCTTCAAATCGCCTGTCTAGGAACACCAATTCTAATATAGATCTTGATTTCCCAACTACGTGTGTGCACTCATGAACTACAGTAGGCTCTCGTTAATTCAAACTCGAAGGGACTCCAGGATTTTGTTTGAATTATCAGGAAGTTTGAATTATCTGAAGTTCTCGCATATATGACTCTGAGCAAGATTACAGCGCACATTACAATTAATTATCCACTTAAATCATATTTTAAACATTCCACTCTTTAATTACACAGTAAAAACAGAGGTGAAGAGCAGAGGTGAAGGATCCAGAACAAGTTTAATGGAAATCTATGGCTGACTAGACCGTTTGAAGAAATCATGAATTGTTTTTTCTTTACATGTGCATTAAGAACAAAGTTCTCTATTCAGTTAAGAGCAGCCAGTTGTTCTTGAGAATTTTCTTCTACAGTCAGAAATTTGTGGACCTCGGCAAGGTAGTGGAAGGCCTGTGCTGCTGTCACAGAGGATTGCTCTTCTGATTCCTCTTCACTTTCGCTGCTGTACTGTGCTGGCAGCACCTCAGCCACCAAGTCGTCCAGGGTGTCTTCCCTGCACACGTAGAGGTTATCATTGGCAGCCGCAAATTCACTGAGGTCAGCAGCTATGTTGTGTGCTTGGAGTGCAGAAAGTACTAGCCTTGCTTCATCGCTCTCCATTTGGAGGCAGTCTTCACCTTCATTTCGAGCGCAGTCAGGCAAGGTATCACTGGTGAGGCCTGGTATGCGGAAGGCATGCTGGAAGCAGTTCCATATCGTTGCCGATGTTACTGCACTCCATGCGTCAGCTAGCATTCCCACAGACGACAGCAGTGTTACGCTGTACGACATGGAATTATCCATGCATATTAGCATCCTCTTAAGGAGTAGCTTTCTGTAGTTTATCTTCAGACATTTGATTACCCCCTGATCCAGAGGCTGGAGGACAGCTGTTGTGTTTGGAGGGAGGAATTCAAGACGAATTGCCTCCAGCCCCTCCACGTCACCGTGAGCGGGACAATTATCCACTATCATCAGCACTTTTCTTTAATCGCGCTTAAACCGCACGTCAAGTTTCCGCAGCCAATCCTCAAACAAAGATTGCGTCATCCATGCACGTGTATTTGCTGCATAAGAAACAGGAAGAGTTCGGAGGCCTTTAAAGCATCTCGGGCGCTTCAATTTGCCAACGAAAAGTTTGGGCTTGTGACTACTATCCATATTGGCACAAACCATGACTGTGAGCCGCTCCTTGCTCAGCTTTCCGCCGGTGCAACGTTCCCCCTTGGGACACAATGTTTGCTGAGGAAGGCACTTGAAGAACAGTCCCATTTCGTCAGCATTATAAATGTCAGCCGGGGAGTATTCAAGCAGTAGGCTCTGAAGACGCGTCTGCTGCCAGTCGGTAGTAACCGCCTCATCGACCGCTGCCGCTTCTCCACTTACTGTTTTGAAAGTGAGGCCATGTCGCTCCTTGAATCGCGACACCCATCCATCACTACACTTGAAGTCTTCAATTCCAAAGCGCAAAGACAGTTGTTCGGCCTTCTCTCGCAGGATTGGTCCACTTACTGGTAGACAGCAGCTCCGAGCGCGCTTCAGCCAAAGAAAAACTGCCTTCTCAAGCTCCGGATGCGCCGCCTCCCTAAGCCTTTTTCTGTCGGGAGCGAAATGGCCTGCGTTGTTTCGCAGCTTGTCTTTCGCTTTCACAATTGTTGTCAGCGTACTTTTTGTGATTCCATACTTCAATGCCACAGAAGTCTTCTTCGCTCCAGCCTCAACTTCTTCTATGGCTGCCAATTTTTCTTTCACAGAAAGGGTTCGGTACTTCCCCCGCGGAGACATGATGCTACCAACGTGGGTGACTGACCAGGGAAAGAAAAGCGCGAGCGGTCACGTGATTCGGAATCGGCCGATGCTACTCGCGTCACTTTCGCACCTTTTTTTTTTCCTTTTCGCCTGCTCTTTGTTTTTACGTCAGGTTTTACGTCAGTTTTGAGCGTTTTGACAAACGCATGTGGACAGTCATTTCCACAAGTTTTGAGGGTTATGTGTTTTAATTTCGAACTTCCTGCTTTGAACTGGCTAGCAAGCATGCTAGCAAGCCACGGAAAGTTGAGCAACAATGTGCCCTTCGGGAGGCTTTTGTTTGTTTGCTTTCTTTTATTTTTTTAGGCCATAGTGTGCTTATTTTAACATTTTCCGCTGTTGTGGTGATATAAGAAGTCAGATTTTTCACCAGTGGTGGCAACGATAGCCGATAATTTTTCGGTATGGACAAGCAAAAAGTATGAATTAACCGAATTGCGGTGTTTGAATTAAGCGGCCTTAAAATACATTGAAAACATGGCGAACCAACCAAAAATTTGATTTTTGTTTGAATTAACCGAAAGTACGAATTATCAGAGTTTGAAATATCGCGAGTCTACTGTACCTGTTGTAAATCCTTACTAAAAGCTATTTCTAGAAGTAGTTCACAATGGGCATCTTTGCGAGGCTGAATGCTAAGGGTGGACCAATCAATCCCTGGCAAGTTGAAATCCCCAGCAATGATTATGCGACAGCTGTGCTTTTTAAAGCTTTCTAAGTAAAGCTGCAGATCTTCAAGATAAGAAATGGGTGATTTAGGCGGTCAATAAACAGTTCCAAGTATTACCCTTGTTTTATCTAGCTTAATTTCACACCAGATGCTTTCATGTGTTGGAATACCAGGCATTTGCACACAGTCAATATCGGCCTTGAATACAATAGCAACTCCGCCCCCACGAGCACCGCGGTCTCTTCGTAGGATTTTATAATTAGGCGATCCGAGCTCTTGGTCTTGTATTTCGGGCCGCAACCACGTTTCAGTTATTGTAAGCACGTGAGGATCGTAATTAGCCAGGATGTATTCAAGGCCTCCAATTTTGTTTACTAAACTTCTAGCATTCAAGTTGATCAAGCAGAAGGCATTCGAATCACATTCGTTGTTCTGTCAGTCACCCCTACCAGCAGTAGGGCGTCTGTTAGGATACGGACCCTTCGCACGGCTGCGCTTTGATTGACCCCATGTGTAAACGTCAGAGTCCACATGTAGTTTCTCGTAATTCAAGTGAACACGATGCTCGTCTTCCCTTTCTTGTTTTGCGGAATCCCAGATCATTTTACGCTTTGCCAGCGTTTCTTTTGAAAAATCATCAGAAATGGAGGCGCCGCTGCCCTTCAGCTTTCTGCATTGCTTGTAAATTTTAGCTTTTTCCCTGTACTCATACAACCTGAGAATTACAGGTCGAGGCCGGGTACTCTTTTTTCCTATCCGATGTATTTGATCCACGGTACTCAAGTTGACGCCAAGGTTTTCTTCGAATACACCCACTAACACTTTCGCTTCAAGGTCAGTTAAGGATTCCTTCTCGCCTTCTGCTATTTCAAATACCACTAGGTTAGTCCGCCTACTTCTGTCCTCAAAGCTGTCCATTCTTTCCTGCTGCTGCCGAAGTGTACTTTCTAACTGCTTTACTGTTTTAGACAATTGAGCAATTGTACTCGCCTGTTCTTTAAATATTTTAAGGCTGTTTTCAACCACCTTTAGTCGCTTGCTCATGCTGATCTGATTGTATTGCCTTTTGGCCATCACACAATTCCTTTAACATCACCTTCGTTTCTGGCCTAGGGTTCATTTCTACGTCACCAGACAGCAACAGACATAAAGATGCAAAGCCGGAAAAATATTCTGTAAGACAACAATCCAGGACACTGAAGTGTTGAAACAATAGCTTTAAATAGCAATACAACACGTCGCCGCAGTGTAAACACGATGACACACTGTGCACTCCCACGTGGCAATTTGTTCCATTTGAATAAAAAAAATTATTGCGATCACCATTGCTCAATGTTATCAACCTTAAAAATACTTGACCGCAAACTAATCTAAACGTATCCTGCCTATTTGAGCACAAACATAAGTTTGTTTTAATGATTGAAATGTAGGTTTCGTTTTCACAAAATGTCAGTTTCGGTTTCAGAGAGGTCTGCTGCTAGTTGTAAACAACATCATAACTTTTGAACAGAACCAGATAGAGGCATAATTTTTGCAGCTGCACAATTCTGAATGCCTGTAGATTCTTAAACTGTTAAAAAATGAAATTCACTATTTTTGAAAAAAAAAACGTCGTTTTCAAGAGCAGCAACATACCTTAAGTTCTCCTGCTGGCACATTCAAAGAACGACCCAAGAGCTCGCCATAGCTTCCGTTCATTGCACACACCATTTTTTCGTACACCTCTTTGGGTAAGTCTTGAAGGAAGTATTCGAAGGAGTCCAAGAAATCCATATGTTAGCAGAATCAGCAGTTAGAACATACATTAGAACAGGCCTGTATTAAAATTTTAAAAATGAATCAGCGTGAAAGAGCATAATCCCGTTTTCACAAGTTTGCTTAAACAGTGATGACGGAGACATGACACATTGCGCCACAATGCTTACCCTTAGTGCTGCTTCCAAAACACCCCATCTGACTTGCTGCTAGACGTGGATGGGCCATCATCATTACCACTTTCGTCCTCTTCAGAGCTCACACCCTGAAGGGATGCAGAAAACCTTGGGTCCATGATGGTGTCGTCGCTATCTGATAAGTTGATGTCTGGCGAGCTCCCCTGGGCTACTCGCTGAAGAATCTGTGATGCCGTGTCGTCCGACACAAGGCCTGTCCCCTGAACAACAACAAAAAAAAGGCATCTCATTCATGCACTGCATAAAAAAAAGACAAGCAAAAAACACCATGTGATGACGACAGGAACGCGCGTTCAATGCACTGATGATCGTTTCAGTACATTCGAGATTATGGCTTTTAGTGCCAGTGTCCAACGCGTTGGACACGCAAAATCAAATCACTAGCAAAGAAAAGCAAGCGTACAGGCAATTAAATTTTTTCCCAGCAAGCTCTCTGTGTTATTGTCTTTTTGGCACATCACACCTCTCACGTTAAAACTGTAAAAAATATACTAAAAACAGCACTTTGGTCTCTAGTGATTGCTGTAGAACGCCGCCATGTTATCTCCCCTATCGCCAAATCTGCTGGCACAACTTCAACAAAACTTCATACAAGGCGCTAGTAGGCATCTAAAATATTGGGCAACTGGGCTCTACGGGGGAAAGTATGCTCAAGTCGGCATAGTGGCGGAGTATTTCATGTCTGATATATTGCCAATACCCTGAGGAAGCCACTTAGAGCAAAGAACTCCTTCATGTGCTATTTCATTTCTTGGCGACAGATCATACGTAGCCACTCCCCTTCGAGCTGATCAATTATGGTCTTGCAGTATTCTCTATCAGCACGTTTACGGTTGCCAAAAAGGTGTGCGATGGTTTGTCCTTTGCATGGGAACGCATTCTCTACAATCCTACTACCACTTGCTTCTCCACAGCAATAGGTGTTCTCAATCGTGTGGTTTGCTGCACCAATACAGATCTGCAGGATTCCACCAAATATCTCAAGGTAGAGGGTGACACACGGAAGGCTTGCTTGAAATGATTTATTCAGGGTTTGGCAGTGTCTTCAAACCAACGCTCATTTCTTCGAAAAGTCCAACGCTCTTGGTGAATAATAGAAGCAGTAGCCATCACAGCCGCAACACTGAACGAGTTTGCTTGAATGTGCTACTCAGCTTCGTCACTGTGTCTTGCTTGTGCATCTATTTGAAGGTCTAATCATTTCCTCTTATTATTATGCTTTGCTCGTAATGCAAAGTAAGCAATATAAGCGGTTCACCTGCTGCAACTTAGCTAGAGTCTACTAGATTGGGGGAGTGAGTCCAACGAGGGCTCCGCGCTGAGGAATTTTTTATTGAAAATACAGATGGCGCCACCGTTGCTTTCTGAATGCCACGGCTGCACGCACCTGCCGGCAGCGTCAGAGCATGCCGAATGGCAACACGGCTGCGCTGAAACGCAGCGTTGCAGTTGTGTTCGAGTGTGGTCGTGCCTGGAGCAGCCACAGCTACGTAATCAGATGGATGGCGCTTGTAGTTTGCTTTCATTTTTAAACCTTATGTGCATGTTTCCACTGCGTCGTGAGGGAACGAAATTCAAAGCTCATATCGCTAAGAAATGGGAATCATGTACAGGAATGGGATGAGGTACATGAATAAATGAATTGTGTGGCTTAATTTGGTGTTAAATAAAAACTAGTATACCTTCGTTTTCTGCTTCTCTCAAGGCAATATATTGAATGCGAGCAAAATTTCCCCTATGGCCTAATAACGGCAGCAATTTGACATTTAGGGAGAATGTAGGCCACATTATTAGGCGCAGCACATTTCTTTTGTAGGTTGATTGTTTGTTTCGAAAATATTTACGGAATAGCCATTGTTGGTTGGTTGGACATAGGTGGTTTTTCAGGTCCCCGGGGTGAATAAAGAAAAATATATTTATATTTGCTTGAATATATAGGTTGTCTGTCTTCGAGCTCGCACAGGTTTCCACTGTCACATGTCTCCAGTGTCAAAGACTGTTCAACTGATGGCAGGGGTGTTCTCTTTGATGACCGGCATTTTCATCTATTGCTTGTGAGGCCTTTCTCTTTCACGTGGGCTGCTTGTAGAGATACTCCAGAAGACCCGGCAAGATTGTCGGTACCGCATCAGACCGAAGTGCAGGCCTTCCATGCTGTGTATATACTTCCCGGCCTTCAATATGTACATAATGCATCAGCGTGTACTTTGCCTCGAAGTGCAGTCCACAAATGCAGCCGGTGGCTTCCAAAGGCCCAATCGATACTGTGAAGATTGCGCTCCCGCATGTGGCGTCTTTCTTCACCTTTAGGGACTCCAAGAAGCGACAGCTTGGCCTGACCTTTCAATCTACTGTATATGGTTTTGCAACCCACTACGCAACAGTAGTTCTTTCACCAAGGTGTTCTAGGTGTGCTCATCCTTTAATTCTTTGAACACTCTGCCAAGTTGCCGAGTTACCGGACAAACTCTAGACATATTCAACATATGTACATATGCGTAGGCCGTCTGCGCGCCTATACATTATGCAGACGGCATCGTTTGACGGAAGCGATGAACCTCCATTCATGGCAAAGCAGTAATATTATTGTATTGTTTTTGTACATGCTAGGTACTAAAAAATCAATTAGAAAATCACGTAAAAAATGCAAACACAATGGTGTGTCAAGCAGACAGCTCGGCAGCACTGTAACTGCTGCCGGTACGCGCAGTTCCGCTGAGCCGCCAAGGCACCGGATTGGCCGGAACTTCAGAAGAAGTTGACGGCAGTGCCGCTGCAAATTTCAGTGTTTTAGAGCGCAGCTCTTTGGCGTCCGTTCCTGGGTTTCGCGTCGTCGTCGGCGTCGTCGTCGGCGTTGTCGTCGGCGTCGGCGTTGTCGTCGGCCTCGTAACCAGCTCGCCTCCGCCGCCGCGCTCCGCCGCCGCGCATGCGCCGCTGCTCCGCCGCCGCGCATGCGCGCTGTCGGCTCTCCGGGCGAGGGAGGATGATGGAAGGGAGGAGGAGAGACTGTGAAGGAGGGCTGGCTACACAAATGGCTCTTTGGCGTCCGTTCCTGGGTTTCGCGTCGTCGTCGGCCTCGTAACCAGCTCCGCCCCCCTTTCATCCCCCCAGCGCTAGCAGCGACCGACTGATACCGCTTTCGTGAGTCCGCTACCGCACTCACGAAACACGTCGTGCACTTCCTGCAACTCGCATTAACCGTCCATCGATCCACACCGATGTTAGTAGTGGGGGACTTTAATGTTGACATAAAAACAAACAGCAATTTCCTAACACTTATGCGGGAGAACATCCCGTTCCTCTCGCTCGTAACGCGTCCCACGGCTGTGACAACCTCGCGAGGCACTTGTATAGATCTCGTCTTTGAGAATCAAGCATTGGTGTACCAAGTCGAACATATATCAGTCTATTTCTCCGACCACAAAGCTTCCTTCATGACTGTCAAGAACTGTTAATGGAGTCTTTGTTAAAGGAATACGTGTGAAAAATAAAAAAAAAAATTCTGTGATAGCGCATACATGTGTTGCTCGATTTCTTTGCCTCAATCTATCGAAAAGGTGAAACAGCTTATTTGCTGCGCTCAAATTTCGCATTAGGAAGTAACGTAATCGTCGGTAATTTTTTTTGCTTCACTCTCGCTGCATGCCGTGGCCTCCGTTGGACCCATTCCCCCATTCTAGTACACTCTAGCCCAGCATCACCATGTCAGCCATATTGTTTGTTTTGAATTTATCAGCTACTAAGCTGGCTAAGCCCTTTCTTGGCTTATAGTGACCACACAGTCTGAAATAGAACAACTTTTTATACGCATTAAAATATTTTCTTATTCAGTAAACCCACGCGTCAAAAACATTAAATGAATTGCTTTTGCAAGGACTTTCTCTTGTTCTGCTTTAGTCACCAAGTTTTTTTGGAATGGGGAGGAGAGTTGCATCAGCTTTGAGTGGGGTGGAGGGAATACCTTTCTGGGGGAAAGGGGGAGATGGCAAGGCTTAGGTGGGGACCTCTGTTTTGTGGTCTCATAACTGCCTATATTTATGTTCTATGCAAGAACATAGGTGATGCACGCTATGTTACACCACTACCATAAAGGAACAGGAATACAGAGGAGGTAACATTCACTGCTGCCCTTCGTGACAATACTGTCTCCACGCATCATTATGTATTTTTGCTCTACCAAACTGCCTCTTAATTGCAAGGGTGCTACTGCACAGTGGTAGAGTATGGAACATTGCCTGCGGGCAATGCACCTTTTGCGTTCAGTCCTGGGAAACTACGAGTTCGTGATAATAGTTTAACAGAATGTTCCTTCTCTGGCAAACGACCTTTGGGTCTGTTCGATTCGGCCACACCACTTGAACCCAGTTCACGGTGGTTCACGGCGAGTTCCGCACTTTTGCAGCGCCAGTTCAGTGGTGCAGCTGCAGCGCAACACTAGCACCCCGTAGAAAAGAATGCCAAGGTGCGGGTGTTGTGCAGGCCTTCTGCATCGTATCGCCCGTTGTTTACGCGCTGTTGAATTTGTATGTGACTTGTGCTATTTGCGTTGCGCTGTTTGTGGCTGTAGAAAAAATTGGTGAGCTCTGTTGTGTCTGCATGTGTGCGTGCGTGCGTGTGTGTGTGTGTGTGTGTGTGTGTGTGTGTGTGTGTGTGTGTGTGTGTGTGTGTGTGTGTGAGCATCGCAGCTGCACTGGACGGCGATGATGAACTGTGCCACATTCTCAACTTTCATTCAAGTAGCCATGGACCTTGTGGACTTGGACAGTGATGCGGAGTTTGATGACTTGGTCGTAATGTTGGCCGTAAAGCTGGTGAGGAAAGACCGAAATCGTATTCCACGATACCATGAAGACGTCGTTGGCAGCTATTTTGAGTTTAAGCGGCTCTTCCGACTGTCACGCGAGACCTGTAACTGTCTTGCAGACCGCTATCAAGCATCACTGTTCTTCCCAGAAGCTCGTGGAGGGCGCATGCGAATCAGTGCCGAAAAAGTGTGTCTCATCGTTTTGAGCTACCTTGGGAGCCAGTGCAGCATGTACTCAATTGCAGACAGATTTGATGTTATGGAGTCATCTGTGCATGCATGCATTGAAAGGGTGCTCAACGTTTTACACAGCATGAGTGAAGAAGTGATCGCATGGCCGGACCAGCAACAGCAAGAATGTAGCAAGGGTGGCTTCTTAATAAAGAGCACTGGGAAGGGGCCATTAAACACAATTGGCTGCGTGGACGGAAGCCACCTAGAGATAAACACCCCGACCGAATCCCTGCACTCGTACTTCAACCGAAAAAAGTGTATTTCTTTTATCCTGCAAGGCATATGCTACCATGAGAACAGGTTCATAGATGTGCTCATTGGATTTCCTGGCACGGCGCACGACGCCAGGGTGCTCCGCGATGACCCCTTTTTTTGAAGCTGCAGCAACGAAATGCAGCAATGGTTACATCCTGGGGGATTCAGCCTATCCGTTGCTACCATGGCTTATGATGCCTTACAAGGATACATAGTGGAGCTTCCCCTCCTGGAAAAGGAAATATAACAAGTGCCATTACCAGCAGCGAGTTGCCATTGAGGTCAAGTCAAGTCAAGTCAAGTTTATTTACAACATGTACAAGGTACAGTGTTGAAGGCCACCCTGGCAAGAAAGCTGTAAACATACAGCTTGACGAGGCCAGGGGGCCACCACCAGGCAACATCAGCATCGCACACATCCGCAGTGCAAACAATAAGCTTTCGTAAGTAGCTGCAGTAGTACAACACGTGGTACATATCCACTTCACTGGGCATGCGTAGATCTTTATACATACATAATCATTAACAGCGCATTGAAATTCGGGTGGTTAATGTTAGCGCCACGGAAATATATACTGTTACACTTTAAAAATGAACATTTATTAAAAGCAATAATTAAAAGAAAGTTAAACAACAGTAAAGAATCTGCACGTGCAACTCAAAAGAAATGAAATGAATATACATGTGATGCGTACATTGTGATTAGGTATGAAAACCAACTAATTTGCAAATTTTAGACAGTCAGGTGAAATTTATCAAAGACAAAGATATCGCGAAATAGCCTGCGTGATAGAACCATATCTCCATTTACACATTTCTGCAGTTGATTTAATTGTGCGGGTACGTTGTATATCAGGGTTTGCATAAAGTAGTTTGTTCGATGGTGCCTTATCATCCATTTTTCCGATCCTCGTGTTACACGGGTGCTGGGTCGTTCTACGAGGGCTGACACATTTTTTAGGAATTGTATGGTTTTGTTATCTGCAAATTGTAATTGGTGTAGAAGACGGTATGCGTAAAGATTTTTGACGTTAATTATTCTGCTTTCTTGAAATAATGGTTTTGTAGGGTGCAAATAGTGAACATTGTGAATACAACGAATAGCTTTCTTTTCGAGCAGCAACAGCCTGTTAATGTTACGTTGTGTAGTCGTAGCCCATACTAAGGTGCAATAGTTTATATGCGACCGAAAAAGGGAATGATAAAGCTGGAACATTACACGAGGTGGGAACATATGACGGCATCTAAATAACACAGATAAAGCAGCAGACAATTTCTTTGCAACAAGGTTTATGTGCGAGTTCCACATCATGTGACTAGAAAATACAACACCCAAAATTTTGTGTTCCTGTACTACTTCAAGCGAGTGGGAACCTATGTTTAAATCGATGCATGACACAGATCTGTTCTTTGCAGAAAAAACAACGGCCTTTGATTTTTTTATATTGATTTGTAGGCTGTTACATAATGACCATTCGAACACTTTGGACAGAACATTATTAGCGTGTAAAAATAAGTCTGACTCGTTATCAGCAGAAACGAAGAGGCTAGTGTCGTCTGCGTATAGAACAAAATCTGTACACGTATCAATAGAAGGTAAGTCATTTACATATAGATTAAATAAAAAAGGACCCAAAATGCTTCCCTGGGGTACGCCACTCAGTAATTGGCGAAATGATGACGTAGAACCATCTATATCTACGCACTGCTGTCGATCGGAGAGATATGACTGCAAAAGTGAGTGAACGACACCTCGTACGCCATATTCTTCTAGTTTTCTTAAAAGTGTGTCATGATAAAGTGAATCAAATGCTTTGCTGTAATCAATGAAGATTCCAAGAGTTAACTTTCCCGCTTCAATGTTTTTGAGAATTATTTCTTTTTGTACCAGGAGTGCAGACTCAGTCGATTTACCCTTTGTGAAACCGTGCTGGCATTCAGACATAATTTCGTGCTTAAAAAAAAAAAAACTATGTAGTCGACATAAAATTATCTTTTCAAGGCCCTTGGAAAATATAGGTAAAATAGATATTGGTCGGTAGTTTCCGATGTTGTTTCTTTCCCCGCCTTTGAATATAACAGATACCTTGGCTCGTTTCATTTTAGCAGGAAACGTCCCTGAAGCAATCGCTAGGTTGAAGATATGGACCAAGAACGGGCAGATAATGTCGATCACATATTTTACGGGTGTTATCTGGATATTATCGATATCAGTGGCTTTACTGTTTTTTAATGCAATGAAGGTGTTATATACTTCGGAAGAATTTGTGGGTGGAAAAACTGCCGTTTCCCGAACATTTCGTTCCAGTCTGTATGACATGTCTGTGGGAGGAGCATGGCTGATTGTTGCTGATGCATAATATTCGCTAAAATGTTCTGACAGGGCCGTCCCTGACAATGATTTGTTATTAATGAAAATTTCTTGTACTTCATTGGTCACTGAACTTGTGCCCAGTACAGAATTAATTATTTTCCACATACGATCAGGTGGGCAAGTCGATCCTGTCTGGAAAAGGTTCTCATAATATTCCTTTTTTGCTTTCTTTAGTAAAGCATTTAAACGGTTCCGTAGCTTTTTAAAGGTCGCCAAAGTACTGACGTCACGCGTTCTCAAAAAGGAATCATGGAGTTTATGCTTTTCTGTTATCATGCGCTTCAGTTCCGGATTAATCCAAGGCTTTCGTGTGCGTTTTCCCGTCTTAAATGATTTCATCGGAAAGCAGCTGCTGTAGTGGCCATTGAAGAGTTTTATGAACTTGTCGTACGCGGCTTCTACAGTCGTTTCTCTTAAAACAGGCTCCCAGTCCGTACTTTCAATTTTGGATCGAAATATATCCAGTGATGACTGCGTTATAGCCTGGTAGACAAGCTTTGGGCTGCAAGCAGTTTTTTTTCTTGTTGCAGAACTTACGAAGGCCATGAATATCGGGCAGTGATCACTTATATCGCTGCTGATTGTACCTGCAGCGATGACGTGCGTATCTATGTTAGTGATTAAAAGGTCCAAAATAGTTGAACTTGTTGGCGATACCCGAGTGGGCGTAGTAACGATATTAATGAAACCGTACGAAGCTATGTTATTTAAAAGATCTTCCGAGGATTTGTTTTCCGGGGAAATGTTAATATTGAAATCACCTCCAATAACGAGGCGGCACCTGTTAAACGACGCATATTCCAAAAGTGCATCAATAAAACCTAAAAACTTTGCGATATTTGCCGATGGAGGACGATAAATTACAGAGAAAATAGCACCATCGCCTTGCAAGCTAAGGGACTCATAATCTGATGAGAGTTTGGTGAATTCATCCAACGTCGTACAGCTCTCTGTGTTGCGAACATATATGGCCACTCCTCCGCCGCGTCGATCTGTTCTGTTAAGTGAATGTTGTTTGTAGTCATTTATAGTGGGTACGCTGTTAAGTGCATTGCACCATGTCTCAGTCACCATAATTACACTGAATCTAAAGGGAAAACTGTCAAGCAATGACGTGAATTCGTCGTGTTTCCTGTTTAGTCAACGCGCATTTAAGTGTAGCACCGTAAGAATGTTCTGAGCGTATTGGCTGCAGATCTTGATACATTCAGGCTTGACGAATTCCTGGTAAAGCATGTTATTTGAAAAAGAGAACTATCTAATATACCCTTCGAAAAAATTGAAGTTTAAGCAATTTTAGTCAGGTCATCGTCAGAAGATATTTGAACGGCGGTAGTGCCGTCAGCCTTACGTGCAAATATTCGACCATTCCGCGTCCAGACAAAGCGCCACCTGAACTGGCGTTTTCTAGACACGACAGCAGAAAGTAGTCGCTTCAAACTGGGGCATAGATGCTCATTAAAAAATATTGGACTGCTATCTGCGGGTTTGCTTTCACTTTCAGAACCGCTGTCCGCAGCTTCACCATCCGGTCCGAGCATGGCTAGGCAACTATTGCTTATGCGTTTTTTCTTCCCCTTTTCAAGGACACGGTCCCGCTTTTCCCGATTCTTGAATTGAACAATTATGTTGTTTTGGCTTTCATTGCGTGTAGGCACACGATGGCAGGCTTCAATATCCGAGGGTGAAATAGGCTCTGACAAAGCGTCACCCAACTTAGACATGAGTGCAACTACGTCCTCATTTTTGTTTTGTACCACTCCTTTGATTTCCAGGTTGAATCGGCGCGAGTATTGGTCACACTGAGTCAGTCTGTTGTCAAGATCCTTGATGCGATTTTCGTGCTCTAGGCACCTGTTTCGCAGGAATTCGTTTTCTTTCTTCAACTCCCTATTTTCTGCACGCACAGACTCAAGGTCACGTTTGAATAGTTCAAATTGCTGGTTTATGAACCCCATTCCATCCTTTAACTCCCGAATTTCTGTCCGGGAGTCACGATTTTCACTGCGGTTATCTCTGCGATGCTCCCATTGTTTTTGACATAGTATGTAAGGAATCGATACAAGTAAGGAGTAATCAAAAATGGCAATGAAATCACGCAGCAAGTAAAACACTCAGGCAGCAGCAACAGCGTTACACACAAAAAAGCAATGCACCAAAATATCTTGCGAGACTGACCTGCAGAACAGGGTAACAGAAGATTAGGCCGATGCTTCCCAGCGCTGCCGCTGCTGCCAAGTGGAGGCCACGCTTGTCGATGACGGCTTTTTGTAGTCCGGCACAATGACGTCACGTTGGTGGCGCTGCTTCAACACAGGTGCGCAGTGTCCGCTCCCTTGCAGTGATAGTAGTTCAAGATCCCTGACCGCAGAGAATGCGTACGCGCAGCAGCCGTGGTGTCACGCAATGTACGGAGGCCTCGGCTGTGCAAAACCACTGGGCGATAAGTAAAGCGCGGCTACTTGCTCCGGCCCTTGCGAAGAGTGTCAGACGCGGTTCGGAGTGTCCCGCTCTCAGCCAAACGTGAACGTGCGCCGTCGGTATCCAACGTGGCTAGTGCGGCGCGTCGCAGAGACCGCAGAGAATGCGTACGCGCAGCAGCCGTGGTGTCACGCAATGTACGGAGGCCTCGGCTGTGCAAAACCACTGGGCGATAAGTAAAGCGCGGCTACTTGCTCCGGCCCTTGCGAAGAGTGTCAGACGCGGTTCGGAGTGTCCCGCTCTCAGCCAAACGTGAACGTGCGCCGTCGGTATCCAACGTGGCTAGTGCGGCGCGTCGCAGAGACCGCAGAGAATGCGTACGCGCAGCAGCCGTGGTGTCACGCAATGTACGGAGGCCTCGGCTGTGCAAAACCACTGGGCGATAAGTAAAGCGCGGCTACTTGCTCCGGCCCTTGCGAAGAGTGTCAGACGCGGTTCGGAGTGTCCCGCTCTCAGCCAAACGTGAACGTGCGCCGTCGGTATCCAACGTGGCTAGTGCGGCGCGTCGCAGAGACCGCAGAGAATGCGTACGCGCAGCAGCCGTGGTGTCACGCAATGTACGGAGGCCTCGGCTGTGCAAAACCACTGGGCGATAAGTAAAGCGCGGCTACTTGCTCCGGCCCTTGGGAAGAGTGTCAGACGCGGTTCGGAGTGTCCCGCTCTCAGCCAAACGTGAACGTGCGCCGTCGGTATCCAACGTGGCTACTGCGGCGCGTCGCAGAGACCGCAGAGAATGCGTACGCGCAGCAGCCGTGGTGTCACGCAATGTACGGAGGCCTCGGCTGTGCAAAACCACTGGGCGATAAGTAAAGCGCGGCTACTTGCTCCGGCCCTTGAGAAGAGTGTCAGACGCGGTTCGGAGTGTCCCGCTCTCAGCCAAACGTGAACGTGCGCCGTCGGTATCCAACGTGGCTAGTGCGGCGCGTCGCAGAGACCGCAGAGAATGCGTACGCGCACCAGCCGTGGTGTCACGCAATGTACGGAGGCCTCGGCTGTGCAAAACCACTGGGCGATAAGTAAAGCGCGGCTACTTGCTCCGGCCCTTGCGAAGAGTGTCAGACGCGGTTCGGAGTGTCCCGCTCTCAGCCAAACGTGAACGTGCGCCGTCGGTATCCAACGTGGCTAGTGCGGCGCGTCGCAGAGACCGCAGAGAATGCGTACGCGCAGCAGCCGTGGTGTCACGCAATTTACGGAGGCCTCGGCTGTGCAAAACCACTGGGCGATAAGTAAAGCGCGGCTACTTGCTCCGGCCCTTGCGAAGAGTGTCAGACGCGGTTCGGAGTGTCCCGCTCTCAGCCAAACGTGAACGTGCGCCGTCGGTATCCAACGTGGCTAGTGCGGCGCGTCGCAGAGACCGCAGAGAATGCGTACGCGCAGCAGCCGTGGTGTCACGCAATGTACGGAGGCCTCGGCTGTGCAAAACCACTGGGCGATAAGTAAAGCGCGGCTACTTGCTCCGGCCCTTGCGAAGAGTGTCAGACGCGGTTCGGAGTGTCCCGCTCTCAGCCAAACGTGAACGTGCGCCGTCGGTATCCAACGTGGCTAGTGCGGCGCGTCGCAGAGACCGCAGAGAATGCGTACGCGCAGCAGCCGTGGTGTCACGCAATGTACGGAGGCCTCGGCTGTGCAAAACCACTGGGCGATAAGTAAAGCGCGGCTACTTGCTCCGGCCCTTGCGAAGAGTGTCAGACGCGGTTCGGAGTGTCCCGCTCTCAGCCAAACGTGAACGTGCGCCGTCGGTATCCAACGTGGCTAGTGCGGCGCGTCGCAGAGACCGCAGAGAATGCGTACGCGCAGCAGCCGTGGTGTCACGCAATGTACGGAGGCCTCGGCTGTGCAAAACCACTGGGCGATAAGTAAAGCGCGGCTACTTGCTCCGGCCCTTGCGAAGAGTGTCAGACGCGGTTCGGAGTGTCCCGCTCTCAGCCAAACGTGAACGTGCGCCGTCGGTATCCAACGTGGCTAGTGCGGCGCGTCGCAGAGACCGCAGAGAATGCGTACGCGCAGCAGCCGTGGTGTCACGCAATGTACGGAGGCCTCGGCTGTGCAAAACCACTGGGCGATAAGTAAAGCGCGGCTACTTGCTCCGGCCCTTGGGAAGAGTGTCAGACGCGGTTCGGAGTGTCCCGCTCTCAGCCAAACGTGAACGTGCGCCGTCGGTATCCAACGTGGCTACTGCGGCGCGTCGCAGAGACCGCAGAGAATGCGTACGCGCAGCAGCCGTGGTGTCACGCAATGTACGGAGGCCTCGGCTGTGCAAAACCACTGGGCGATAAGTAAAGCGCGGCTACTTGCTCCGGCCCTTGAGAAGAGTGTCAGACGCGGTTCGGAGTGTCCCGCTCTCAGCCAAACGTGAACGTGCGCCGTCGGTATCCAACGTGGCTAGTGCGGCGCGTCGCAGAGACCGCAGAGAATGCGTACGCGCACCAGCCGTGGTGTCACGCAATGTACGGAGGCCTCGGCTGTGCAAAACCACTGGGCGATAAGTAAAGCGCGGCTACTTGCTCCGGCCCTTGCGAAGAGTGTCAGACGCGGTTCGGAGTGTCCCGCTCTCAGCCAAACGTGAACGTGCGCCGTCGGTGTCCAACGTGGCTAGTGCGGCGCGTCGCAGAGACCGCAGAGAATGCGTACGCGCAGCAGCCGTGGTGTCACGCAATGTACGGAGGCCTCGGCTGTGCAAAACCACTGGGCGATAAGTAAAGCGCGGCTACTTGCTCCGGCCCTTGAGAAGAGTGTCAGACGCGGTTCGGAGTGTCCCGCTCTCAGCCAAACGTGAACGTGCGCCGTCGGTATCCAACGTGGCTAGTGCGGCGCGTCGCAGAGACCGCAGAGAATGCGTACGCGCAGCAGCCGTGGTGTCACGCAATGTACGGAGGCCTCGGCTGTGCAAAACCACTGGGCGATAAGTAAAGCGCGGCTACTTGCTCCGGCCCTTGAGAAGAGTGTCAGACGCGGTTCGGAGTGTCCCGCTCTCAGCCAAACGTGAACGTGCGCCGTCGGTATCCAACGTGGCTAGTGCGGCGCGTCGCAGAGACCGCAGAGAATGCGTACGCGCAGCAGCCGTGGTGTCACGCAATGTACGGAGGCCTCGGCTGTGCAAAACCACTGGGCGATAAGTAAAGCGCGGCTACTTGCTCCGGCCCTTGCGAAGAGTGTCAGACGCGGTTCGGAGTGTCCCGCTCTCAGCCAAACGTGAACGTGCGCCGTCGGTATCCAACGTGGCTACTGCGGCGCGTCGCAGAGACCGCAGAGAATGCGTACGCGCAGCAGCCGTGGTGTCACGCAATGTACGGAGGCCTCGGCTGTGCAAAACCACTGGGCGATAAGTAAAGCGCGGCTACTTGCTCCGGCCCTTGAGAAGAGTGTCAGACGCGGTTCGGAGTGTCCCGCTCTCAGCCAAACGTGAACGTGCGCCGTCGGTATCCAACGTGGCTAGTGCGGCGCGTCGCAGAGACCGCAGAGAATGCGTACGCGCACCAGCCGTGGTGTCACGCAATGTACGGAGGCCTCGGCTGTGCAAAACCACTGGGCGATAAGTAAAGCGCGGCTACTTGCTCCGGCCCTTGCGAAGAGTGTCAGACGCGGTTCGGAGTGTCCCGCTCTCAGCCAAACGTGAACGTGCGCCGTCGGTATCCAACGTGGCTAGTGCGGCGCGTCGCAGAGACCGCAGAGAATGCGTACGCGCAGCAGCCGTGGTGTCACGCAATGTACGGAGGCCTCGGCTGTGCAAAACCACTGGGCGATAAGTAAAGCGCGGCTACTTGCTCCGGCCCTTGGGAAGAGTGTCAGACGCGGTTCGGAGTGTCCCGCTCTCAGCCAAACGTGAACGTGCGCCGTCGGTATCCAACGTGGCTACTGCGGCGCGTCGCAGAGACCGCAGAGAATGCGTACGCGCAGCAGCCGTGGTGTCACGCAATGTACGGAGGCCTCGGCTGTGCAAAACCACTGGGCGATAAGTAAAGCGCGGCTACTTGCTCCGGCCCTTGCGAAGAGTGTCAGACGCGGTTCGGAGTGTCCCGCTCTCAGCCAAACGTGAACGTGCGCCGTCGGTATCCAACGTGGCTAGTGCGGCGCGTCGAGACGGCGGTCGTGACATTTCAAATACTTAAGCGGCGATTTCGCAGGCTGTACTTGGTGGACGCAGCCAGCATCAAGCAGTGCTGCCTTATAATCATGGGCGCATGCGTCCTCCACAACGTATGCGATGACGAGAGAGATTTCTTTGAAGAGCTGCAGGAACTCCCGGATTTGGAGGAAGTCGAAAACGATGAGGACAGTGGCCATGTTGTTGACCGCAGTGTGGCAGGCTACAGTGAGTGCCTGCGAAAGGTAATTGCCAAAAAGCAGTGCTAATACACTTAAGTGCATATCCTTGTTCCGCTAGCAGTACTTATGCAGATAAGTTTTGCTTCACTCTGTGTGATGCTGCAAATATACTTTCTGAGACGTTTGTGAAAGATAAAGAATCGAGACATTTAGAGCCTGCAAGCCCCAGGCTACTTTGTATGGTTGTCTTGTGTTGTGTGGTAATAATACACAATATGCACACACATAACTATCAGTGTTTTTTTTTGAAATTTTTATTCAGGAGTCGTTTTGGCAACCTTCTCAACAACTGTAACCAGCCACTCTAATAGGGCCATTTTTCTGTCAAAGCATTCGGCCCGCTCTTCCTTTGCCTCCTTAAATTCTTTTAAAAGAGCTTCAACGATGTGCTGTCCTTCGTTTTTCTTGGCAAGGCATCCTTTGGGTGTGCATTCACAACTGCAGCTGATGCAGGGCTTGGCAGGGGTTTGCCCATTGATAGTTCTGGCTCCATGTTGTCAATGCCATCATTAGCGCCGGGAGACTTGCTGAAAAACAATGTGCAGGATTAAGGCGGATAACTTAACTTCTGTCAAAATGAGGCAACTACACCTGCTGTCTTTTTCAATTGTTGCTCCAGGCTTCATCAGCACTGTAGGCGTGATGTGATGTTCTTTTTCAAGAACGTCACTTAGCTCTGTATGAAAGAAAAAAAGAATTAGTTGCAAATACAAAAGCCCGAGACTGTATGCAATAGTCAACAGTGCTCACTCTTCATATTCGCACGAAGCCATCTAGTGCCCGGATGAATTGTTTTTTGTTTTCGTCTTCTTATAAGAGCGTTCAAGGCTCTTCCATTTATTTTGCACCTGCAGCTCAGTCATCACAGCTGAGAATTCTGTAGTGATCATCAGAGCAATTGCTTGCCACATGGCCTTTTTTGTCCTGTAAAAAAAAAAGTAATGGATTAAAAATGGGCAATTCTAGCACATTAAATGCTGCTGAAGTATGCTGACAAGTGGCAAAGCAAACAAAGTTGAAATTTACCTTTTTGTTAACACGTCAATGAGAAAATGAATGAAACTTGCTTAAGGCCGCCTTTTTTTTTTCCTGACGAGAGGATGAAGCTCTTTGTATTTTAAAATGAGGAACCGGGTCCTCCGAGCACTCCAAAGTTCAGACTTGGGGGATCTGGATCGCTCCTCCATCGGTGCGCCGCCGAGGTCCACAGGTGTTGCCTCCATGGCAGATGACGTGTCAGTGTCACATTCTCGAAATATCACTGTGATGACCATCCCATCTGTGACAGAAAATAGTACCGAGTTGTAGGTATGCATCTACTCTGGACTAACTTATTCAAAGCTTCACACGTGGGCTCAGTAGTAAAGAGGAGCTACTTGTCAACCTACGCACTCAGACGTAGATGTACATGTAGATTCTTGTGGCCTAGTGGCACGTACCCACTCTGGGGGATTGGCCAAAAATTGGGTAGTTTATATGAAAGTGTAAAATAAGTCAAAATTGCATAATAGGTAAATAATAATCAAAAGGCAATGATTGTAGAGCCTGCATGATTTCATGAAAATGAAATTTCTGCCATAATTATAATAAAACAGTTCAAATTCAATTTTAGTGAAAGAAAAGGAGGCTTAAAATTTTGTATTCAGAGTTGAAATATCATTGATCCTAATAGAAAATCTTGGGTGGCAGCGCTAACCTTCCCGTCGTTATGGCGAAGTGTAGGGGCACCCAAAGATAGTATGAACAGTTAAATCTAATCCAAGAAAGCGGAGTGGTGTTTGTAGGGTTCGTTTACTTAAGTTAATAAATTGTTGACAAGAACTTTAAAAGTTCTGTGGTCTCATCTTCACTACACATGTGACAAATCGGTGAGGGTGCCAGAATGCCATAGCGAAGCCTACTAATAGTTACTTCAATTTTTTTTCGATTGGCATACGAGTTTGTTGTGTGCAGTGCAGCAAATAAACGTTAACGTCTGCTTTCTTTTGTCGCAGCCAACGTTCTTAATTTTTACGCATGTTACTACGTATTTACTATTCCCTCCGCCTTTGTTGCATGGGAAACAAAGCGCGATACATTTCTGGATCGGAATAACGTGCATTTTGTAAACTTCAGTACTGGCATATTGACAAACAGGCACACTGCTATAGCTAAACAACGACTACATCGTGTTCACCATATTCACAGGCGCTGACAGCTGAATTGAAGGAGCTTACAACAAGAAATTGACCCCATGTGACTAAGAAGGGTTGACATACCTGGTGTTCTGTAGGCAAAACCATCGCCGAAGGGAACGCGACTCCCATCCTCGTCGACTACAGGGGTAACCTGCGTTTGTTTGCACCCTGTCTACAAGTACAAACAGCGTCGGCAAGTCGTTCGCTGACATCGTCTGCTGTGGTCGGCTCTCAAGTGTGGAAGCTCGTGAACTGTGCGTGCACCAACGCGGCTCCACCGGCAGAGCAGGTTCTGAAAATTCCTGAACCAGCGCTGCACCTTTGCTGCACTTTTTGAAACGAATGCTAGGGTGCAGGGGGCGCTAAGCTGCACTGCTGAAACGAACGGCAAGGAGCGGCACCGCGTGAACTGGTTCAGGTAGTGCAGCTGAATCGAACAGACCCTTTGTACATAATACTGCTCACAAGTGCTGTGGCTTGGCCTACAGCGTCTGCTGCAACTGCGGCATCGGCACTTGCTGGCAGTGTTTTGTGTCCCTTTTTTGCCTTGCTTCACAAAGTCTTGCTGGCACTTGCATCAAGCCATTACTGAAAGCTGGGTTCACCGCTGCAATGTCCAGACAGTTATATCTGCCACATGCCTGTCCTTTTCCTATCCACGGAATCACTACACGAGTTACTGTTTTCTCTGTGTGTAGTAAATGGTCTGCAAGAATTTACAAGCAGTGTACATTTAATTAAAATACACCAAGGCTGTACTGCCTGGCCTCTTTACCATCAGGCATATTCTTGGGCCTTTTGTTTGGTGGCCCTTGGATGCATTCTTCAGTCGCTGTTGGTGCCTTTTTCATCAGCCTTCTGGAGGACAAAAAGTCAAGGTCTACAGCCAGTGTGACATGCACTACAGAGTAGACTTACTGGTTCCCTGAATGCACCTTTTTCATGGCATATGACGCATGAGCCCTGCCGCAGCAGATTAGTTGTAAAATGTTTTGTTAAAGTCTCGGCGGGAAGTGCCCCTTCTCCCCCCCAAAAGTAAGAAAATACACGGATGCACATTGCTGCAATTGTGCCGTGTATCATGTTGCAACTCCACCGCACCGTATCATGTTGCAACTCCACCAACACCGCAGTCTGTGCCAGTGCAGTGCTGAGAAAATGTGCATTGCTTACGACTGCAACTCCATGTTTAAAACTGAAACTGGCCAGGGCTTTGTCCGGACTGCACCATCAAGCACATACAGCAGGCTTTCATTGATTGCTAGCAAATTTATTGAAAAAATCCCTGCATTACACTACAGTCGAAACCCGCAATAACGAAATCGCTGGGGAAAGCAAAACATTTCGCTTTTGCGGGAATTTCGTAAGCGCGAGAATGAGGCAGAAAAGACAGGGAAGGAAATTGGCTTGCAAAAAAAAAAAATTTATTGCCAAAAGTCAGTCAGCTTACTTTGCCGAGCCTTGCCTTGCAGCAATTTTACTGCTCTCGACTCGCACTGCAAGAAGTGGTCCATTGCCACGTCGTCATCATGCTCACCGAAAAATGATCGAATTACATCGAAGGCATTCAACACATCCCGTGGGTTCGCAGTCCTCTCTTGATTTGGTGTCTGGTGGTCGTCGGCACCTTGGCAAACGCTACTTATGATGACCTCATCAGTCATCTCTTCATGGACGACAACACCTTCATCCACACGAACGAACTCATCGATGCTGAGGCCATCCGGAACACCATCTGTCACGGCAGAAAGTTCATCCCATGCGTGGGCCAGCGATGGCGGCACTGCGCCGTCAGCACTGTCAACTAGTGCACCTTCAGGCGAATCTTCTTGCGATGCCACTGGATCAGCGCATGATGCTTGCCGAGTGGCGATGAAGCCGGCATGATTAAAACAATTAGCTATCACGGCTGGCGACATCGCAACCCATGCGGCGGCCATCATCTCAAGCGCCAAGAACATGTCCACTACAGCGGGACGCTTCGACTGGAGGTTCAGCAGCAGACGCTGAATCAGCCTCTCCTTGTAGGCGCACTTGACGCTACGAATGACGCCTTGATTGTAAAATTTTGGTAAAATGAAAGTTAGATATAACGAAGAAAAGTGCCGATCTTACCTTTGTTATATCAAGGTTTAAATGTATTGAAGTCGCACACAAACACCCTTCGTTATGTTGAAGTTTAAATGCACTTTTCTATGGTCAAGAGGTTAAGAAAAGTTATACTTCATTATGACAAAATTCTTTATAGAGGTTTAACAGTATGCCTGAACTGTTGACAGGTGCACTGATATTGGTGTATGTTATTTCTAACTATTCCTGAAATCCATGAAAGAGAAACGGCAAGTGTTTAACTAGTTTAGTTGTATATTATTTCATGAAGTGCTTCCTGATATTTTATCCCAAGTCGTTCTCACGGATGAAATCACTTCTGTCACAAAGATATACAACTCACTCACCGACCCGGCTGCAAGGCGCAAGCCGACGAAGTACAGGGGTCCGCTTTACGTTTTGCCCCGGCCTACAAGCAAGAGGTTTTTGTGCAACATTTATTTATTCAGGGTTGGTCAGCCCAAGCAAGGTGCTTAGGTATTGGTGCGTTGGCAATCACGAAGCAACTCGTAGAAGGGGGATAACAAAGCATTTAATCATATACAGGACTGATCAAGGACAATGAGGGAACAAAGAATTGAACAGAGGAACGAACAAAATTGGTGAAAAGCACACACAATTCGACACGCAACCAGAACACACAATAATCAAGCAGGGTTACAACAAAAGCAAGCAATTGAGTTCAGAGGCACACAAGTCATTGAGAGTTAACAGAAAAAAGAGGAGAAGCCGGCGGGCAGACCATATTGGAGCGCGGGTGAAGAACGGGGAAGGCTCGGGTGGTAGTCGTTGCGGCGATGGCTCGAAGGCCGTGGGCCCGGTGCGATGAAGCCCGCGCCTCGCTGGCAGGAATTCGGCCCTGCACGCCGCAAATACTCACACAAGCTTCTTCGCTGCCTGTTTCCAACTGGCTGTGTCGGCTGCTCACGGAACTGCTAACAAGCCGGCAGAAGGCGCTGGTCAAAGACAGTGCTGTGCCCAGCGGTCATTTACGAGCGTCCTCCTCAGCGCCACCGAAGACAGTATGCGCTCTGTCGATTTATGGCCTGGCTGTCCACCTGATCCCGACCAGCGGAAGCGAGCGCACAACTCTCTTTACCATGCGCGCTGCCTGCTCTGCTCCGGTAACCTGACACCGCAGCCAAGTCCCGCCTCCGTCAAATGCGACAGCGAAGCCGCCCTCGAAGCACAGCTGCTTGCGCGGCTCACAAAGTTGACCGTCTCTAGATGCCCTTCGACCCTGGGCGGACCTCTCAGCCCTCTCTCGCGGCCTCCTCCCGTAGCTTCTGAACAGGAGGCCCGAAACAATGCACATTAAAGAACTATATATAACATGGTTGGTGCTGGTCTGTGACACTGCTCCCCGCTCAAAGAATATTGCAGTGTAATATTTTACGAGGCACAGGCCAGCGACAAATCGCACAATAACAACAGAAAGCCTGTGAGCGTCAAACGTCGGTACAGGAATCTACTCTCAAAACTATTGTAGAATCTATGGGCGCACAGGTGGATATGCACACTTCACAGTTGCATTGTCCTAAGAAATAGTCTAATCCCAATGGCATCAGGATCTGGACCCAGCCTCATGGGCACTGTCATCTGACGCGTACCCTACTGCACTCACGAAGTCCACAGTATTGTACATACTAACAAGCACGTGATATTGCACGACACAAAGACAGCAACCACACTGTATTATATCATACCTACACAAAGCTAGACCTAATGCCTCCATACAGAACACATCACTGCATGAGATTGTCAGTGACATGAATACATAGAAGCACTGACGTTGAAAAACAAATGCATCACTATACAGTGATAACAACCCGCATCGGCAAATTAGTCTATCCGACTCATATAGTCTGCTCCAACGTTGTCACTGCCCTTGATGTATTCAACCCGAAAGACATACTCTTGGAGCTTTAGGCTACAGCGAAAGACACTTTCGTTCCCTGACTTTGTCTCATGAATGAACTTTAGTGCCTAATTGTCGCACTGAGCGAGGAATTTCCTTCCATACAAGAAAACTTGGAATTTCTCAATTCCCCACACAAGAGCCAGTGCCTTCTTTTCCACAGTCGAGCAGGCTAGCTCCCGCGGTAGTAGTTTGCGGCTCACGTAAGCTACTGGGTGGAGCACCTTATCATGCTCTTGAAGTAGGATGGCTCTGAGCCCCCGGTCGGAAGCATCAGTCCTGAGAACGAACTGTCTCTCAAAATCTGGAAGTTTGAGAATGGGGGCAATTGTCAATAAACGTTTTAGCTTGACAAATGCTTCTTCCTGGTCGGAGCTCCAGTGAACGGCCGTAGGCTAACCCTTTCGGGTCAGGCCAGAGAGCGGGCATGTCAAAGTTGCATACCCTGAAATAATATCTCGATAATATCCAGTTAGCCCAAGGAATGAACAGACCTGTCTTTGTTTTTTTCTCTCTGGTCCTGGGGCATTTTGCGTTTTCTTGAGGGTGGCAGTAAGGGGTGACATTTCTCCGGCCTTGATCTGGTGGCCCAGAAAAGAGACTTCGCTCACTCCAATATGACATTTAGCAGGTTTAACGGTCAACCCTGCCTCCTTGATCCGCTATTAGATTCGTCGGACGATCCTACGGCTGTCAAGCAGATATAGGAGTCGTCGGACTACCTCGCCGCTGCCACCATTTGAAGGAGTCGAAGGTCGTAGAGATGAATTCGGTGAACAGGATTTATTTACATATTAACATATTTTAAGACAAAACATACATCGGCAGTCTAGCGCGACTCCCATATGGAGCCCGCAAGATTAACATTCAGCAAACAGCATTCGAGCACACTGCTCACTACTACATTTTGAGCATAACAACGAGCACTCAGCTCCCAACGACGAGCACGACACGAGCACAATCTAGCAGCCGGCAAACGCTGCTTATAAGCTCTCCCCTTGACGTCATAGTTCGACGTCATCGTTCGGCGTGGACGGAGCACGAATGGTCGGGAATGTTCGTCCAATCATTGTAAACTTGCCGCCACCCCGCAGTATGGCTCACACACACTAATGCACACAAGTTCGAGCCCACACACACAAAGGCTCTGGAGTCGACGACCGAGGGCTTCGTAGAACTGTGCTCCGTCTCGGGTGGCGCGGCGGAGTACCACATTCCTGAGCTGACCGCGCGCCACGTGGCTGCCGGTCATCCGCAGTTCTCGGAAGGGCTCCCTGTCTGGTGGGCTTGGAACACGTGCAGCGGGCTGAAAGCTGGCACGTTGACACCCTGTACGGCCATTCCTAACACCGCTTAAACACCTCGCAGTGCTTTTTCCCATGTCGTGCTCGCGATGAGGACGTCGTCATAGTAGTATGCGACGTCCGCTAATCCCAAATAGATGCTGCGCATCAACTTAATGAAGACCGCAGGGGCTGTCTTTTTGCCAAATGACATGTAGCAGAACTGGAAATGTCCGTTACCGGAGGTGAAAGCTGTCTTTGCTTTCGAGTCAGCCGACACAGGGACTTGCCAATACCCCTTGGCAAAGTCTAACTTAGAAAAAAAAATGTTTGCACCCTACAGTAGCAAGCAGCTTGTCTGAGCGAGGAATGGGCTCGGTGTAATCTACCAAAGCCTGATTCAGCCGTCGGAAGTCGATGCATAGTCGGTGCGTGCCATCAGGCTTTCGCACCGCTACTACCGGAGAGTTATATGCCGACTCAGACCGCTCAATGATTCCAAGCTGTAGCATGCTGGAAATCTTCTCTACGACCTCTCTGATTGCGAAGGGCATAGGATACTGTTTGACGTTTACAGGTTGCTCGGTCCGCAGTTTAAGCTTGCATTCGGCTAGCTTGGTTTGACCTGGATGATCTGAGAATATTTTCTCAAACTCTTGAAGAAGCTGCCGGGCCTCTTCCCTTTGTTCATTGGTCAGCTGGTCTCCAACGCTGACGTCTGTGACTGATAGTCATGAGGCACTCCCATTTCACTTGTATCTGCTTCCCCAGTGGACACCGCGGCCATGCTCGGGTTCTCCTCTCGACGATACTTCTTAAGCATATTTATATGCAAAACCTTGGTGGTGTGCCCGAGATCAACTTCATAGTCACAGTTTCCCTTTCGACTTAATACAATGGAAGGGATCCTTATAACATTTTAACAGTTTGTTGTTTTCAGTTGGCAAGAAGATTAAAGCCTGATCACCAGGCTTCAGCGATTGCTTTCTGCTCTTCATGCACCAGTTTGCAGGTGTTTTCCAGCCGCTCACGAAGTGCCAGGACGTACTCATTGGTGGTCCTTTGTTCATCCAGAATGGCATCATTTGTCCATAGCTCCCGCAGTACCGCAAGTTACCCTCTTACGCTCCGCCTTGTCAAGGAGCTCGAATGGGGAAAACTGGAGGCTCTCTCGTGGAATCTCTCAATATGCGAAAAGCAGCGGAGCGAGATACCGGTTCCAGTCCCTTGGTCTCTCTTGACACATCTGTTTGAGTGTCCCGTTAAAATGCTCCACCAAACCGTTTGCCATTGGATGGTAAGGGGTCATTTGGAACTGTTTTATAGACAGCAGTCGGCTCACTTCGTTCATCACGTCCGAGGTGAAGTTCGTTCCTCGGTCACTCAATACCTCTCTTGGGACTCCCACGCGTGAAAATATCTCAACGAGCACCTCAGCAACGCGCTCCGTTTCAACGCTGGGGAGCACAACCGCATCGGGATATTGAGTAGCATAATCCACCATTGTTAATATGTATCGATTTCCCCGAGCCGACTTTGGGTTCAGTGGGCCCACAATATCAACAGCCACCCTCTGAAAGGGCGTCTGAATAACTGGCATTCTGACAAGGGGCGCTTCCGTGTGTGGCCTCTAGGAGTGGTCCGCTGGCACAAGTTGCACGACGCGACAAAACGTTTTGCGTTGGCCTGCCGTCCCGGCCAGAAAAACTGTTTCTACTTTGAGCACAGTTTTACTGGTGCCCCATTACACCGTCATGGGCGAGTTCGAGCACAGCTGTCCGAAATTTCTTTGGTACGACTACCTGCACGTATTCCCCCAAACTTGGAAGTGAACTTGCATTGGAGAACTTCTTGTAGAAAGAACCGGTGACTGTCTCCCTTCTTGCTGCACACCACGTGAACTAGTCGATTGAAGCTTGCCCACAGTGTTGGGTCCTGTTTCTGCTCCTTTACTAGGTCTTCCTGGCTTACGTTATCCAAATTCTCCAACACCCGAATGCCCCTTAACGGTCTTGCGATCTCGTCACTAGTGCATTTGCCTGGTCATCATACGGGTCTGCGACAGCCGAGCGCTTGTTTCCAGCAGTGACGCACTCCTACTCAGCACTAATACTCCTTGAGGGTTGTACTTCTTTCGAGGAGGGCACAGTTGCGGCCATCGTCTCCAACCTCCAGCCGGGATCCGGGTCGGCGGCATTTCTCACTCCTTCAGCGTTGCCGAGTACCAGGTCATAAAGGGGATCCTTCATACACTTCGCCTGAAGGCACCCTTTGAAATAAGGTGTGTCCACCACCGATCGAGGAGGTACACGGGAAAGTTGGATCCTGTGAGGTCACCATCCTTGACTAGACTCCTCCTTACCAGAGTGTTTTAGTTGAGCGTCTTTACGGTACACTCCGAGTAGCCCTGCTAAGCCAAAGCGGAGCGGCGGGCGATTTTAATGTTTTAGTTATACGTTTAGCGTAGCAGAGCGCACCTTTCGTAGTTCGACTCCTCCTCTCATAGTATTTTCGCGTTCAGCTTCTTCCCTGTGCCAAGTGCATTCTGCATTGCACTCTTCTCGACGTCTAGCTCTCTCTCGCTCTATTCAAGAAAACAATTCTTTACCTTCAAAGCCGTAGCTGTCCCTAATCAACGAGTTTATTAAACTTGGCCTCTGCCATCATGCTCAAAGAAACAGTGGACTTCTTGCTACCAGCACGACCCCTCAAACGAGTTCCTTCGGATCTTCAGCACCGACACCCGGCTGACCAGGTCCTGTCGCGGACGCGAATTATTGTCACAAAATTATACAACTCGCTCGCCGACCTGGCTGCCAGGCGCAAGCCGACGAAGTACAGGAGTCCGCTTTATGCTTTGGCCCGGGCTACAAGCGAGAGGTTTTTTACAACATTTATTTATTCAGGGTTAGTCAGCCCGAGCAAGGTGCTCAGGTATCGGTGCGTCAGCAATCACGAAGAAACTTGTTGAAGGGGGATAACAAAGCATTTAATCATATACAGGACTGATCAAGGACAATAAGGGAAAAAAATAATTGAACAGAGGAACAAACAAAATTGGCGAAAAGCACACACAATCAAGCAGGGTTAAACAAAAGCAAACAATTGAGTTTAGAGGCACACGAATCATTGAGAGTTAACAGAAACAAGAAGACAAGCCGGTGGACAGACCATATCGGAGCGCGGGTGAAGAACGGGGAAGGCTCGGGTGGTAGGCGGTGGGCCCGGTGCGATGAAGCACGTGCCTTGCCGGCAGGAATTCGGCCCTGCACGCCGCAAAGACTCACACAAGCTTCTTCGCTGTCTGTATCTAACCGGCTGTGTCGGCTGCTCATGGATCTGCTAACGAGCCGGCAGAAGGCGCTGGTCAAAGACAGTGCTGTGCCCAGTGGTTATTTACGAGTGTCCTCCTCGGTGCCACCGAAGAGAGTATGCGCTTTGTCGATTTATGGCCTGGCTGTCCACGCGATCCCGACCAGCGGAAGCGACAGAACAGTGGACACAAAGCGCACAACTCTCTTCACCATGCACTCTGCCTGCTCCGCTCTGGTAACCTGACACCACGGCCAAGCCCCGACTTTGTTGAAGGAGACAGCGAAGCTGCCTTCGAAGAACAGCCGCTTGCGCAGCTCACAAAGCCAACCGTCTCCAGATGCCCTTCGACCCTGGGCGGTCCTCTCAGCCCTCTCTCACGACCTCCTCCCGTAGCTTCTGAAGGGGAGGCCCGAAACAACACACTCTGAAAAAATATATGTAACATGGTTGGCGCTGGTCTGTGACAACTTCTTTTTTGCAGAAGAAACACTTGAAGTCTGCTCAGGTGACAGAGCAGCGATGCAGAGCTCTTGTACATCACGCTGGAGCAATGACAATCTTTGTATACATGAGTCTGGAATCAATGCAAGCACACATAATAGTCGAAGTGCAGTAGCTGAGCCAAGCATGTGGCATGTCCGTGGAGGGAAGCTAGGTCTGCTGCAGCAGACGCTTGAGGTTGAACTCTTAAGCTCATCTCAATGCCATCAGGAGCGAAAAAAAAGCAATGAAGAAAGTGAATAGAACGAAAAAAATGAGATGTATCACAGAAGAATGTGAGCTAAAAAGTTTATACTTAAAGGAGCAGCATGGTGCTGAGAGGAAAAAACGAAATGTGCTGCACAATATGAAGGTTTACATTATTAAAGAAAAAGAAAAGGTGTGAAAACTGAAGCAGGAGCTCCTGAAAAAGCAGCTTCATGTGGCCGACTCTGATTAAAGGATATTCGTGATAGCATGTTCTAGCAACTTGTCAAAATGTAAAGGTGAGCATGAGTAGCTAATGTTTTCAGTACATTATACCGCAATTGATGGCAAGAATGCTCAGGTTCTTCTTTATTTTGTTTCACAGGTAACAACTAGTCATTGTACACGTCTAACTGTTGTGTTGTGTTTAAGTTTAAATAAATTATGTCATTTTCAAGTGAAACAGTGGGTCTGAAATGTTTTTTTAAACTGGAACACGTCATGTTTACATTTAAGAATGTTTGACTGAACACAACATTTTACTCAATGATATGTCAACCAGCCGCATCAGGGACTGAGTGTAGCTGGAACATTCTTCCAGCACCTAGCATACATTTCACTCTAAAAAAAGAGTACACCATTTGGGGCTTATCTTTTCTCCAAACAATAATCGTCATCTGCCCTGCTTGCGTTTCCTGTCGAGAATTCTGTGTCAACCTGATAATGTGCAAGCCGTTCATGACTAGGAAGTACCGGGCTCGCAGCATTGAAGAAAGGAGATGCGGGTGAGACAGATGACGATTACTGTTTGGGGACAAAATGCAACCCAAAGGGTGTAAACTTTTTTAAGTGTGTTCCAATGGTGCACTCTTAAAAAAACTACACTGATTGTGGTGTACATGTGCCTCACAGCAATAATCGTCGGCTGTCTTGCCCACATTTGCTTTCTTTAATGCCTCGATCCCGATACTTCCAAGTCACAAACGGCATGCGCGTAACAGCAAAGTAGTGAGTGCAGCCTTTTCAAGAGAGGAAATGCAAGCAAGATAGATGACGATTATTATTTTGAGGCAAAAAGAAACCCCAAAGAATGCAAGTGCTTTGAGAGTGTAGCTGGAACATATCTTTTTCAAGCAGCTAACATGCACTGCTCACAGTAAACACTGAGCAGCTGCATGCTTCAGTGCCCAGAAATGTGTCGGGATACTCCTGCCTGGTTGTTTCTCATCAGGATGCGGACTAAGGTCTCGCAGCATACAGGCAATGTTGTGCAGTGCTGAACAAGCTGTTGTAATGACTGCAGACCGGTCAGTCTCCGTCAGCAGGTTTACCCTCAGGCATGCAAAGCGCCCTTTCCATACACCAAATGCTCATTCCACGCTGTTTCTTTTTCTTGTTTGACTCAAGTTGTACCTGCAGGAGACAAGAATGAAATGTGCAAATAATTCATAAGCAAAGAGCAATATGTTCAGATGCGATTTTGAGGATGCTCAGTTAGAACCATTAGTACATTAATTACGGCACAGTTAATGCAAACAATTAAGTTATTATTTTGCTTAGCAGGTAACTAATCAGGTACTTCATTTTTTTATGTTTAAACAGTGCTTGCCAGCAGGCTATGGGATTACCATGTGCACACTGTGAAAGCTGCGTGCCCTTCGAGATAACAAACCAAACTAAATGGCCCGTGCGACAGCGAGGACCGTAATACCAGGGTGTCTATGAACTGGGAAAACCGGGAATTCTCAGGAATTTTGAATAGTCTGGAAATACTCAGGGAAAACTCGGGGAATTTGCTTCTATCAGAGAAAATTAGCTCTAATTTCATTGAAAGGGAACGAAAGTCGCAGTAATGCTCGCTTGCGCAACAGAGAGGGATCGTAATGGATCATCTTTTGACGCCGTTGACTCGAGGAGTTTACAGTCAATAGCCGACTTTCTGGACGCCCGACGGCTCCGCGGCAATATCACGCACCCCATAGAATCAATGTCTAAGAAGGTCTGAAACTTCGGACTTTTTGCTGTGACCGCAGCTCCGATACTGCACTAATCAAAGCCACCACTGCCGCCGTTTTATTACCTCACCACCGTGGCAAATGCTAGGCCGTGCTGCTTCAACGTTCGTTATAGGCCTCGAGCGCTGCTGTTTCAAATCAGACATGCAGCGCCACTGCGGCGGCGGCTTGGGAAATGTCCCTGTTCCCTCCGCACAGCCGCGCCTAGCCGCATCAGGTGGACAATGGATCTGGGTATGTGAATCTCAGGATCTGAGGTAGCTCTTCCAGGACACACAAAAGTGCAAACAAACAAATGCTGTGATTTGGTGACTAGACTACTATTTATTTACAGAAGCTCGTGTACGCTGCGATGTCTGTACTGCCAGGATTCATTGTCGCCTTTCGGCCAGGAGCCCTCAAGCATCAGTGAGGAATACATCGTTAAATCGAAAAGGTGTTGATTCACATCATGCTGGTTGCGGGAATCTCTCCAATGTCTCAATACGTGGCTTAAATGTCTTGCTTTCCCTAGACCACTTAATAGGGGAAACATTGTTCACCTCATTTGTCAAATGCAGTATCAGTCTCAATACGACACCCCAAGGTGATTATTACTTGACAAAGCCGATTGTTATCAGTGGTGGTGGCAATGCAACAATGCCGAAGCCGTCAGTACCTTAACGCAGGGTGACAAATCCCTGCACCTGGACATGAAAAGGTGCTGAGCATGTCATTATGGTGAGTCACCTTCTTTGTCTCTCTTTGCACCAGCCATCTGGCCGCTTGGCTTAGTCACCAAGCTTATCAACTTTCCCATGGATTATTCAGAACGAACCCCTCACGGTGTTGTCGGTTTGTCTTCAGCTCCAAACATAAAAGGTCCGTTCATAGCAGACAATGTTAAAGATCCTGAGCTGGTTGCAATTATCCCAAGCCATCCACTGTGGCGTCTCTCACCGCCTGAGTCGCTTTTGGACGTTAACACTATAAACCAACATAGAGTGCCATTTACACTTACTGGCGCACTAGGACAATATCACTGGTGCATCACATAGTGCATAAAAGAAGCAAAAAAATGAGAATGCTTTCAGGTGTTCTCAAACATTTGAAAGCACTAGAGCAATATCACTGGTGCATCACATTGTACTTAACAGAAGCAAAACAATGAGAATGCTTTCAAGTGTGCTTAACTATCTCACTCAAGAAATGTTTCAAATATAAGGTCTAAAGTTTGGGCACATATTCTGTGAGGAATGTTTCATCGCACTCTACACATACAGTGATGCTTTGCTGTGATGAATAAATAATAAGCAAACGCTTCTCTCATACCTAAAATGTACAGCATAATCATCATCTGAGAATAATACTGATGTTTTCTTCAGACGAAGTTGGCCATTCATATAGTGGATCTATGGCATGAAGCTTTCTTCATGTTCATGATTGACGAGTTTTTTATCCTTTAAAGAAAATAGGCAGTTTATCTCGACCAGACACATTCTTCCATCTGAATCCAGAATGCCATCTGGGCTGCAGCATAGCCAGGGTTGCTCCGGGTCGATGAAAAGGCCAACCTGCAAATCAAAAGAGTAGCATAAGTTTCAAACTCTCTTTCAAAGTATGCATGCATCTTTACTTTGTGGATGACAGTGCCTTGTGCAATGGACAGCTCTGGCTTCATTTTCCATTTGTTTTCCTGCATAAAGCATCAGTAAAAGGTGACTCCACAGTCAGCACCAGTAAATGTTTGTCATGCTATGCGTTAAATATCCGTGAACTTCTTTCATACGATTTCGCACAGTGCCTAGATTATCTAGCCTATTTCTGAATTCTAGCTTACCATAAGAAGTTGCAGAAGATAAAAAGAACCTTGGCCTCGCAAGGGAACTTGCCAGAGTTTCATGGTTGCACCTGGTTTTGACGCGGTGTGCACTGCTGCTTGTTATCCGCAGACGGCGTTCTGTGTGCCATCTGTGATTAGGTATGCTCATCAATAAGAGGAAACACAAGTGGACACACTAGGTATATGACAACAAACCTTGTCACTGATGCTTGCCGCCTTGTTGCTAAAGCAATTTCATCCATCTCGTCCATGCGTTTGCTTATCACACTCTCATAAAAGCATTTCTCCTTTGCTAAAAGCGTGGACAACATGTCACTCTTTTTGAGCCTCAGAGGTAATGTGGTTGAAACTTCAAAGTTATGGTGAAGCTGCCGCTCATTATCAAATATTTTTTTTTACAAGGTCGCAGTGCAACTCGTCAACTTTCTTGACAGCAACGGCGTCAACAGCGTCAGGTGCCTCAATCGCGCAACTCTTCAAAATTTATGACATGCCTGAACACGCAGTTCACGTCGGGAAACGGGCTGTGCACGACTGTCAGGCTGAGGGGCCTCAGGATTGGCTTTATGATGGGACCACCTGAACGAAAAACGCAGTTGCACATGTTCAAAAACATGATTTCACAAAGTGTAAACGGACGCTCACACTTACTCAAGAATAGTTCACTGATGGACTTCTTTGTGTCAACCGTTGGGCGGGTCGATAGCGTCTGCCAAGCACACGGCAGGTCCTTGCACGACGTGTGTTGGTGGTCGTTGACATACAGAGCCAGCGCCGCGCCGTGCTTGCACCAGCCACGACATCCAACCTTGCACGTGCAATAAGCTTGCACAATTTTCCTTTCGTGCGCTGATAACTAGTGGAAGAAAAATAGTCTGTTTATGCCCGCACAGAAGTAAAATCCGAGAATGGTTTCATAGAACCTAATCGGCCACCGCGTACAAGCTAATGCGCTCATTTAAAGCACTAGCGTTGCTAGAAATCTATGAGACGGGCACTTTTTGCGGTCTCTGTCTTTTTATTGTTGCTAATATGCCAACTATCCCAGCTTCCTGCTAATGCGCGCCAGGCTGGCGATAGCCTAGTAATTTCTATCGCATGCCAAGAAAAAAGTTTACTCACCTCTAAACGCACGTCGTACTCCACGCTCTTCGTTTGTGCGACGCATTTTCCTATGATTTGCGACGGACCGACGGCACTGTGTAGTTCTCTCACGCAGTAAACGTGATTAGCAGAGTACAAGTGGCCACCACGAAGCAAACTACTTCGTTTGAAGTATTCCTAAACGTTTGCTATTCGTCCGTAGCCGCAAAACAGCAAGCGGGGCTCGTTTTGCGTTGCCATTTTCACGCACTGACGTTCACCGCACACAACATGAGACAACTTTGAGCTACGCGCCGGGAAGGGAACAGGGATATGGATGGATGGATGGATGGATGGATGGATGGATGGATGGATGGATGGATGGATCGATGGATGGATGGATGGATGTATGGCGGCTATACCCTTTGTAACGGGCGGCGGCTGGCGCCACCTAGCCTTTTGCTCCCCCTCCTATTTTATTATTATTCTTTTTTTCCTTTCTTTATATCCTCTTTTTCTTAACCTAGTTTTCACTCCTCCTCCCCCCCTAAAAAATAACTATCTAGAACAGTAGAGGAAACATTATCTCCCCGATTTATGGTATTATCTATCCCTTGACTTCCTCCACCAATCCTCTAGCCTCGATCCCCTTCGTTACTGCCACTCTTTTCTCGTCTATTTGCCCTCGTTCCCCGGGAAAACCTAGTGCCCCTTCCATATCTGCCACTGTTCCCTCTGCCAGGGTCGGGCGAAGGTCTGTGCATCTTAGCACTATATGCTCAGTGGTCTCCATTTCGGCTCCGCAAGCTGTGCACCGAAGGTCCACGTCTTCAAATTTAGCCCTGTATGTTTTCGTTCTCAAAACCCCCGTGCTAGCTTCGAATAATAGTGAGCTGCCCTGCGAGTTATCAAATAAGAGCTCTCTCTTAATCTCCTGTTTTTGTGACCTATACATTGATAGCGCTGGCTTTCCGAGCATTCTTTCTTCCCACATTTTTCTTTCCGTCTCCTTCACCTCCTTTCCCACACTAGCACCACGTTGGGCCCCCTCCCTCGGCTGTAGGTATCTATTCCTCAGCTTCCTCGTTCTGAGTGTCCACTTTGTGTTCAAACTTTTCATGTACAGATATTTGTACACTTTTCATGCCCACCTTTTTTCCTCCAGTGCTGGGAGTCTCTGTTGAAATTTTAGTTTACTTATTGCCTCTCTACCTTCGAATGACGTCCATCCCATGTCCCCCTGCACTCCCTCATTAGGGGTGTTCCCGTGTGCTCCTAAGGCCAACCTGCCTACACTTCTCTGTCTCGTTTCCATGCATGCCTGAACTTCCGATTTCATGCACAGTACTTAATTTGCGAATGTAAGGCCAGGTACCATAACCCCTTTCCATACGCCCCTAACCACCTCGTACCTATTATATTTACAAAGTGCCTTGTGTTTTATTACAGCTGAGTTCGTTTTCACTTTTTCAGTCATAATTTTTTCCTGTTCTTCCAAGTACTTTTTGCCCTCGTTTAGCCATATGCCTAAATACTTGTATTTTTCAACATGATCAATTTTAGTGCTTTGTATTTCCAATGATTCCCCCCTTTCTTCATTGTATACTATTATCCCAGACTTCTTTCTCCTGAATTGCAGTCCCAATTTTTCTCCCCCCTCTCCACATATGCTCATTAGTTCCTGCAGCCCTACTCGGGTGTCAGCAAGCAGTACAATATCATCTGCATACATCAGTCCGGCTAGTACTTGAGCTACCTTCTGCCCTTCCAGCATATCGCTTATGTCAGTTCCTATTGTGCTCTGTTCTAGTCTCTTTTCCATTTGGCTCATGTAGATCATAAAAAGCAGAGGCGACAATGGACAGCCCTGCCTGAGACTTCTTATTTTAGCTGGCTTTGTAGTTTCCCCCTCCCATGTTATCTCCACCTCATTAGCTGTATAAACTTGTAGGAACTCAATCATCTTTCTATCTAGACCATATTCCCTCAACTGGCTCCATAACTTTTTCTCGGTTTACATTATCATAGGCTCCTCTAACGTCTAAAAAAGCTATCCATAGCGGTTTCTGCCTGGCTGCCGCTATCTCTATGCACTGTGTTATTACAAATAAATTATCATCTAGCCTTCTGTTCCTTCTAAATCCATTCTGCAGTTCTCCCAAGATCTCTTCACGTTCAGCCCATTCCTCCATTCTCTCTTTCACCATCTGCATTCCTACTCTATATGAGTGATGTGATAGGTATTGGCCTGTAGGATTTAATGTTGTCCTTGCTTCCCTTACCTTTGTAAACTAATATCATTCTGCTTGATTTCCAGTCCTGTGGAACATCTCCCCCTACTACTATTTGTTCAATAAGTTGTCGTAATTTTAATTTACTTTTCTGTCCTAATATGCTTATCAATTTCATAGGTATGCCATCAGGTCCTGTCGCTGTTCCCAAGGGGACCTTGTGTTCAATTCTGTCCCAGTCCTTACTTGTCATCCTTCTGTACTCCTCCTCTAATTCTGTCCTGCTGTTGTCATTGTTCTCCATTTCGCTACCCACTGGCTCTGCAAATGCTGCCTCGATTGTTAACCTAATATATTCCTGAGCTTCCTCTCCCTCTACTTTTGTTCCTTCTGGTGTGGTCAGTGAGTCCTGAACCACCTCTGTCTTCTTACTCTGTTGCCTTATGTGTTCCCAAAATTTCTTAGAGGCATTTCTGTCTTTTTTTCGTATCTCTAACATCCACTGTACCCCAACTTTTGCTATCTTGGCTTGAATTAATGCCTATGCTTCTCTTTTCATTGCACGGTAATCCTCCCATTTTGTCTCCACCTCTTCTGGTGTGGCTCCCCTTCGCTGCTCTGTGTTTTCTGCACGCATCTTTGCCTTGCTCTATGGCCTCCTTAACTTCTCGGTCCCACCAGCTTTTCGGTTTATATTTTCCCTGCTTACTTCCTAGTTTCCTAATCTGTCCCTTCTCTAGCTCTCGTTTAAACATACCTATTAACTCGTCGTATGTCCATGCCCTTTGCGGTTGCTTGGATACCATGCTTTCAATGTTTTTCGCCACTTCTTGTAGCTGTCTGTCATTCAATTTGCTCATTCCTTTCCTTTCTTTAGTTTCTACCAGTGGTACTGTCCTTCCAAAACTGATTTTGATTCGTTTGTGATCACTCCCCAGGCTTTTTGTACCTTCTTCATCAATTTCCATACATCCCAACCGTTCATACAGCTTGTGGGACATTAGGCAGTAGTCAATTGTCAAGTGGGTGTTAAATCTTTCCCATGTGATTTTCCCGTCGCATTTAATTTCAGTATTAACTAACACAAAATCATGAGCCTCACAAAAATCTACTAACATCTGCCCTGTTGCATCTGTCGCCCCGTCAAAGTATTCCAAATGTGCATTCATGTACCCTAGGATGATTATCTCCCGTTTCATAGCTAACTCCCTGATGTCCTTGGCCATACATTTGAAATGTTTTGCATTCTCCTCTTTCGACTCATTCCCCCTTTTCAGATACACAACTCCCAGGATTGTCTCAACATTCCCTACGGTGCCCTTGAGCCACACGTGCTCACTGCAGCTCTCCCTTACCCTTTCCCAGTCCTGTCCCTTCACTAGCGCCCCAAGGCCTCCTCCTCTGCGTTCTTTCCTTTTTCTCTTGCACCCAACCCAGGTGTATCCCGCAATGTATGGTGGCTCTTCCTCATCTCTTAAATGGGTTTCGGCAACTGCATATACCTGAAAATTTTCCGTTTGTAACTGTTCTTCTATTTCGTACCACTTATTGCGATTTCTTCCCCCCTGCATGTTGATGAACCTTACATTTACTGCCTTCCTCTTCCTCCTCCGTGCTCCTGTCCTGCCCCCCCCTCCCTGTCCTTCATCTTTTACGTTTTGGCTTGCAGGGTCGCCCTGCGCGCCTGCAAAAAAGCCTGAGCCCTACGACCCACCCTCAGTCCTACCTGCCATCCCGCTGGTGTAGTGTAGTGAATGCCATCCGGGCCGAAAGGGGGGAAGTTTTTTCCCCCAATCATTCTGTTCACCTCCACCACATCACACCTGAGGGCTCGCCCCAACTCCCTAATCATTACATTTGCCGCCACTACCTGTTCTTCAATGAAAGGGCCCTGTCCCCTGACCTCTGGGACAGTACACAGGGCAATGTGCACCGCCTCAGAGGTCGCCCTTAATTTCGGCACTCGTCCTGAATATGTCTGCCCAGCATTCGCCCTCTGTTCTGCAGGACGTCATTCACCCCAGCGTGCAAAATTACCAGGTTTCTTCCTTCTCTGTTTTCATTCAGTTTGTTTTTGGCTCTCTCCACCACAGCTTCGAATCGAGCCGCCGGCATGCATTCAACCTTCACCCGTCTGTCATACTGCACACTTCTGAGGAGTGCTGTTTGCATTCGCGCTACGTTAGAGCTTCCAACGACCCACACCTTTCTGTCTTCAAGCAAATCTTGCCTCCCTCCTGTCTCTGTCGGCTGGGTCTTCCCTGCCTCCTTGCCTTCTCTACCTGCTGTCGTATCATCCCTCTGTACCTGTGTCTCCCGCGGTCACCACGTTAACGTGTCCGCCCCCATTCTGCTCCACTGGGTGATCCTGCCGCTTCCTTTTCCTTCAATTCCTGCTGTGCCTCCCTCTCAGCTTCTCGCTCTCTCATCTCTTTCAATTGTTTTTTCAGTTGCTGCCCTTTCTCTCGTTCCTCACTCCATATCCGTTCTACAGCCTCCATTCTTGAGGCCCACTCCCTCTCGACCTTTTCCTCAAACTCTGCGCGTTTCGTTTTATCTTTCTCGAGTTCCTCCTTTGTCCTCGCTATTTCACTCTTTAGCTGCTTCTCCAAATTCTCAATCACCTTACACAGCCTGCACACGAAGCCGTTCCCTTCCGCCTCCGCCACGGTTTTGAATGTCGTTTCATCCAAATAACACCATCGTTCACACCTCTCACACTGGACGAGGTCCCCACCTTCCTCATTGGCTTTTCTAGCCGGTCGTCCCATGAATTCTCTTGTCCTACTGTTATTTAACCGTGTAAAAGCGAGGGAAAACATTAACTATAATAAAGACCACTGGAAATCTCTAGAAGAATAAAGAGAGCTAGCAAAATAACCAAACCAATAACCAGGGGGAAAAAAGGACAAAGAAAAAAAAACACACTTTTAGCCCTAACTATTAAACTTTTAGTCCTAACTGTTATGTGTTGGCCACGATCTACTTTATCGCCCTACTTCGGCTAAGTGTTCGCCTGGCTTCGCAGTGCTCCAATTCTCTGCAACCTACGTTTCTATGCTGGCCCTATCTCCATTCAGATTTCCCGCCGCTGCAATTAGAAATAAAAATAGAAATAGAACTTAGCTGTAGGCATCCGTCCGTCTCGGCTCCGTCCGCGTGCGCCCGCCCTCGTCTCGAAGAAGTAGCCAAAATGTGCGATGTGCAGTGTTGCCAGATGGCGCAAAGTGCCGTAGCCAAAGTATAGGAAAATTGTAGCCCAAAAATAGCCAACCATACAACCAGGCCAAGACAGTTAGTAGCCAAAATGTAGCCAACATAATGAAACATAATCCACCGGACAGTGAGATGAAGTTTTTTTATTCGCAACTAAAATTCGAACAGAAAACAATAAACTTGTTACAAAAGATACCTACGGTTCACTAGACCAAGTGACGCAGCAGAAAGCGAAAACTATCGCATTCGTAAAAAAAAAAAAACGAGATCACTAGGCTATAAAAATCTTACTCGCGTTGACACATGGCCAATCAAGGAACATGTTTCAGATTACCGCACACCCGTGTATGCCCTTCATTCATTCACATCACTACTCGTACATGACAACACCGTTAAATATCTTCAAGAAACGCGGGCTTGATTCAAAATTGTTGCAGCGCCCGTACCGCCATACGTGGGACGTAATGCAGAGCGGGACTGGATTCTGCAGCAGTTGCCGTTACGTCAAGCTCTAGCTGCCCAGGTACTGCGGATGTGAGCGGCACGTGCACCGCCATACGGCAACGGTACCGGTAAACGGTTACACTCTGCTCAAGCTTTGCAATAAAGGAAGGGAAACGTTAGCACTCCCCTTACTAAAGAACCCAGAATAAAATGTTTAACAGATATTTTATTTACAGTAAACTAATTTATCAGAGCA
The DNA here is from genome assembly GCF_038994185.2 of Dermacentor albipictus. Classification (NCBI taxonomy): domain Eukaryota; kingdom Metazoa; phylum Arthropoda; class Arachnida; order Ixodida; family Ixodidae; genus Dermacentor; species Dermacentor albipictus. The sequence continues at coordinate 27,561,770 of NC_091828.1, read as the reverse complement.
GTTCACATCAATGATATCCGACACTACGAGCAAGCTTCCTTAAAATAATATAAATGGCAAAACATCTCTGATTCATAATGCTTTTACGATGTAAACACTAAGATATGGATTCACGCCTTTGCCATGAAAATAAGTTCGAATTATGAAACGCGCTTTTCTGTTACAAAGGACTACTTCAATATGAAATCTCAAGCACACATGCAGCGGTAACTCTATCTTACGGAACATTAGAGCCTGAAATATTTTCTTGAAGGCTTGTGCACATAGGTACACGACTTATCATTTTTATCAGTGACCGTTTTCGTGTAATTAATGAGGAGTATACTTACGAATTTCTCAGCAATTAAGCAGACTGACCTTCTAGCATGGCTATTATCGACCCCTTCTGGACATCTGAGCAGGCACGACCTTTCAAGCTGTGGCTCGAGTATTGTTTGAAACACCTCAAGAACATTTGTCCGCGGCAACTTCTCCACAGCCTTTTCAAAGAAAATCACTATTTTATCCAAAAGGGCTAACAGTCCTGGTTTTGGATAATAGAGCCCACTTCTGTCTTGGCCCAGCGGAAGCTTGAAAACTGGATCACTGCGATTACTAGTGTTGACAAGCAGAGTGCAGACATCGCATCCAAATTCAGCGATTAGCTTTGCAATATAACCGCCTACATATGCGAGGCCCGATCATGTTACGGAGGGCGTCGGAGGAGCAGAATCCTCTGTCACGTTTTTGAGATCTTCTAACAGAGCTGGCGACAGTGTTGCAGCCAGTTCCTGAGCGTCAACTTCAAGTACATTGACGTCTTTTGGACGTAAGACTTTTTCTTTCACGATATGATCCAGTGCAGCCGTAACAGCTCTTGCGTCCAGCATATCGTTGCCACCACACATCGATCCTAGTCTGCCGAAAAATGCTTCAATTCTGTTCAATTTTTTTGTGAGCACATAGTTCACACCTCTCCTTAGCAGGCAGCGCACTGTCTCTAGAGTTGACTTTGACGTGAATAGTAGGGCTTGGAATGTTTCACTCGTGAAAGCATCCTTTCCCGTGGCAACTGAAACGTTCTGGATATTCTTTATGTAGCTGGGAAATTGGCCTTCAAGCCACAGCAAACGAACGTCGTCTTCTTCAGGAATCGGCACCTTTTGTCCACTTCCTTTGTAAGTTGTATCGTGAATGTCAAACCATTTCTTCATCACTGTCATGAAGTGAATTGAAGAGCTTGCCTCCTTGAAAACGAAGAGAGCACGGTCAGTGTGCGAGTTTTCTTGAAGGTGCTCCAGCGCTGCGATCACTGGGGGGCGAGAATACCTGCACAGGTCGCAGCACGTTTATCTTCTCCAGATTTGACGGATACACATGCTTCCTTGTTAAATTCCTTGCCAATTTCACCGTCACGTCTTTTTGGTACTCATATAGTTTTTGCACCAATATACCACTGATGGCACTTGCGCCGTCCGTCAGTTTACGCTCTAGAAATTGGCTTCGGATATTCTTGAGTACGTGGCATGGGTTGAAACTCAAAAAGATTATTCGGTCCTTATTATGGGGGTGTTCCACTACCGTCGAGAGGCAGCCGTTTCTCAAGTGCTTGAACGTTGTCGTGCTGGCAGAGTAATTATCCGTAACAATGCAGACAATAATGAAGCCACATGACTCCGCAGCTGCTATGACCTCTTTCGTCCATGCTAGCAAGTCCCTTCCACTCAGCTGCCTGGTAAAATATTAATCGCACGGTATTTTGTACTGGCTAGTGATACCGTGGAGCACAAAGCACAAGACTCTGTTTGCTAGAGTGGCCTTTGAGCTGGATGGCACGTTGTCGTTCGGTCTGTCTTTGAAGCCAAATGCTGTGTCAGCTTTTCTGTCATAAAGACATTTAGACTTTATAGCAGCCTCGCTTATTATTAGCGAAGCCATGTGCTGCTTGCTGCTAAGCATCGAAGCTTCGTGAATCAGCCTCTCTGGCATCGCGGAGCTCATCCCCGATGACGTTGGAGTTGGGCCCATGTATCTCTGGATCGTGCACTTGGCTGGCAGTGTTAGAAGACTGGATGTTCGGGCGTGGTCATAGCCTTTTGGCGATAGAAATCTCGATATCACGCACTCTCGAATGATTTCCTCCGAGTAGCATGGTCGTTGCAGTCCATAGCTTTCAATCTGATGAAGGAGGAATACTGCCTTCTTGTTTCCTTCCTGCGAATCCGCAACAATCTTCTTGACCGAAGCATGGCTTTTGCTGTTACGGTAGTACTCGACCACTTTCTCTTCGGCTTTGAGATCTTGCAGGACCTTCGTATACCTACAACGGTGATACGTAACTTGCGAGCGAAGTCTTCCGATGACTGCAAGGTATCGACTGGCGCGCTGAGTGGCGCTGTTTGTCGTTTGTGTGCTGATATCAAGCATCGTGCGCTTTTCAGGGACATCGCTTGCTGTGCTGGGAACATCGTGCTCACATTCTGCTGCGTCTGCTTTCCGCTTGACTAGTATCCGAGGGGGTACACGGTCTCGATCTGTGGGATCTTTCCGAGCTTTCTTAGAGCAAGGTGCCAGATAGGAGGGGCACGCTTCAAAAATGGTCGGAACAGCCCCTGGGAGGAGCTTTTTGATGCGACATCCGGGAGCATAATCACTGTCACGAAAGTGCTTGTTGCATACTACAGTTGATGCAGACTTGTCATTGATGACGAGATTTTTTTCTCGAAATGTTCTTCAGCCACTTAGCGCGCAGTTCTGCATCACTAGGAAACTGATGGAAAGAAACACCGGGACCCTTCCCGGACCGAGATTTGCAAAACGGAACACAACAGTACAGCATGGTGCGATGTACGATTCACGGTATGCGGGACAAAGAGCACTCGCATACAGGCAAGGGCACCATAACGTCCGCGGTGCCGCAGGTTTCTTCCGACGATTCGCTGGCCGGAGTGCCCCATAACTCGCAAATTCAAGAAAAGAAGCGCACGCTGCTGCCTGTAGTCCAGCCGTGATTCAACGTGCTACCGGTTCTACGGGGGCAGCGCGCAGGGAAGAGAAGGGTCAGTGACTTTAGGAGGAGTTAGGGTGCCTCGATACCAGCGCCGCCGGCGCTGGCATCGAGGCACCCTTAAAGCCCCTTGATACTTGGCTTGATACTTGGCTTGGGGCCTCGGTGTAATGCATATGCCGCGCATTTAATACCTGGGCTATAGAAATTTAATTCCTGCTTGAAAGACAACAACTTTTTTCTAGTTTTTCGTGCTCTCAAGAGAGATATATTTTTTTATTGACTACTGTAGAAGTGAACGTAGCCAAGGGTTGGCTTGAAATTTATGAATGATTGCTGACGGCAACGGACGACTAGATTAAGAGGTGGGAAGGTGCACTAGAGACAGGAGCGCTTCGACTTCTGGGTGGTATTGGGTGAACGGTGGGAGTCTTGATGAAGCTGACGCTTGCTGTCCGGGCTCCTGGGGGTAAGGCTCCCGGGTCTTGTCGCCGCTCGTCGGAGACAGCTCCCCAGGGAGCGATATGCTTTGCAGGGTGGTCAAGCTGCTCGACGAGATGGTCTTCGGTGAGCCGCTGCCAGGCGTAGCAGGGCTCGGAGGCGGTTGGTCACCTTGCGACTCCCCCGCAGGGGCGTCTGCATCAGCAGGCGTTTGGTGTGTTGCGACACCACGTACCTGAGCACATGAGGGCTGGACCCTTCCGCGTGTAGCCGTGCGCGGCTTAGCCGTGTCCGGGGAAAGGGGGGTCCTGGGGGTTGAGCCGATGCCGGGTGTTCGGACCGTTAAAACACCCCGGTGGAGGCAACACACCTCTTTGGCGTCTTCTTCACGTAGACAGCACCCCCGAACTGACCCGCTCGGGGGAAATCAGCAGGCGCCTGTTCCTGTCTGCCTCTTCAACCTTTTGCTTTCCTATCTTCTTTTTTTACTGTCCTTTCATCTCTTCCGTCATTTCCTAATTTTCCTAGGCGGCTAAGGTTAACCTTGTGTAGGTGCCCCTTTGGCGTAATATGTTAGGCTATAGTGACAATGTACGTTTGGCGCCAAACAACCTTACCCGTCAAGTGCTGCAGCGTCCCCAAGTTGGGCTCCATGGTGGGTGGCCGCCATTGCTGCCGAAAACAAAAGAAAGTACTATGGGAACATCGGCATTCCCCCGCATACTTGATCGTCACGCTCAAAAGAGGGGACGCACCGATGACCTAATTACATGCTTCAACAGAACAAGAGAGACCTACCCAAAATACCATGTTGTACACACTGAAAACTGAAGAACAGGCCAGATTCATTTCCCCTTTCATAGTTGCAAGATCTTTAACCGAAGCCATAGGATCAGGTTATAAAGTAACGAAAATGGCTAGCGAAGACCTTCTTCTTGAGATCCCTCAGAAACATCAGTACGAAAAGCTTGGCAGTCTTGTGACATTTCGTAATATACCAATTTCTGTTACACAACACTGAACAATGAATATCTCACGAGGAGTCGTGTCAGAGGCAGACCTCCAAGATTTGACAGAAGCTGAATTCCTGGATCGGTGGAAAGAACAAAACGTCACCAATGTAAAACGAATTATACTTAACGAGACAACAAGAAAATCCCCACCAAGCATCTTGTCCTAACATTTGCATCAGCGTTCTGCTAGAAACCATCGAAACGGGATATATCAGGTTAACTGTCCGACCATATATCCCCAACCCTAGGCGATGTTTCCAAAGTCGGAGGTTCGGCCATGGCTCGCAGAGCTGCCGTGGTCAAATAACTTGTGCAAAGTGTGTAGTCCAGGGCCACCCCTCCGACAACTGGAGTGGCACACCTCACTGTGTGAACTGCAGTGGTGACCATCCAGCCTACTCATGTTCCTGTCCGAACTGGAAGAAAAAGAAATAGTCACCCTCAAAGACAAAGAAAACATTTCGTTTAAGGAAGCCCGTAAGAGGTGCTCACTGTTCCACAGCACGCCATATGTTGATGCGGCGCGTCGGGGGGCAGCGTCGCAGCGGCCATTGCCAAGTGCCCAGCCCGCGTGCAGCGAGCAGGTACCTTTGGCTCCTGCCCCCAGGGTGGAAGTAAGTAAGCCTACTCCATCCAACCAGCAAACCACGACCGGCTTTATTACTTGCAACCTGCTCGCTACGGTGGCGCGTGTCCGCGTAAATATCACGTGACTGTTCAGGAGGGACGGCGCGCTGCAACAGGTGGCGCCACAAGTTACCCTCATTACGGCAGCGCCCGCCGTATGCTTCTGTTAGCTTCAGTGCGCTTGCGCTGGCATGTTGCCGGTAGGCCGAGTTAAACCGGATCGTTTTTTAAGCATGCACCGCAAAGATGTGTTAATATTCATCAGATGCAATAATCGTGGACAGTTTTCTGTATACAGTGGTAGTTAAGAGCGCGAGCTGTCAGCTAACACGCCTGTCTCTGGCTCATCAGCGCGCGAGAACAGCGCAGAAGCAGGCTTCTCACGCTCGTAGCAATTCCCCTGCATAGCCACAAAAAGGCTGATAGCGGTAATATTTTTCTTTCTCAGCGCAGCAGTTTTGCTGCTAAAACAAGCTGAAAGAGCGGTTGTAATGGTGGGCGCGGCTCTGGTGCTACTCGAGCGGCATTTTTTATTTTATTTTTGCGTGCACAACTGCACAATCACAACATGATTGCTTCTGCTCTGTACCTAGCAGCATCCCAGGGCGAAGCCGCGCTATTTTCGGCCAATTTACGATATAAAGCGCGCTATGCGCGCTTCTTATTCGTTTTCAGGAGCGTTCACCCGATTATTAACCATTTCAAGACGCACCCTACATGAAAAATGAATAAAACCAGACTACAAAAGCTTGTTTGCCAGACACAATAGCCGGTCGTGGCCTGAACTTTATTTCAGGTCAGCCAGGTTCTTACACTTTTAGGACCTTTCGTGATTTCGGTTTGGCATTAATTAATTTTCCTTTGGCGTACTCTTCTGTGAGATCAGAGGCAAAATTGGACAAAAATGACCTCATAAACTTGTGGACCATCAGCTTTAGCAGGGCCCTTCTGTGAGGCTCTGTGGTGACCTTCACGCACACAAACTGCGGATTTTTTGTAAGTGACGGCAGCACTAGGTCTGCAAACTTCTTAAGCGGCCTCGGCCCCCTAACAAGCACAAGAGCCACACTTGATGCAGCACCTTCCAGGCGGCTGACGAACCCTACGAAAGCCAAGGCAGGGTACGGTAGCCCTCCCCGGTCCATGCCTGCTATGATGGCAGTAGTAGTAGACTGAGAGGCTTGTGCGCTCAAATTAATGAGACAGCCCTCACATGCAATGCAGTCTTGCACGGCTCTGACTAAGAAGCCAGCAATCATTGCCAGTGTGCTGGCTCGAAAGCTTCGTTGAGGGGCACCTGAAAGAATGAAGGCAAATTGGAACTTAATGACACTTACTCTGAAAAATGCTATTGGCAGCATTTCAGCCCTAAATCAGTCTTTCGCAAGCACAGTGCCCAAGTATTAGTAATGTGTCCTTAATTCATGCAAATAGATAATTTCTCAATGGCTGTAAGACAGCTGTTTAGGCGACAACACTTTTCGGAGGTCACCGTTCAGGCACAGCTAAGTGCATAATGGACGTTGTCCCTTCCTCTTGGTCGAAGCCTCAGTCGTTGATCCCTTCGTCCAGACCCTAAAGGTTATTTTGGGACAGCACCCGAACTCACTGTTTTAGATCAATATCTCTACTTTTCTGAGAAGCAGAATCCTCAAAACTTGGATGACGGAAATGGCACCAGGCCTTCTAGCTTTTCACTTTGAATTTAGAATCTGCATGTGTACATTTAGCACACAAAGCCCAAATTATTAAAGGGTTGTCCCAGCATACTTGGATAGCGCTCCAGTGCAGCGAGATGTGGGAGCAGAAGCTTCTTGATACCACTGTCGGAAGTGGCCTTCACAGGAATTGGAAACAGTTTTGATGTTTTCCCCAGCGAGCCCACCACACTCCCAGCATTGGCACTGGATGACGCGTAGATGATTCCAGTCACCCATATTTTCTGTAGAGATGATAGGGCTGCGTTGGCGTCGGTTTGGTCATTGGAGCCATTCAGTTGTCGTATTGTAGAAAATAGTGACTCTACATCGTCACTTGAGAACTTAGCTGTGAGCCCAAAATGAAACCCGGAGTTTAAGAGGAACTTTGTGCATAGCACTGTCGACATGCTGGTCACTCTCAGTGCCTCATATGTCTCGTCAGACAGGAATGTCATCTTATGTGATATGCCTTCTTTCCATTCCGTGAAGTACATCAGAAAGTGGTTTTCTAGCCATGAAAGTCTGAAAAAGAAAGGTTTGCAAAGTAGTAAATCAGCGCATGTCACAAGAAAAGCAGCAAAGACCTTCAGTAGCTGTTCATAAAGAAAACCTGATTTCCATTAGCTCCACACTAGAAGCCGAAACTTGAATATTCAAATCTACAAATCCATGCTTTCAACAGTAAAATACGTCGATGACTGAGCGGTTATGGTGCTCGGCTGCTGACCTGAAAGACGTGGGTATGATCCCGGCCACGGCGTTTTTATCTTGATGTAGGCAAAGTGCTAGAAGCCTGTGTATTGTGCCGCGTCAACATGTGCTAAACCCCAGATGTCTAATATTATTTGCAGCCCTCCACTACGGCATCCCTCATAGCCTGTGTCGCTTTAGGTAGTTAAACCCCGCAAACCATAAATCAGTAAAATATGGTCAGCATAAACACTAGCGAAACTAAGACATACCTCTCGTCTTCTGCACAGTAAAATGGCATCCTCAAGGCATCTCCACTTGTCCAGGGGACAGTGGTGCTCTTGATATTATGGAGCACAAACCATTCGTGCACCAATTCCATGAATTCCACTGTTGGCAGGCAGTCGCCGAAGGCAGGAGCTCCAAGACTGACCATGTTGCTGCAAAAATTGCAGGACTGTGGTGACCTAAACGAGAATAAGAGTCAATGATGATCATTCGTCTATGGCCGAGAAAACTGTATCGACGTCATATCTATTGGCCGCGTTCCGTAAACCATGGGATGATCTATGCACATAGGGCACCACAGCAAACTTTTTTCTGTTAAAGGGATACGGACACAAAAGTTGGCGGGTGATTTTATGCGTGAGAAGAAAAGTTTATCTCTTGAAAATGACGATTGCAACAAGCTGCTTTGAAAAAAAGAACGAGAAACACCTTTCTTTTGCAATTTTCTGTTGCGCCTTGCCTCCAAGCGGCCGCCGGCAAAAGCTTAAATTTGACGTCATGAAACCCTCGCGCGCGCGCGCGGCCAAGGCCAGCCAAAGCCGTCGCAGTCTTTCCGGAGTGTCGGTCGCTTGCCGCGTTTGTTTACCGCTATCGGCGATCTTCGCACGTGGTCCATCTGAAACGTCATCCACGTCGGCGCTCCACGCAGGTAGTGCGTTACGCGTGTGTTCCCACGGTCGTCGATTGGTATCGACGCATTCGTCGCGGTGGAAGGAAATGCCCAGACACTGCTGCGCCCAAGGCTGTTATAACAGCATCGTCGGTCGTGACTCGCCGTCACACACGTTTCCCAGAGACGAGAAGGTGCGTAAACTTTGGATACGTGCCTGTCAGCCATCACGCCCAGCCTGGAAACCTCTAAAAAATGACTTCATTTGCGCGGACCACTTCGTCGACGATGATTCAGGCAATACAACTGAAAAAGCGGGTGCTTCGTGATGCATTCGTAAGTTTCAGCGGCGTTTGCCACCTTTTGCTGCTCTGTACAACAGACCCTCTCTTTTTCTGTAGGCATGTCGCCGCAGCGGTGACCGTAGGAGCACCTGTTGAAAGAAGGAAAATTACCGTATCAATAGCTGTGCAAGAACAAATATTCTCGGGTTGTGACAGAAATTGTTCATCCTGTGGATGCATGTTATTGTCACAAAACAAAATAGTCATGTTATGTACATTTTCGCTGTGTCTAATATCGAATGAAAGCATATGAGCGCCGTTTTAATTTATAAAATATACAAAAAAGCGAGTGAATGAACGCCAGACAATAGCATGCGTGTTTAGTAATTTAAAATGAAATCGAGGGTTCGACGGAAGCCCGTCTGGTCGGGATGAAGCATTGAAGAAATAAAACGAAGGACACCGACCAACATAGAAGTGCTAAAAAATGAAAAACTAAAACTAGCCATTGTGAACAAGGCTTCCGTAGCGAAGCCGAAACGTCTTAGTTTTTCATTTTTTAGCACTTCTATGTTGGTCGGTGTCCTTCGTTTTATTTCTTCAATGCTTCATCCCGACCAGACGGGCTTCCGTCGAACCCTCGATTTCATTTACCTTCGCCGGGCGTATGGCCAATCTGTAATCACCGGAATTCGCCGTTAAAAAAAAAAAAGCCATTGTGAACAAGGCTTCCGTAGCGACGCCGAAACGTCTTTTAGTTTTTCATTTTTTAGCACTTCTATGTTGGTCGGTGTCCTTCGTTTTATTTCTTCAGTAACTTAAAATGCACAGCACATTTATCTGCATTGCTTTTTCACCCGTTCCTTTTCAACTTGAAGCAAAAAATGACGGGTTTTCATAGGTCTCTGCATGATCAAGCCTCGGATTTCATGACTTGATTGTTCGCGCAGCATTTCCCTAGTAAATGTTACAGCCAAAGGTTTTTCTTTCTCTATGGCCACAGAATCGGTGTAGCTAAGTGATCTGGTTGACGGGTCCCTAGCGCAGCCGCTCATCTCAACGAGTTCAACCAGTAAATGGCTTCTAATGGCGCGAATGTGACAGTAGCCGTAAACGCAGGGCTATGAAACAGCTGGAAAATTCCACACATGCTGTGTCTCGTCACGCAAAAACGAACTGCGTAGCGGTCGAAAGCCCACCGCGTAGGTAAGCACAAAGCGACGAGCTACGATGCTCTACGATTCAGCCATAATAGCTGCCACTCTGCCTCGCGTAGGACACGAAACTAGGCGCTTTACATCCTACGTAACATTACTTTCCAAACTGCTGCCGCTGCACGTTAATTTTACTAGAAAAAAGGCTTACCATGTTGCTGGCCCGGGCTGCCTGACCGGCACGTCTACGGCCACCTGCTCCTCTTCGTCGCTTGACGCGGAAGGCTCGTAACCGTAAGCGATTATATGTTTTGCCAAGCTGGAACGGTCCTCGTCTTCAGAGATATACTCATCGCTGGTAGAGGCGCCTGAACTCGTATCCATGCTCGCGATGACGGCGGCGGCGCGCCTCGAATGACCGCGGCAGGCCGGCTGGCTATCCGACGAGGGTTTCGTGACGTCACGCCTTCCGACTCGCGTGGGCCGGGCGGCGTTGCGCGCGCTCACAAAAACGTCAAAAATAAATCCATCCGCTGAAAAATGAGCTAAGTGGCCATTTGTTCTCGCTGTACTCGCACACTAAGGACTCATTTTCAGCATTTTCGTAAAATTTTCAGATTTTGTGTCCGTATCCCTTTAATGTTGTTTCTTAGCGAGGCTTTTTACCCATTTTGAAAGCTTTTCGCAGGTTAATGATAATAGATGCACAGGATAACTAGGCTTCTCAAACCTATCTATTTGTTTTGAAAAACTTTGTTTCATATTGTGTGGACATGACTTAGTAATGGCATACTTAAGAGCTGAGTAAGCTAGTCATGTCCACACAATATCAAAGTTTTTCAAAACAAATAGATAGGCTCGAGAAGGCTAGTTATCCTGTGCATTTATTATCACTAACCTGCAAAAAGCTTTTAAAATGGGTAAAAAGCCTCGCTAAGCAACAACATTAACAGAAAAAAGAAAAAAAGTTTGCTGTGGTGCCCTATGTACATAGATCATCCCATGGTTTACGGAACGTGGCCAATAGATATGACGTCGATACAGTTTTCTCGGCCCCGCAAGTTGTCTGTCATGTGCCCTATGATAAATAGAAAACTTGAATAGGGTGGCAAAAAAAGAAAAGATTATTGTGGCGTTAGACATGTGTCCCCTTTTGTGCCTTGTAACACTGGTATAGTTTATCAGATTCCTCTCCAGTGCGGAGAGACTTACATTGGACAGAGCGGCAGGTAGAGCGACGTTAGAGCAAAAGAACACAAACATTCACTTAACAACCCCAATGCTTCACATCTAGCGTCACATTGTTTCAAGACACAAATGCCAAACCACACGGGAAATAATCGAGGCATTTCACATTAAAAGATTAGGAGGGACTTGCGTTAGCCATGCATCTTTTTCTCTGTTAGAATGTGAATTTCAGTATCTTCACGACACGTGTTAATCTGAAGTAGTGCCTTTTTGTTGTTTCCTTTTTCGACTTCCCTACTTCCTGATATGTTTAACTGATGTCTTCATACCTTGTCATGTTCTTATGCTGCAGTTTATTGCAATCCTGCATATATATATATATATATATATATATATATATATATATATATAATGTTCGTTTCCATAACATTTAGTTGAGAGTTAGCGCTCGTCCTGTCTTTCTAGTGTCCGTGTCACTTAGCGCTACAATCCAAGAACATATGTGAACAAAACATGGCTAGTAATAACTAGTGACCACTGCACAAAAGTTGAACATGAAAACTGGTAATACTAAAGAAATATACTTCGCTCAGCTGAACTGCAAAATAATGCAAACATCACAAAGACACTGAAAAAAATTGGAGGACGCTTAAGCTTCGCCTTCAAGAGTGGAACGCGATAGCGTTATCGCACCCCGTTCGCACCGCCTACTCAAACGCGCTACGCCAGCCAAACGTCGCGATCGGCAGAGATAGCCGGGCCCCGACGCGCCATGCAGGCGGACGCGGTCATGGGTAATCATGGGGCGAGTGGCGCGCCACGTGTCGGGGCAGCGCCGTACATTGCAAGGAGGGGGTCTTCTGTGTTTGCCGCAAGATGGCTCTGCGTGTGCGCAGAGCGCAGAAGTTTAGCGGAAACGTACTTCGCTACTCGTGAAACTACGTCTTCTGTAAGTTACGTGGTCATAATTACCGATATACACCACAGTATAACTTTCTACGGCACGTTTCTAAGGCGACACGGCATTCACTAGAGGCAATTTTGTCCCGTATTGAAGGAACGAACTCGTGGTTGAATGGTAGCGTCTCCGTCTCACACTCCGGAGACCCTGGTTCGATTCGCACCAGCCCATCTTGCAAGATGTTTTTTAGAGCGCAGCTCTTTGGCGTCCGTTCCTGGGTTTCGCGTCGTCGTCGGCGTTGTCGTCGGCCTCGTAACCAGCTCCGCCCCCCTTTCATCCCCCCAGCGCTAGCAGCGACCGACTGATACCGCTGGATGCCGCTGACGCCGCTAGAGAGTCAAGATAACGTGACTGCATAGAACACCGTCGCCGCCATGCAGAAAGAGGAGGAAACGGTCCCCCCCCCCTGTTCTTGTGTGGCGGATAGGGTGCTCTTCAGTTGCCGACGCGCCGGTTATTTCACGTAGGCCCCGGCACGTCGACGAATACGTGACCACCTTCCCACGGCTAGACCTGGTTCTTAGCGCTGCGGAAGCGAGGGTATCATATTGTTTGTGTCGGCATCGGCGGCGTTGTCCCTGAAACCAACTCCGCAGCTGGGGTTGACTCACTATCGGCGTCAGCGGCATCAGTCAGTCGCTGCTATCTCTTCCCTCCTCCCTTTATCGTGTTGTCCGCTTGCTGCGCGCGCTTCTGCCCCCATCGTTTGCCGCTGGGTGTACACGCCGCCCCCCTCCCCCCTCTTCCTGCGAGTCTCCGGTTTTCAAAGCGCCGGCTCGAACTTAATTCCTTTCTTCGCTCCTCCTCCAATGCAACCCCTGTGCGGTGGCAATCAGAGAGCCAGATCGGTGGCGGCGGATCTGTATATGTGCACCGCCCGAGCCGAAATTGCCGCTGCCGTTCGCCCTGTGCGGTGGCAATCAGAGAGCCAGATCGGTGGCGGCGGATCTGTATATGTGCACCGCCCGAGCCGAAATTGCCGCTGCCGTTCGCCACTGCGAAATTATCTGCCAGTTCTTTCTGAGCCATGAGCGAGATGACCGATGGAAGTCCTCCGTCTGCTGCTGCTGCTGCTGCTGCTAAACGAGCTGCCAGAGCAGAGGCCCAGCGCCGTCGCCGTCAGAATCCAGAGGTGCGTGCCGCCGAAGCAGAAGCTTACCGTCGCCGCCGTCGAGATGATCCAGGAGTACGCGTCGCCGAAGCAGAGGCTAAGCGCCGCCGCCGAGAAGACCCTGCCGTTCGCGCCGCCGAAAGGCCATCGGAAACATCCACGTTGAGGGTGATCATGTAAGGCTTGCCAATGCACAGCATTATATTTGCTGGCAAATTTCCTATTTCGGCCTTGGGTAACGATGGGTATCGGATGGGTAACGATGTGAAAAATAAAAAAAAAATTCTGTGATAGCGCATACATGTGTTGCTCGATTTCTTTGCCTCAATCTATGGAAAAGGTGAAACAGCTTATTTGCTGCGCTCAAATTTCGCATTAGGAAGTAACGTAATCGTCGGTAATTTTTTTATTTATGAAGTGCCTTCTGGCATTTATCGCTCACGGCCAACGCCGTGGGCGCCGACGACACTGGCTTTTCTGCGACACGAGCTCCTTAACGCTGTCGCGTTAAAACTGGGCAGGACAGAGCACTGACTGTCAGTTATACAGTCAATGACTGATTTTTCGGACCCTCTAGGGAACGTAAAAACGTCCGACAATTCAGGCAGTCCGAAAAAAATGAATGCATGCAAAAAAGCGCGCATATATTGACAAAGAAAATGATGCGCGTCAAAGTTGGAGCATGAAAAAATTTTCCTAGACGTGTTATCTCGAGCTCGCTATTGCGGCTTGCAGCGCCTTCACCGGTGATCGTTAGCAATCGCGGCTGTGAACCGAAGCGGAGATAAACAGCAGGCAGTGTAACCAGCGAAACGGTGCATGCTCAGATGCAGGTATCTCGAACTAAGCGTTATCGGTAGGCGTCGCGCGGGCAGAAAAAGCGGCCCTTTCCAGCGCTCTACACCATGGCCTCCTGTGCCTGCCGGATCTAGGAGCGAACAAAGGGGGCGCGCCGTCAATACAGTTGCGCGGGGCCGCCACTCATCGCAGTGGGGGCGCCACTCACGTCGGGGTGCTGCGCATGCAGTTTCAGCGGAGAAGTGGTGGTCGCGCGCCGCTCGTGAGGCAGGTTGCGCATTTTTCTGTGCATTTCCTGTGCAATTTATCAGCGTCCGCGAATAATTCATGTTTAAAACTGGCTTCTTCTTCTCAGGAACGTGTGCTCGTCTTGTCAGGAACGTGAGCATCATTTTTGGTACCTAAGCACTGCGTGCACGTCAGACAGAAAAACCGAACTTCTTTTTATGTCTAAGCAAAACAAGAAATAAAATTATTCCCAGCATGGAAAGGAAACGAGTGAAGCATCAGCAGTTCACAACTTGACATATTTCCTCGACACTGTCTTCTGGAAGAAAGTTTTGTAGATGTCACTCTTGTCAGTGGCAGCAAAGGCATAGTTCACTAGTCGTGGCGTTATAAATCTTGAGCACACCATGGCGGTGCTGGGTGTTGGGGCAGTGAAGAAGGCCAGACTTAGAAATAGCTGGTACAGCTGCATCTAAGAGCGTTTGCAGAGGTGTGTGAAGCGTTGGGCATTTGTGAAGTGCTTTCTGGACAAATATCGGCAGGGTCTCTAGGACGTGAAGCACGTTGTCTGAAGGGTATAACAATCCACCTCTGTCCTGGTGAAAAGTAAACAACTGAAGTGGCTGTTCAGTCAAAGGCTTGGTGACGATCGCACTGCAGCTGTCACATTCAATACGCTCTTTAACTACACGGGCAATATATCCGCGAACATAAACCGTTGCTGACACTTGCAGTGTTGCAAACTTTGCCACATTTGGCCGCCTGAGATCTTCCAGTACAACTACAGCTTGTTTGGAAGCTCAGCTGAGCTCTTCGATACCTGTGGAGTTTCAAGTAAAACCCCCTTAGATGGTCCGGGTTCTTCAGCGCGAAGAACGTTACTGTCCTGCGACACAGCTGCGATGCCCGTCTTCAAAACTTTTTCTAGCCCCGAGATTGCAGAACGGACGTCCAACTGGTCATTGCAACCGACCGAACGCCTGAGTGTCCCAAACAATGACTCGATGGGATCACTACTAAACTTCCTTGTTAACACAATACCGAACTTTTCTCTCGTGAGAAGGAAGCGGACACAATGAACAGTGGAGTATGTCGTGAGCAGCAGCGCTTGATATGTTTCAGTCATAAGGAATCTACGAGGAAATGATGTATTTCTCTTCAATTCCTCCATGTACAAGGGAAACGTAACTTCTAACCACTCAAGGCGATCATCATCTGGGCTGTCGTAGTGCCGCACATCCGGAAAGCATTGCTGGACATGTTGCACGGTGTTACTTCTGTCATGCAAAATGAACCATCGATATATATTTCTCATAAAGGTTATTGTCGGTCCTGCACCAGCAAAAGCAGGATGGCAGCTATGGCCTGCTTCCTTCACGAGAACTTCGAGTGCTGAAGTAACATCTGAAGAGAGTACTTCCACTGCCCTCATAACATTTATTTTCTCAATATTGTTTGGATAGACATGTTTCCTGCTCAAATTCCTTACTGGCTTGACCATCCATGCTTTCTGCATTTCATACAGTTTCTTTAGGTGGGATGAAGACACCTCGCCAGCTTTGCCGAGGTCTCGTGACAAAAACTGGGACCGCACATTTTTCATTATGTGACAGTAATCAAAGCTTAGGAAAAGTTCTCGGTCGGGATTGCATGGGTGGTGAATTCTGTAGGTCAAAAACCCACCGCAGAGCTCTTTCATTGCACTTACGTTGACTTCATGATTATCTGTCACCAAGTGTACTATACGGAACCCTATTTCTTCTACTTCTGCATTACATAGAGAAGCAACTTTGATAGCTGACAGCCACTTAGCCCTTTCGTAAAAAAAGTACGAAACGGGAATCTTATAAGCAGTGCTGAGCCCATTTATGATAAAGCATAGCAAGGAGTTTGCCAAAACAAGCTCACTGTCAGGTGCACTTGCTATGCCCATGTCGACTTGACCGACAAAGCAATCTCGGTGCTTATTGTACTGAAGCTTCGGCTTTATCCGCATCTCATCTACTATTAGTGAGCAGGTTCTAGATTAGGGTGCATCCAGCTTTTCTAATTCAGCCTTCAGTCTTGCTTGCACTAGGTGGTTGACACCTGTCTCACCCGAGCTGCTCCCAAGGTAATTCAGAAGGGCGCTTCTGCTAGGTAGCTTCAGTAGCATTTCCCTCCTTGTGTGCTCGTAAGCTTTTGTTGACAGGTGGCGTAGTACGACGCAGTCGCGCACTACGTCTTCAGTCCAAGTTGGTTTTTTTCGGCGAAAGTTAACAATTTGATCCAATAAAAACACAGCTGAAATATGCTTCTCTTCAGCCTGCTGGCGAATGTACTGCAGGTCACCAAAATTGCAATCATTTTTCCTTTTTAGAGCGCAGCTCTTTGGCGTCCGTTCCTGGGTTTCGCGTCGTCGTCGGCGTTGTCGTCGGCCTCGTAACCAGCTCCGCCCCCCTTTCATCCCCCCAGCGCTAGCAGCGACCGACTGATACCGCTGGATGCCGCTGACGCCGCTAGAGAGTCAAGATAACGTGACTGCATAGAACACCGTCGCCGCCATGCAGAAAGAGGAGGAAACGGTCCCCCCCCCCCCCCCCCTGTTCTTGTGTGGCGGATAGGGTGCTCTTCAGTTGCCGACGCGCCGGTTATTTCACGTAGGCCCCGGCACGTCGACGAATACGTGACCACCTTCCCACGGCTAGACCTGGTTCTTAGCGCTGCGGAAGCGAGGGTATCATATTGTTTGTGTCGGCATCGGCGGCGTTGTCCCTGAAACCAACTCCGCAGCTGGGGTTGACTCACTATCGGCGTCAGCGGCATCAGTCAGTCGCTGCTATCTCTTCCCTCCTCCCTTTATCGTGTTGTCCGCTTGCTGCGCGCGCTTCTGCCCCCATCGTTTGCCGCTGGGTGTACACGCCGCCCCCCTCCCCCCTCTTCCTGCGAGTCTCCGGTTTTCAAAGCGCCGGCTCGAACTTAATTCCTTTCTTCGCTCCTCCTCCAATGCAACCCCTGTGCGGTGGCAATCAGAGAGCCAGATCGGTGGCGGCGGATCTGTATATGTGCACCGCCCGAGCCGAAATTGCCGCTGCCGTTCGCCCTGTGCGGTGGCAATCAGAGAGCCAGATCGGTGGCGGCGGATCTGTATATGTGCACCGCCCGAGCCGAAATTGCCGCTGCCGTTCGCCACTGCGAAATTATCTGCCAGTTCTTTCTGAGCCATGAGCGAGACGACCGATGGAAGTCCTCCGTCTGCTGCTGCTGCTGCTAAACGAGCTGCCAGAGCAGAGGCCCAGCGCCGTCGCCGTCAGAATCCAGAGGTGCGTGCCGCCGAAGCAGAAGCTTACCGTCGTCGCCGAAGCAGAGGCTAAGCGCCGCCGCCGAGAAGACCCTGCCGTTCGCGCCGCCGAAAGGCCATCGGAAACATCCACGTTGAGGGTGATCATGTAAGGCTTGCCAATGCACAGCATTATATTTGCTGGCAAATTTCCTATTTCGGCCTTGGGTAACGATGGGTATCGGATGGGTAACGATGTGAAAAATAAAAAAAAATTCTGTGATAGCGCATACATGTGTTGCTCGATTTCTTTGCCTCAATCTATCGAAAAAGGTGAAACAGCTTATTTGCTGCGCTCAAATTTCGCATTAGGAAGTAACGTAATCGTCGGTAATTTTTTTCAAGCTCTGTTTTGTACTCGTCAACTGTACGTCGAAGCTTTTCAACCTGCTTTTTTAGATCCCTTTCTCTGCGTTTCCATCTTGTTCTTTCACTTGCAAGTAGGCTAGATACTCCAACGTTCACTTGCGTTGCTTGATGTGAAACCTTTGCATGTGTGCTATTTGAAGCCTCCTGTGGTTCCTTTTCATTTTCAGGTCTTGCCTGTTCATCTCTTTCTGGATAAGCCGACGGGCTGGCCTCTTGACAGTTGTCCTCCGACATTTCTGCATCTGTGCCATCCTGCAACTTCTGCCGTTTTGTAGCCGGTTCAGGTTCCTTTTCTTTGGTTTTCGGAAACGCCCTCTTCTTGATGCTTTCTGTATTCCTTTCTTGAAACTGCCTTGCCTTCATGTGTGAAGGGTATTCCGGAAACAAGGAGGGCACTACACCTTTCTTGAGACGGCGCCGCTTGCCCTTCGCAAAGTCGGTTTTCTTGAAGTGCCGGCTACATACTCTTGAATAATTCGAAGTAGCGTTCGGCACCCAGTTGTCCCTCCGTATGGCTCTCAGCCATTGTTCCCGTAGCGCCATGTCTGCCGGAACCGCGTGGAAAGAGATGCCTGGAATCTTGCTTTTCCCATCTGAGCGACAAAGCGGCACACAGCAGTATGCCATTATATCCTGCTAGGCAATGGTCAGCGGTTTAACAATGCGCTTCGATATTACAGTCGTATGCTTAAAATTTTCAGTGCAACCACACAAATTCGTCGAGCGCGCTCAGTGCAGTAACATAACTGAGATCTGTCAGTCTGAGAAAATGTGCCCACAAATATTTGAATCGTACACACAGTACGCCACAGACAGATATAGGACTTTATGCAGGCTACAAATAACATTATTGCTATCACAAACTTCTTGGCTCACTGGTGGAACGGAACAGGTGGATCAGCATGCGTTGAGCTTCGCCGATTTTCGGTCCCTTAAGGCCGCCCCACATTCAGCGTTTTCCCGGCGTTTTCTGGCGTTTTGTTACCCGGCGTCGCTCGGCGTCGACGCTGAGGCTGGCGCCAAGCCAAAACGTCGTGCTTAAGGGACACCAGATCTCGCCGCCGCCGTCGGAAGCGGCTCGACAGCGCCGAGCAATCAGAGCGTGGCAGTGCGTGGTCGCGCTGCTGGCAACTCTTGCAAGAGACTTCCGCAGATTCGCAGTTCGCGCCGCCATTGCTGTTTGTTTGGTTGCTTCAATCATGCTACCGGCGAACATCGATAA
Organism: Dermacentor albipictus; assembly: GCF_038994185.2. Taxonomy (NCBI): domain Eukaryota; kingdom Metazoa; phylum Arthropoda; class Arachnida; order Ixodida; family Ixodidae; genus Dermacentor; species Dermacentor albipictus. Next base: position 27,542,781 of record NC_091828.1, on the reverse strand, counting down.
CAAGCTTCTTATAGCCACTGTAGAAGCAAGGCCGATATTGTGGCGGACCAAACACAAGGAACACAAGAATCGTGTTAAAAAAAACGTTTTGTGGATTGAAGTCGCCGCCATCGTCCTGCAGGGCGTATCAAATGCTGGTAAGATTTCTGCGTTTGAATTGCATGCCTTCCAACTCTCTGAAATGTGTCTTGACGTTTACGAATGTAGGATCGTTTAACAATATTTTACGAATGTCGTATCAACCTAATATCGCAGTATACCATCGCGACCACATATGCTAGTCTGCGGCGATGGCAGAGTGAAAAAAAAAAACCAGCACCAATCCACACTGTGACGACTACAGTGCTGCTTCCCGGGAAACTCATGCAATGACACCATGTGATTTGCATTGTTCGAACGCGCATGTAGTTTTGACACCGCTTGCGTATTTTTTTTATTTATTTGAACGAACACTACTGGGGTGTGCATTTTTCGCTTCAATTCGTAGATTGATGTGTCGACTGAGACGAATAAATCCCGGGTGTCATGTACAGCTTCGCTGTAGCAGAAAGCTCTTTTTTCTCTTTCAATTGTCACAACTGATGCTACTACTATGGTATAAAGTATGCTGCGATGAGTGGACACAGGTGCTGAATCTGTAAATGGTGCCAAACTTTACCCATTGCTGAATTCCGCGATTAAACAATTTATTGCATGTGATAATGTTCAGCCGAGAAAGTGTGGCCAACTGAGCAATGCTTCGTGCTCCAGTGTGTTATGACCATTGTGGATTGGATTAATATCGCATTTTTTCTTAACTGCAATGTTTCATCATGTACTGTCGGCAACAGAGTACTCGAAACAAAGTATTCGCAACATTTTATTTCACAATATGACTATTTGATTCGATGATTGATTGCAGTAGGACCATATTCTTCTCGTTATTGGAAAGCTTCCAATTTTTACACACTTCAAGAGACAAGTTCTTTAAGCAGGCAAAGTTGACAATGTTGAAGCCACTGAAACAGTAACAGCAAACTAAAGACTGTGTTTCTTGTCACTGGGTGCCGTGCCAATTTTATTTCCCCACGTGTGCTGCATCCGAAGGTGAATGATCTTAAATAAAAGGTAAATATATGCGTCAAATAGTGTTCATGGCTAAAAAAAGATGCATGCCATTTCCCCCCCCCCCCCCCCTGAACACACAGGTGTAGTGTCCGGGGCAGTTGAGGTTCATGGTTGCCAGGTGTGGAGTTGCGAAGCTAACAGGTGTGTCATTATTTTTGCAGAGAATATTGAGCAGATCCGATGGAAATCCCTGCGGGATAAGTTCCGCCGCTTGCTTGTGGCAATGAAGAAGGAATAAAAGAGTGGCGCCGGTGCGGAGGAGACGGATGCAACAGCTAGTGAAAATAAATGGAGATATGAAACTTGATTTTATCTTCCAGCATAAATATCATTTGCATTGTAGGACTACACAAAGAATTTTGAAGGTTCGCTTCCATTCACCAAATCGGTTATGACTTTGCTGCCCTGTACTAGGAGGTAGTGGGAAAAGGCATTTACACAGGCCAATGAAAATCAAGAAGCACAGTAATGCTTGCATGGCCTTTTGATGTGATGTAATAATGTCGCAGAATTCTATTTTCTCGCAAAGGCCAGTACAGCTGGTTATTTATTTTACACATACTGAAGCCCCTATATGGGGCTATTGCAACATGAAAACTGCGAGCAGAGAGTGAGCATCTGTGCACACAGTGCCACTATTGCTGGCATTGAGTATGACAAGTTCCGCAACACCTGTTGATGTTAGATTAGTAAAAATGATGAATACAGCCACTCTCTTCTGAACAAAATCAAGACAGAAACTAGCAGTATATGCCTAGTTAACTTTTCATGAAATTAGTGTTCATGTGTGTAACGTGGACAATGTAAATTACCTGCTGTACTGAGATGTGTTACACCGATAACCCGAAAACAAACCAGACACTCACCACAACTTAATTTTTTATTGTCACTCCATTTTGACAGAAACAGTACAGTTGATGCATATACAGGGCTTGGGAATGTGAAAAGTGATCCTGCAGTGATTTTTCAAGCAGGTAAAATGATTCTGGAGCAGTCTTGTTTATGCAAGTCTGCAAAGTGGGGTTACAATCGCTACACCTTGCGTTCTGCACCTGCAGCATTAAAGAAGTGTTGAGCAGCCTAAAGACATTTTAACGCGACAGCGTTAAGGAGCTCGTGTCGCAGAAAAGCCGGTGTCGTCGGCATCGGGTGTCGGCGTCCGCGGCGTTGACCGTGAGCGATAAATCACGGCAGGCACTTCATAAATAAAAAGCAACTTCCAAGATGGGCTGGGTGGGAATCGAACCAGGGTCTCCGGAGTGTGAGACGGAGACGCTACCACTCAGCCACGAGTTTGATGCTTCCAAGCGGTACAAACGCGCCTCTAGTGAATGCGGTGTTGCCTTCGAAACGAGCCGTGGAAAGTTATACTGCAGTGTATATCGGTAATTATGAACATGTAACTTACAGAAGTCGCAATTAGACGAGTAGCGAAGTGCGTTTCCGCTGCATTTCATCTGCGCTTTCCGCACACGCAGAGCCATCTTGCGGCAAACACAGAAGACCCCCTCCTCTCCATGTAGGGCGCTGCCTTGACAGATGGCGCGCCACGCGCGCATTGGAGCTGTGGAAGGACCAGTGCGAGGGGGTCGTTGCCCGGACTCTCTCTCCCCTGACAACGCTTCGCCTTGCTCCCTCAGCAGAATCAAGCGTCCTTCCTTTCCTTAGATCACTATCTGTCTATCTCTCTGCCCGTGCCGATCACGACGTTTGGCTGGCGTGCATCACAAGGTAAATGTACCTGGTAGCGAAGCTTCCATAGGAGCCCATACGTTCAAAACATGGCGGTCCATCGCCGGTTCATGGGGCTTAGCGCCATCTGTATGTGGTGGGAACACTTCCGGCGGAAGAAAAAATGACGTGACGCCATGTCCGTTAAAAGCAGAAGTGACGTCATCTTGTTTTCGAGGGCGCGAAATTTGTTTTGTTGTTCTTCCTTTGGAGCTATATATTCAAATGCCCCGCCATTCGACTTGATGGGCGTTTCGAGCTTTCAGCGTGGAAAGCGATGCAGGAAAAGGCCAGCCGTACGGTTGTCGAAATCGCATCCCTGCAGAGAACATACTTTCTTTGGAGGCCGACGAAAGCTTTAGGTGTAGAGTGCTGATCCTATTGTCGGATGCCAAGCCCGTCGGTCAGCGCAGTCGCACGAAAACAACTACACAATTATCTGGCGGTCGTCATCTCACTACGTCTGATTGAACAGATTAAGAAGCAATGAAGCTACCCGCGTCACCAAATTCAGACAAACTTCGACAAGCAAGAAAGCACAAATTGTGAGGGGGGCGTATTTCAACAGGTGATACGAGTGCGCCTTTCTGCCCATTTCAAGACGTGCATTGCACTGCGAGTGATAGTCGCGTCAACGCCCCCTGTAGCGATGGGCGCTGAAAATAAATGCATTTATTAATAATAATAAAATTAAGCGTATTTTCTTAAGTCATCACGAATATATAAAATTGACTAGGAATTTTATTTTTGTTGAATGAATCTGTGTCTCGTTTGAATTAAAAAACGCGTTTTTCTTTCCCAATGTTTGTTCCCTCCAAACATAGTCGCGCTTCAATCGCTGCTCCCATAACCCCCCATGCTGATGTCGGTGACAATCTGTACTGAACCGCTTTTCGCCCGAAGCTTCGCGACCTATTTGAATCGACCTTGTGCATCATTTCCCCCTCCGAGATACCGAGTTCTTCGGTTCGTTCCACTTGCTCAGGCGCACGTTTCGTTGCTGCGCCGAACGCCGCGTTGCTCGACCATATGGCTCGACGCTCACCGCGTCCTTTGCGGGGTGCCTGCCCTGTAGCCCATTGTCTTACACCCCTTGGCGGGTCGACGGGAACGCTGTCGCGTTCCACTCTTGAAGGCGAAGCTTAAGCATCCTCCAATTTTTTCATACGATTTTTGTATTAGGTGCTGGTGAAGTGGCAAGAGGTGCTTCTCAACAAATGATGTGAAAAAGAAAACGAACACCACATACATTTTTAAGTAATGCAAAAGCATGGCATAGAAGCACCTCAAATGCTTTATTGTGATTATATACCTGTCTCTTCATGTCTCGAAAGAATTGCAGCTGCATTTCCAATTGCAACCTCAAGGCTCAAGTTTCCCTTTGCTAGAAGTAGGTGGTCTCTCTGAACTTAGCCATATCTTTATTTGTTTGCAATATGCAAAAATCAGCCAGCACGAACAGTGTATGTGAAATGAGACTGTGTAGCCCGCAAGCTCAGATGTTGGAACTGTGAAAAAAATGCAGAGTGAAATTCCTCCTCGCGAAACAATCTATAATAGTCACTGCTGCACGCATGCAGACAGCCATGAGGCTCACTGTGCAATTAGAACAGCATGCACATAACAGAACAAGACATGGAAAAAACATGCACACAAAGTAACAGCTCAGTAAATATCAAACTAGAAGTCCCCCAAAAAATTATTGACTGCACTTTGTCCAGCTTGCAGAAAACACAATAAGCAAACGTGTACAGTCTGCATCAACTTATAGCACACTTAAAGGCATCATTAGAATAACACCAATAAGCTTTTTTGTCATGTTCTCCGTCACTGTAGGATGGTCCGTGATCAGTGAAATCAGTGAATCAGTGAGGCATGATCAGTGAAAAACAAAACTGTTAGCAGGACTACATGAGAGGTGCCCTGTGCGGGCAACAAATGCATCTTATATCGTAGCAGTTTGGGCGAGTTGGTATGCTGGCTGGCGATAGCAGTCAGTCATGACATACCAACTCGCCCAAACTGCTACGCTTTCGGCCTTCATTTCTAGTTCAACGGGCCCCTCTCTTGCTACAACTCGTGACCCGTATGCTACTGTTTCGCTCATCGCGGCAACCGTGTGCAAAGCCCGTACCTTATGCATCTTATATGGAGACGGTGCTAACAATGTGAAAGCTGAACAGCTATAAAACCACACAGAAGGTGTATAAACTCAGGTGACTGAATCAAAAAGCTCTGCAGCGCAAATAGATGTGAACAGAGAACACACACAAAGGAATGGACGCCATATTATAAGTGTTCCCTGTCCACGTCTAGCTAGTGCCATGAAATTTCTGGGCTGTTACACTTCAACTAGCTCAAAGCTCGCTCCTGCTCAAGACTGACTTTGTTTTGCCTCTTACTAGACTCGCGATTGAGGCACTGCAACATCTGGAGTTCACACTAAGTGAATGTGTACGCCTGTTCACACCCACTAGTGGCCAGAACATGAAAGTTACGGACCACACTGCGCTGGCGAATTTTTGCCAATGTCTGGAGGAACCACAGCTGATTTGGCACAGCATGGCACAATTTCCGTTATTTTTTTCACTTTCAGTGCTATTTGTGAGCAGCATGTAGAACGACTGCGGGCTGTGATGAAAGCTATTAGATTAGCAGGTCTGACGATAAAACCGCAGAAGTATCATTTCGGCTTTCGCGAGCTCCTTTTCCTCGGCCATGTCGTCAGTTCAGAAGGCATTCGCCCGGACCCTGAGAAGACTGCAGCAGTGGAGAAATTTCCAAAACCAGCCGACAGAAAGGCTGTCAGGCGATTCTTAGGACTTTGCGCCTACTACAGACGCTTCGCCAAAAATTTTTCAAGGATCGCTGAACCACTAACGCAGCTAACAAAGGAAGACATGCCTTTCGGCTGGTTCAATGAGCAGAAGAATGCTTTCAATGAGCTCCGAAAGCATCTTCAGAACCACCCGGTGCTTGCTAATTTCCATGAGGAAGCCAAAACTCGTATTCACACAGACGCAAGCAATTTAGGCCTCGGTGCCGTCCTCATTCAGTGGTAAAACGGAGAGGAACGAGTCATTGCGTATGCCAGTCCAACACTTTCCAAAGCTGAGGGGAACTACTCGGCAACAGAAAAAGAATGCCTCAGGGCGATATGGGCCATCAGCAAGTTTAGACCATACTAATATGGCTGACCATTCCGAGCTATCAGCGACCATCATTCGTTGTGCTGGCTGGCGAATCTCAAAGACCCGTCTGGACGGCTGGCAAGATGGAATTTATGGCTACAGGAATACGATATAACGGTCGTATACAAGTCCGGTCACAAGCACAGTGATGCTGATTGCTTGTCACGTGCACCGATTGAATACACGGAATCTACGCTTAGGGAAAATAAACAGGATTGCCCGTTCTTAGGAGCTGTGACAACATCGCAAATGGCTCAGCATCAGCAATTTGATCCGGACTTACGCCTGCTCATTGATTACCTAGAAGGACACCCTGTCGACATTCCACGAGCTTTTGTGCGCAGCTTGTCGTCATTCGTCCTGAGAAATAATGTCTTGTACAAAAAAAAAATTTTAGCATAGTGCAGACACATTTCTGCTCGTCGTACCTTCCAAGTTACGACTCGAGATTTTTTAAGCACGCCACGATGACCCATCAGTAGGACATTTAGGAGTGAGCAGAACATTCGCACGCATCCGCATGAAGTATTACTGGCCAAAGTTATTGACTTCTGTGCAACACTACGTAAGAACCTGCCGGGACTGCCAAAGATGTAAAATACCACCACTCAAGCCAGCAGGTCTCCTACAACCGATACAGCCACCGAAAACTCCATTCGCACAAGTGGGAATGAACTTACTTGGCCCCTATCCCACATCGTCATCAGAAAAGTGTTGGATTGTAGTTGCAACTGACTACCTAACTTGATATGCCGACACAGGGTCTCTTGTCAAGGAATTTTTTTGTCACTGACATAGTACTACGGCATGGCGCTCCTAAAGTTCTCACGGACCGAGGAACCATATTTACTGCCCACTTGACACAGTCCATTATGAAATTGACGCACACCAGTCACCGAAAAACCACCTCATATCATCCCCAGACAAATGGACTGACTGAACGACTTAACAGAACGCTGACTGATATGTTGTCAGTATACATGGACACGGAGCACCGAACATGGGACAGGATACTACCATACGCAACGTTCGCGTACAATACCGCTGTGCAAGAGACGACTCAAATGACACATTTCGAACTCGTTTTTGGCCAGACCGTCACCACGACCTTAGATGCAATGCTACCAGTAGATATGACCTCCGAAATTGACAATGACGTCAGTGACTTCACACAAAGAGCTGAAGAAGCACGGCAGCTGGCGCAACACCGCATTCAGCAGCAACAGCAAACCGACGCGGAGCGATACAACTTGCGACGAAGATACGTAAAGTATGCACCTGGACTCCCGTACGGATGCGCGGCCTATCCGAGAAGCTTCATCGTTATTTTGGCCCGTATAGGATAATTCGCCGAATTAGTCTCTTGAACTACCAAGTTGCTCCAGAAGGTCAAGTAACCTCATCACAACAGCGGCATCGAACAGAAATCGTCCATGTCGTCCGAATGAAGCCGTACTACGACAGGCAATAACTGCTTCGGCCTACAAGCATTGCGAATTCATGACAGTCTAGAAAACGCCACCCTCTGTATGAGCATCGGGACGATGCACTCTTGGAAGGGGGACAATGACAAGATGATTTCAAATTACGCACGCCAGCCGCCTCCTGCGTCCGTCCAGTTGTTTACTGCTACCTGCGAAAGATAGCGGCACAAGAGAAGAGGTGCGGGTCTCTTGTGAAAAGACTGGACGTTCTAGTGAGGCTCTCATTTAGCTGTTTGTAAGGCACAAGTTCGCCAAAGGTAAAGTGATGATAGTACCGTCACTCAACCGTGCGTTACAATATGAAATTGCCCCAGGATTTATGTTTGCATGTGACGGTTCACGGGTGGATAGGGAATGAAGATGAGCATGGGTGCCGATTGTCAATAAACTTGTGTTCTGACTGACGCCATGACTGATTCATCGCATAAGTCGATAGCATCTACCTCAACAGCATCATGAGCACATCTAAGAAGATCGACCTGACCAAGTACACCAAAGATGATGCTTCTGTGGACAAGTGGTTGTGCCTGTTTGAGATGAAAGCAACCAATACTACATAGAGAACATCTCAAAGGTGAGGAATCCTGCTGCTACCTGACAGATTTTGAACATCGAGAACTGATGGGAAGGCATGTGACCTATATTTGAATAAATACATTCAATGAAATTTACTTCCTTACAAGTGGCAAAAGCTGTTGCTCCTGTAGACGCTTTAAAGCAACATCTTTTGACACGCCCGGCTGTTGCCACTGCCAAGCAACTTCCCCAAATGTGCTGCAGAAGTAGGCAGTAAAGATGTTTCTCGCATCTGCTGCCTCTGTGTGGAAATTTCGAGCATGTGTAGAAGCAAGCGAAAAATAATTTGGTTGTGATCCATCCTGAATTGCTCCTCCCACACTTGCCGCCAGTGGCCTGGAATCACATTTCCAAAGCTATCTTCTCTATCGACATATCCATGCCTCTGTGCATTTAACTTCATTATGAAGTTGTGCAGGATGCAGGCTGCTTTGATGATATAATCGACGTTAGTCAGGTGGAGGTTTATTGTGCGTAGGAGCACTCTCCACCTTGCTGCTGTAATCCCAAAGGCATTCTGGGCACACCTTCTGCAAGGCAAACATGCAGGACACTGTCAGCAAATAACAAATTATTGTTAAAGCACTCGGTGCATTAACCATCGGTACATTTAAACTTACAGTAGATAAAATGAATAGCCTTTCTCTTAATTTTTTCAATTTTTCTGTTACGTTTAGTGTATGGGTCCCATATAATAATAGCATATTCTAGCATGCGTCTATTAAAAGTAGCATTGCTAAGTAATTTAACACTGGCAGGTTAATTTCTGAGCTTGTGTCATTAAAACAGGTTTTTCCGAAAACATAAGGGAAAATATTGTTGAGATGTAATTTCCAAGAAGGGGTATTAGTGAATGTTACACCTAGGTATTTGTAGTTTTTAACTTCTTTTAGCGGGACAGAGGCCAGTGTGTACTCTTATTTTAGCAGGTTCTTATGTGTTTTGCAAAGACGGACCGTTCTGCCTTTGTTCAAAGCCGTGCCCCACTCATCACACTATATATTGTAGGTTTAAATCAAGTTCAGTTTGCTAATGCACTGAAAGATATTTCACAAAAAATGCACGCATCTGCAAAGAGTCAAATTTTTTGCATCAGGTGTACAATATCATTAATGTACAATAGAAACAGCAATGGCCATATGTCGGATGTAACGGGGAGATAGCAAGAGTTGTTGCCATCAATTGAAACAAACTGCATGCAACCAGAAAGATAATCTGCTATCCATGCAACAAGAGTATCAGATAAATTAATATTTCTGCGCTTTCGAATAATTAATAAAAGCTCAGAGTGCTAAAAACACGAAGGATGTAGAAAAAGAAACGTACCACACGCTGTGCATACACGTGCAGCATAGGCTTCTTCAACATCATCGCAGTGACCCACAATACTAAAAGTATTTCCCATGCTTTACCTTGCTCTGCTCAGCCCGTAATTGAAGACACTCCTTTCATCAATGAGCTGCTTTGCCGGGAAGGGTCTCATGAAATCCTTGCGTAATTGAAATGCCTCATCCCCAACAAAGGCATAGGGTGCAACAGTTCTTGTACCAGGCAGGCAGCTTGCAGAAGGTGTACCGAGAGTCCCACTGGTCAGTGCCTTCCCGAATCCCGAGCTTTTCAATATTCCTCCATCACTCTGCCGACCTTGAGCACCAACGTCAATGATCGTGTACTGATAATTGCTGTCGACGGCAGCCATCAGCACAATGGAAAAGGTGCTCTGAAATAGGTTATCAGTCACCATATTAGTACACCATCTTTGCAGATGTAATAGAAGCACACATGAAAACCGCACTCAAATGACATTCTTTATGACCTTGGAAATATACATTAAGAACAAATGCATCAATTCTACAGAGTAGTGAGATGCCTCACTTTTAAGCATGAAATACCTACATTTCAAATGAAACAGTTGTGACTGCTCCAAGTCACTCACGACTTGTGAAAAGCAGCATCTGTAGTAATTAAGCAATTGCAATTTGCAGCAATCATCTGCATTTACCTAGAAACCACATGCACATCCGCCACCTTGTGCGAGCAACAATTTGATTTGGGCAAGTTGGTTTATCTTCAATGTATGCTGAAGCAGTGCAATAGGATGCTGACTGTCGCCCAAACCTCATTCAAAGCAGCACCAGTCTTTTATTTTATTTTTATTTATTTATTAATACTGTTAACCCTCATAGAGGGTCATAACAGAGAGGACAATACAATTACATACATCAAATATGTACAGTGCAAATCTACGTAAAGTAGCTCAACACATGTCAATTCACAGTGAATAAGATGTTCGCTTGAATGATGTTCAGCACACTTCTGACCTCTATCAAAGTACTTACAATGAACATCAAGTCGCACATATCACTTGGCACTTCAAAGCAAAATTGGAAACTCCCGTAAATACGCCTCAGCAGCATTTTCAAAGTTGGTGGCATCTTTTAGGCTAACAATAGCGTTTGGCAATTGGTTCCGCATTTCTATTGCATCCGGAAAAAAAGAGTATCGAAATGCATCTGTGTTGGTACGGTACGGCTTTGACATAGTCATGGTTAGTTCGCGGGTTTCTTTTGCCTGGAGCGTGTAGATATTTGAGCTTATCAATCTTAAGTTGACCCTGCATTATTTGATAAAACATCTTCAGCCTATATTTCTTTCTACGTACTTCAAGAAGATCCAAGTTGCAACGTTGTAACATAAGCGTGACCGATTCCTTCCTTCGGTACGTCGAACAAATGAAACGCGCCGCCAGTCTCTGTATCCTTTCCAATTTTCTCTTAAGCGTCACTTGATGGGGACTCCAAACAACGGCTGAATATTGTAGTATTGTCCTAATGAAGGTGGTGTATGCAATAAGCTTTACATTGCGCGATGTATGTTCCAGTTTTTTTCTCAGAAAGTATAAGTTTTGATAGGCAGTCGTGCAGACGTTATCTATATGTTGGTTCCATGTCAAATTTCGTGTTATTGTTACCCCTAGATACTTGAACTGGTGCGCATTCTCCAATAAATGTCCTCCAATGCTATAAAAAAGGAATAGACAGTTTTCTTTTTGGTGATGTGCGTATATGTAGATTTGGGATAATTTATTTCCATTTTCCATTTCCTACACCAATCGTCTAAATTTTGCAAACATTTCTGAATTTTAAGCTGGTCATCAAGCTTAGTAATTGTGGTGTAAATTAAGCAGTCGTCTGCGAAAAGCTTAACCTGAACACCCTCTTCTGCCACGCTACTAATGTCATTAATATAAAGGAGAAACAATAGTGGTCCCAATACTGAGCCTTGGGGCACTCCTGAGAGCACAGCTAATGAGTCTGATACATAACCATCCAGTTTAACTACCTGCGTACGGTTGGTTAAATATGCTTCAATCCATTTTATTATCACTTCATTTATTCCTGCATTACGTAATTTGAAGATTAATTGGACATGAGGTACTTTATCAAAAGCTTTCGCAAAATCCACGCAAACCACATCAACCTGTTGTCTTATATCTACTGCACCCGCAAAGTCATGAATTGTTTCTATTAACTGTGTAACAGTTGATAACCCGGTCCTAAAGCCATGTTGATAAGGATATAGTAAATTGTTCTGATCTAGAAACCTAAGTATGTGTTTTGCTATTATATGTTCGAAGACTTTGCAGGTAACTGAAGTAAGTGACACTGGACGGTAATTTGTTGCCTGTCTTCAATTACTTCCTTTAAATACAGGTATCACGAATGCGGTGCGCCAGTCTTGCGGTAATGAGTGAGTTGTATAAGATTTTCGAAATATGACAGTTAGATAATGTGACATCCATTCTGCGTATCGTTTGAGGAATACTGCAGGTATATTATCGGGTCCGCTCGATTTTTTCGTATCTAATTTGAGTAGCTGCTGAAATATTCCTTGCTGGGTTATTTCAAGGGTCTCCATTGGAACAGTAGGGGGAATATGTAAGGCCTCTTCCAAATTCACATTAGCTTCTGGGGCGTTAAATACAGATAGGAAAAAATGGTTAAGATTGTTTGCTATTTCACCCTTTTCTCTTATAATGTCGCTTCCATCATGAATTTCGTCAATCATTTCTTTCCTGTCGCTAAAATATCGCCAAAATTTTTGAGGTGAGGACCTAAGGAAATCGCTGAGGTTTTTTTCAAAGAATGTTTGTTTAGATTTAGCCAAAGTACGTTTGAGTTCAGCTTTTAAATTGGCCAAGACCACTGGCGACTTGCTCCCTTTACGCCATCTCTTATTTTTCTTTTCATATGAATTATATCAGGTGATCCAAGGACTAGTCTGCTTTGTTTTTTTTAACCCGTGATGGAACATATTTGTCCATGCAATGATTTATAATACATTTGAATTCCTGCCATAATTCGTCTACTGTTTTTAGACCAGCAGTACTCTTGAAACTATCAAATTGAATCTCCAAAAAATCAAGGATCGAAGTGTCATCAGCCCTAGCATAGTCCTTAATTTTTACTGGCACATAGCTCTTTATTTGCCTAGTTGCTCGGATAGGCACATCGAGACAGATCATCCTGTGATCCGATATACCATCTTCTACCGTCACATTGTAATCATTTAGTTTATTTGATAGGAACACCAAGTCTAGTATTGACCTTGAAGTCGGCGTAATTCTGGTATCTTCAAGCACTATTTGTTTCAAATTGTACGCAAACATAGTGTCTAGTATTTTTTCAGCGCTTACTGATTCCACACCACAATACGAAAAATTTTTCCAATTTATGTGTGGTAAGTTAAAATCTCCAGTCATTACCAACCTAGTGTTCCCATTTACATGAAAATATAAAAACTTGTTCAGGTTTTCGAGAAACTCAGGGGAGCTTGAGGGTGGCCGATATACAAGTCCGATAAGGAAAACAGTACTTTTACAAGTTATTTTACACCAGAGAGTTTCTGGTACTTCACAATCAATCAACGAAGCATTCAGAGAATTTTTAACTATTATACACACCCCACCTCCACGTGAGTCTCTGTCTTTTCTGAATATGTTGTAACCGGGAGGAACAGTGCAATCATTCGGTACATTTTCATGCAACCATGTTTCAGTTATAGTGGTTATGTGAGGATCATGCAAAAGCAATAAATACTCAAGATGCGTAGTCTTATTTACTATACTGCGCGCATTAAATGAGAGCAATCTTATCTATTTTTTTGGTGTCTCAAATGAGGTGCATGAGCTATCAGATCCATTTGACTTAGTTGATACAACGCGCTCACTTCGCTTCATTTGATCAGTATCACGTTTGCTCGAGTGCAAGTAACGCTTGTCTTTGACGTCATCCCATGCGTATAACTGATCGTTTATCCGAAGTTTATCGTGCACAAGAACTACTTTTGCACCTGCGTCCCTGTCCAAGGCAGCACTATCCCATAATTTCTTTCGGATCTGCACTGTTTCCTTCGCATAGTCATTGCTTATCCTGATTGAAGTTCCCTTTAGCTTTGCGCCGCTTTTGAGGACGGTATCCTTTTCCTTGTAGTCATAAAATTTCAAGATCACAGGCCTTGGTCTATCAGGATTTACTTTGTCAATCCGGTGAATTCTTTCCACTGTAGAGACTTCTATGCCAAGAACTTTAGAAAAAATATCATTTACAACGCGTTCTTTTAACACATGTGCAGACTCGTTGGTGCTTTCAGTAAGACTGAACACCATAAGATTATTTCGTCTGCTTCTATTTTCATAATCGATTAATTTTTCAGATTGTTTTCGTACGGTGGTCTCCAATTTATCGATTCTATTTTTCATTTCGTCGAACATGGCTAGTACACTTTGCATCTTATCAGTTTTAGCATTCACTTCAGCAATTTCTTTCCTAATATCATCTATCTTGCGATCCAGTGCATTTTGATTTTGAAGAATTTCCTGCAAGATTTCAGCATTTCTTGGGCCTGGATTTTCCTCAACATCCCCGGCCATTAGCAGCAGCAACAGTATTGACCAGCAATCCACCAAAATAGCACAACATCTACGAGGGCATGGCAGGACTAACAAGCATCTATTATCACTACGATACGTAGAGCAGTAACTAACCTGCAATAGCAGCAACGGCGTTTTAGGCATCATGCTTGTCAGCCAAGTGCCATGCCCTCTGAAGGCGATGTTCTCGCGTTGTCCCTTTTGTAGACTGGTCGCTGGTGACGTCACACCCGTGGCAGCGAGTCCGGAAAATGCGCACTCCAAGCTTGCATTTCTGCAAAGTTGCGCATCGACGATGAAAACGAGGCATCCGTCGTCCCTGTCCGACCTTCCGACGAGAAACCACGGCAGCATCTGCAATAGCAGCAACGGCGTTTTAGGCATCATGCTTGTCAGCCAAGTGCCATGCCCTCTGAAGGCGATGTTCTCGCGTTGTCCCTTTTGTAGACTGGTCGCTGGTGACGTCACACCCGTGGCAGCGAGTCCGGAAAATGCGCACTCCAAGCTTGCACTTCTGCAAAGTTGCGCATCGACGATGAAAACGAGGCATCCGTCGTCCCTGTCCGACATTCCGACGAGAAACCACGGCAGCATCTGCAATAGCAGCAACGGCGTTTTAGGCATCATGCTTGTCAGCCAAGTGCCATGCCCTCTATCTATAGATCTCTATCTATTATCTATAGAATAGCAAGAATCACCCGGATTGACAGCACGCACGGGAGAGGGGGGAGAGCGGCATCACACATACACGTATTTAGCCAAAGAAATGTCTCTTCGAATGATACGCTTTTGCTATTGTTATGCAGTACACCTTTACAATTTTTCTCCTATTGGTCTTTGCATTTTCAGGAACCTGGTACTACGAAAGAGTGCAGTGCATGCACGTTTCTTACTATTGGCAGCTAGATGGCTACTATACCAATTTTTAACATTGTTATAGTGATCTCTCGCTCTATCATAGACCATTGCCCATTCTGTCCAATGTATACATTTCTGCAGCGTCAACGAATTTCATGGACGACATCAGAAGTACACATGGTGAATTTGGTATTGCGACTAGCAGAACATTGCGGCCATATTCGATGTTTATATTAGAGTCCACAATTTTGAAATTTTGCACTGAGCAGAGAACAGTAGGTTTATTTGATGTCTGCTGGCTTATGTCAACTCAGTATTCGAAGGGGACATAACACTGCCAAAGTAAGGTAAGGTAAGCAGACATTGCCAACATAAGCAGATATTCTCTGCAGTGGAGAAGACAATAGCTGATAAACAGAGAGCATTAATGTGCACATAAAACAAAGTGAAACATAAAATATAGTGAATATGTATATACAACAAAAGAATGCCACAACCAAGAAAGTGATTTGCTGGAATAATTTCACATCTTGTGTAACTGATCAGATGTACGGTTTACTGATGTACTCTTTAATATGTGACAGATGGCAAAAATTGTGTGCTTAAATGTGCCTAGTGAGCAAGCTTACCTTGTAGTTGAAATATAGGCTGCCGGAATTGGGAGGTGCAGTGATGGCGACATGCTTGCCATCCACAGCTCCCAAACAGTTGGGAAACTGCCACTGGGAGGCAAAGCCTTGGGCAATTTCTGTCCAGTCTGCCTCAGAGGGCACCTGAATTTATTAAAATGTTTTTCAGAAGCCATTACACAGGCAGCGCATATGATTACAGTGCAGGGCTTAATACAACTAGATGGTTTTTATTGATGCAGTATATACTATGCTCAACACTGACAAGACTAATAATATTATGGTGAAGTATAGAAGTAGTATCCACTAAGTGTACTGGTGTAGATTGTTAAAGAATAGGTTTAGTGTGCTAGGCTGTGCTAAAGAATCTTAAGTTAGGGTGACAATATTACAAATCATTTTGTACTCAGAACTGCACATTGATTTAAATGAAAGAATGGCTGTTTGGCCAGGACACCCCTTAATGGTTTCAAAATAAGTGTACATGAGTGCCTGTATCACAATTAACATTTCATGCTCATTACTCTGCCACCCTGTGCTGAAGAACAGCTGTTTCAAACAAGCAAGATGAATACATGTCACATGCCTCCTTTATGCACGGCCATCACTGCTCAATGAAACAAGTACAAAAGTGCAAGCAGTGGTAAAAGGCAGTTACATTATGTATGCCTGCATTTAACATGCAAAAAGGTATGTCAGCATATTGTGAAATATGCCGAACAGCATGGAATTAAAATAAGATCACCCGCACTAACACAATCATCAGCAGAATGATACTTTCAGAAAGGGAACTGCAAGGACTAATGCAGCACATACATCAAGGCAAATAAGCTAATAATATCATAGGCACACAAATAAGGTCAGTCGAAAGCCATCCTGCATGTGTAAATGCCAAATAATGATTGGCAAATGAACTCAAAATCCTTTCATGTTATTATCTCCTCCCTACCTTCATGAAGTGATCTTTTAGTCGCGCCCAAATTCTTCGACAGCATGAATGAATGCATAGCCTAGCCGTCTCTATGCCCACTCTATAAACCAGTGCCACGTCCTTAATTTCCTGGCCAGATGCAAGGTAGCTGAAACAAAAGATGGAAGGCCAGTAAATGTATGCATGGTTATCTACAGGTTTATTAGCAATACTATTACCATTATTTGACAGTAATGATAATGTCAGGGATGAAGTACTCGTTACACAGATGCTCCGACAGCTTGGGAGTTCCTGTTTATTACTCATAATCTTTAATAAGATACTAAGCACATGTTTCATTGCATTAATTGATGTTGCATAAATAGGAAGTTATAGTACACAGACATCAGTTAACCACCAATCAACAAATGCAAATCTGACAGCTTACTGAAAGATGGTAATGATTTTTGCAACACCTTGGCTTGTTGTACAGGAAATCAAGTTGTACCAGTAGGTTATTTATAGGCAGTGATAGAGCCACTCAAATTACCAGAGCAGTGCAAACTACACACGTAGCTTGGCTCTTTACCTACAGCAAAATGTACTTGTAAAACTGACTTACACGTCCTATCACCAGCTTCCTTCTCATTATTCTAGTGTTCCAAATTAAATGCAAATAAACTGAACTTATACCAACCTTAAGGTTATTGCAAGCCGTTCACCAGGTTCAAGTGGCTCCCTCACAACATACTTGCGTTTCAGGTCCTCAGCCACAAATGAAAGTAATGTGTCGAACATTTCTGGGGTCATTCTATAGAACTTTAAAAAAAATTCATGGTCCCCCTCTCTCATCCGACGCATCTGTAAGTAAAAAATATATGGTGATTAATGCAATGGTGATTAATGAAAGTTTACAAGCTATGGAAAACTGCCAGAAGTAGTTCATGCACATGCCCAATGCGAGTCGTTGACACAAAAATGTAATGAGGACAAAGACAATGCTTGATGTTTGTTGAGGGAAGAATGGTTGGGAGAGGTTACGAAAAGTGAGGCACATACCGTGTCGCCCAGGAATGGGGTAGGTTAAATAAAGGAGAAGCAAAGCAGGCAATGTAAAACATGCGCAACTGTTTTGCTAGAAATGTGCTCAATTATGGTGCTTCTATGTTGTGAAGTTTTATTTCAAAACATATTATACTTGCAACGTACAGTGTCACAAATTAAATTTTATGCTGATCATTCATGCTTTGAACGCTAGTAAAGCAGAAATATTTGCTCAGATACTTTTTGACAATTGCTACGTAAAACTTCAAAGAAGCACCTGAATAAGCGGGAATCCAAGTAATAAATTGATATTTTCAGTATATGCACAAAAAGTAAAAATCTGAAAAATCTGAAATGCACAAAATATGCCCCTTGCTCATAGTTCTCCACTTTTGCAAGTTAAACCATGGGGGAAAAAAGTTGTATTAGGTGGCGCGAATATCAGCCATAGTGAACGAAGTACATGTTTTGCGGGAAAAGCTGTTTCTTTGCAGGCCTGAAAAGGGGCAAGCACCTCTGGTGCAGGGAGCAGTTGCCTAGTCTCTCGAAGCAATGGTTCGCAGATTTGGGAGCTTGCACAAGCCTCCTCGTATTTGATTATTGTGTTCAATCAGCTTTTTTGTGCACAACTTGGTCTAATCATGCCCCAAGAACTAGTGCTGGAGCCTTCACATTCTGTGTACAGCAATAGTACTGTTCTGTACAGTTATGTACAAGGTTGCACAGTATTGTACAGTAATAAATTAGGGCATCTGCACGGCTAATTTTCTGAAAGTAAGAAATTACACGGCTAGTAAAGCTGCCAAAGGTCGATCTGAAATGGACTCGGTGCTCTTGTGCGACGAAATACTTGACACAATGGGAAGGATTGCCCATACTAAGTTTAACATAAGCTGTTGAAATGTTGATGGTTAAAAGCAGTCCACAGGGGCAAAAATAAAATAGCTCTTCATATTAGGCTAACACAATAATCAAAACAATCCCCTGCTCAGCATGTACTGCTTGCGACATTGTTAAAAGTTGCGTAAGCATCTGCGCCGAAAAATTAGACAGCCTGACAGAAGCTTGTGTGTATTCCCTGCTGCTGTAATTTAAAAATTATGTTGCATAGCGGATTAAAGCGCTAATTTGGTGTTGGTTGTTTGTGGGAGTGCTAGGAGCAGTAAAAGGCTAGCTTTGACGATGCCCCCTGTCGAAGCTTTTTTTCTGACTCCTCAGTCTACTGAACGCTGTCAAATCTGATCAATAGTTAAAGCGCAGTCATCACTTCATGGGTTGCACGACATTGCTCATGGAACATTTCTAATGGCAATGTTTAACAGCGTTTTGAAAAACTGTCAATCAAGTTGATCAATTTCTCTCTAATGAAAGAGATAAGATATCTGTGCACTTTAAGAATACCTATGAGCCGACGTTATACTTACATGTTTTATGTACAACTGTGTCTAGTTGCTTAGTCTTTGAAAACATAGAACACTACCCCCATGGTCACTATTCAGTGCTACAAAAACCAGAGCAACTACTTGCACATTTTTTAAGAATGGAGTAACCCAAATTGACAAAATCAAGTAAGTTGTTCAGCGTTAAGCCTTGTCGCAATAGGACGCCTGTGTTTTACAGATGCTTTCGAGGCTATATTAAATGCAGAAGCATTATGTTGTGATATAGTGTTTATTACACACAACGATGGTTTGCTCACTGGCGCTACTTTGCTGGTCAACATGCACTGGTATAAGATTCAGTGCGAAGATATAGATCCACAAATATGTCCTGCGAAATAATGAGAAACCGAGCACAATTCTTTTGTTTAAAAAGACGCGTACACAAACACGCACATGCTTTTAGCGGCACTCAGTGACAGTAAATACGCAAAGTCGCGAACATGAATGCACCAATCTTGGAGAAAGCCAGAAAAAGAATTACTTAACCTACAACAAGCGGCCCATTTCCGCACTTGGCATCGCGAACAATGCGCTTCTGTACAGTATACATTTGCCACTTCATATAGCT
The DNA here is from genome assembly GCF_038994185.2 of Dermacentor albipictus. NCBI lineage: Eukaryota > Metazoa > Arthropoda > Arachnida > Ixodida > Ixodidae > Dermacentor > Dermacentor albipictus. Next base: position 27,523,309 of record NC_091828.1, on the reverse strand, counting down.
ATTTCACTCGAACACTCTTGTGTCGAAAGCTGGGCCATAAACAAGATAAACTGAGCCCGACGAATAGACCTCAAACAGTATTTACAAGTGCGCAGGAGTTGGCACAACCACAGAGTCGTTGAAAGACACGGTAGTAGCACGTTTTAGAACAATTATTACGGGAAGCAAAACAGCAAATGGGACTCACCGCCGTGTAATAAAGCCCTTCTTCCTTTTGGTGCATGAACACGGGTCGCACCCACCAGCGCCGGCGTCGTCGCTCTTGCCGTCTCAAAATGATGAGAAGCAGCAGCTTCTTTTTTAGCAGCGAAAGCTGCTGCCTTTTTTCCATGATGTGGCGTATGGCGTCTAGCAATAAAAAGCACCTACTTCCCCCTCTATCATAGAATAAAGAACCCTCGATGCTCAGCTACGCACGCCGACGCGCCGACCGCTCGTGATGTTCACGCCGATATTGCTGCCAGTTTTCTGAAGCTTAGCCTTGTGTAATTTTTCTACACTGCCCTAAATATTTTATTTAGCGTAAAACTATGCAAAAGGCATAAATATTGCATTGAAGAATACTTATGACAGCTCTTTTCATTGACATTACACAATTAGCTTAGGAGGTTTCTGGTAAAATAAATCTGGTCACATTGTGCTACGCTGCGCAGGCGCTGGTCCGCGTGCCGCTCGTGTGGCTGGACGCCCTCTCTGGCGCCGTTCATGCGACCACGCCGGGATACGCAACGCCAAAAAACGCTGGTAGAAACGCTGAATGTGGGGCGGCCTTTAAGCACGAAGTCAGCGCCTAAGCGGTGCTGTGACAACAACGCACACCAGCAAGCTTTAGTTTTTTTGCATGTGCGAGCCAAAGAGACTGAATTGCCACTGTACAATGATCAAAATACGCGCATGCGACTGACCGACCGACAGCGCGGTGCAGCCAAGGTAAAATATACCTGGTAGCGAAGCTTCCATAGGAACCCATACGTTCAAAACATGGCGGTCCATCGCCGGTTCATGGGGCTTAGCGCCACCTGTATGTGGTGGGAACACTTCCGGCGGAAGAAAAAATAACGTGACGCCATGTCCGTTAAAAGCAGAAGTGACGTCATTTTGTTTTCGAAGGCGCGAAATTTGTTTAGTTGCTTCTCCTTTAGAGTTATATATTCAAATGCCCCGCCATTGGATTTGATGGGCGTTTCGAGCTTTCAGCGTGTAAAGCGATGCAGGAAAAGGCCAGCCGTACGGTTGTCGAAATCGCATTCCTGCACAGAACATACTTTCTATGGAGGCCGACGAAAGTTTTAGGCGTAGAGTGCTGATCCTATTGTCGGATGCCAAGCCCGTCGGTCAGCGCAGTCGCACGAAAACAACTACACAATTATCTGGCGGTCGTAAGTCACTACTTTTGACTGAACAGATTAAGAAGAAATGAAGCTACCCGCGTCACCAAATTCAGACAAACTTCGACAAGCAAGAAAGCACAAATTGTGAGGGGAGCGTATTTCAACAGGTGATACGAGTGCGCCTTTCTGCCCATTTCAAGACGTGCATCGCACTGCGAGTGATAGTGGCGTCAACGCCCCCTGTAGCGATGGGCGCTGAAACGAAATGCATTTATTAATAATACTAAAATTAAACGTATTTTCTTAACTCATCACGAATATATAAAACTGACTAGGAATTTTATTTTCGTAGAATGAATGTAACGGTGTCTCGTTTGAATTAGAAAATGCGTTTTTAATTCCCAATGTTTGTTCCCTCCAAACATAGTCGCGCTTCAATCGCTGCTCCCATAACCCCCCATGCTGATGTCGGTGACAATCTGTACTGAACCGCTTTTCGCCCGAAGCTTCGCGACCTATTTGAATCGACCTTGGTGCAGCCGCGGAAGACGAATGCAGACGAACCCGACGTGACTAGCGCCACCACTCGGCATTCAGTAGCGTAACAAACCGAGGTGCGCCGACGGCCGCGGAGGGTGCATTCGGCAGGCACAGAAAAAATAGAGTGTCTAGACAGACGTGCTGACGACTGTACCACGGTGGAAGACAGGCTCGGTGAGAGAACGGAGCGCTGTCAGCGCTCTGTGGTATCCTTCCATCGTGACCCGTACGGCCGCATCACTTGGACGTGAGGCACTTCTATCAACCATTTCACGTGCGACATGTCTCACACCGATTGTGCAAACACGAGAAAATGACGCAGGTCGCAATGCGACGCCGTGCATCCACCGCTGAGCTGCGTGCGCTTGCTTGCAGAAAAGCAAAACACAAGGAGAAAGAAATTCAACAGGAGCGGACACTTTTCAAAAACTAGCAACAGGAAACACGTCACGCTTAAGTTCAACTCCATCCGTGAGTTGACGCGAGCATCAGAAAAAAAAAGAATGTGAAATAAACTACCAGACAACGCTTCATTTTTTTCTATTCTTTCCCACTAAAAGTGAAAAGATTTGCGTGTAAATGAACTTATACTTTGCAACTCATTTTTGTTGTGCTGCCTAGCAACAAGCTAGCGGCACATCAGGCGCGCGTGCATACGTCATGCGCCAGACAAGCGAATCCGGCTGCGCATGTAAAGCTCGCGTGCTCGGCGACCCGTCTGTTTAGGATGTAGCCTGTTTTTTGGGTTCCCGGCGTTCTCTTGTGTTCCGTCTGCATTTCGACACGGCACCGCTGCACTACTGGACGATAGGAAGGTGAGGAATATTGTTTGACAGTCTGCGACGCACTTCAAGCACATTTAGGCTTACTGCACAAAACTGAACCTGTATAGTGACGCAGTTATCGAAAACCAGCTCCGCAGTCCAAGCCTAGTTAATTTCAGTTAATTACTCGTACTGGGAGATGTTTGCGACGCTTTCTATGAGCCCAAGCATAATTATAACTTATTTCGGTAGTTTTTGGGCACGCTCGCCGCACCTGGCTTTCTGACGAAAAGCACCTTGGCCGTGTGACGCAGTTTCGCGTGTACTGAATCTTACTGGGACAAGTGTTTTGGTGCTTTCTCTGACCCTAGACATTATTGTAACTAATTTCACTACTTTTTGGGGTACTTTTCCAGCACAGTGGCTGCGCTCGGCGAAGTGGCGCAGTTAGCGAAAAGCAGCTCGGCTGTGTGCCGCAGTTAGGCTACGTTCACACTTGAGAAGCGGCACGCGGGCAGAAAAGCCAAAGCGGCCGGAAAACATTTTCCGCGCATGTACAAGAGGTTCACATTTGTTTAGCCACTGCAGCGGAAACCACTGCCGCTTTCGCCCATATCCATCTAGTTTGCATACATTTGTCCGCGTGGTGTCCGGTGGCGCTGTTCATTACACTGTTTCAAGATACACGTTCATTCATTTTATTTATTCAAAAGAACCTTAAAGGCCCTATGGAAGGGCATAAAGTAAGGGGGGCACATTAAACAGTAAAAGGTATAAAAAGTACAAATTTCCAATAGGAACAGTGCTATCAAAAGATTACCATGTTACACAATATTGAAGGCACTAGGAATACAAAGCAATATATGAAGGCACACGAACACTTGTTACTGTTAACAGAGCAAAGGAATACCGTTTATGAAAATGATATACAACATGGCAAAAAATGCACGATAACATACACTAGATTGGTCACTCGTGAACGGTATTAGATGGGAAAAGCATGAGTAACTGAGAGCGGAACGTGTCGGGATTAGATATGGAGGCCATGTTATCAGGGAGGTCATTCCAGAGACGGATGGCACGTGGTAGTGCCGATGAAATAAATGCATTTGTTTCACCGTATATGCGCATGAAACTGAACTGATTATGTAATCTCCGTGAAAAAGAGTGGGGTATTTGCAGTTGCAACCGGGTTCGTTTATTAGTGTAGATATATTTGTGGAATAAGCACAGAAGAGCGATGTTGCGGCGGATATCTAATGGCGGCAACGGTAGGTCTAGTTTAATTTTTGTAATGCTCGAGTTTATAATGTAGTTACGCGATATGAACCGGGCTGCTCTGTTTTGTATCATTTCCGTCATATTTATTAGGTAATTTTGATGAGGGGACCAAATTGGGGAGGTGAATTCTAACTGTGGCAAAATGAATGTTTGGAAAGCGAGTTTTCGAATGTTTGGCGGGGCATTTCGCAAATTGCGTCGTAGATAGCCCAGAGAACGTGATGCTTTGGCGCATGTAGAAGTGATGTGTGGGGCCCATGAAAGATTCTTTGTAAGAACAATTGACCCATAACCCATAACTTGTAAGAACATTGACCCATAACTTACTGAAAGCCATCATTTCCCGCAACTGCGCGTGTCGTTATTAACTTTCGTCTACCAAGGAAGATAAACAACACATAGTTTCGATGGTTTTAGCTAGTTGCCTTTCCTAAAAGAGTATTGCTATGTGCACTGCGGACCTTGTGGCGCCATCTAGGAAGAGCCTAGTGAAACAAGTTTGTCACGTGGCAACATGTTGGTGAAGTCATGATATACGGCTCGCAGCCGAACTCGTTCGGACCGCGGTTGCCGCGGTGGTGCTCGAAAGCACGCATCTGCTGTCACCTACCACGTGTGCGAAAATATTGCTTTTGCGCGCTGGTGGTCGAAATTAGAGTTTTAGTATAGCGTAAAACGCTTGCGTTAGCGTTGGCGTGCGACGCAACGCTAACGCAAAGAAAGACTGCACTGCGCGGCACAAGGCAGTGTTTTAGAATAGCGGAACGGAGCAAAACGCTAACGCAAACATACGGCGCCATCTAGACGTAAAAACACAAAGTACTGGAAAGCCAAATCCACACAAAATGTCGAGCTGATCCAAAGCCTCAATCGCTGCGTTAATAACGCATGTATGTCTGTGGTTTCAGTGTTATATTGAGGGTCGCGTAACACCGATTATTCTTAGCATGCCGCGATCGAGTGTTCTGTGGGACCCATATTACCTGTCCTGTTTAAGTTGGGATGATATAGGTACCCTCCTGCTTCGGGAACGAGAGCGACCGCGCAGGTTGTACGTGTCCTCAAGAAGCGGCCTGCTCAACATCGAGGCCACTCCGGAAAGTACGTTTCGCCGGCAATTTCGCTTCCGGAAAGCGGATTTCCCACTTCTCAGTGCCCTGCAGATACCGGAACATGTGACGAGCGCTCAGGGAGTGCGCGTCTCGGGCTACGAAGCGCTGTGCATGTTTCTGCGAAGGCTGGCGTATCCAAACAGGTTATGTGATCTCCAGGAATACTTTGCGAGGCATTATTCCGTGATTTTCAAGTGTCACAAACAAAGTAATGCTCTATGTAGAAAGCAAGTTTGGCCTTCTCCTGGATGAACTCACCGGTCATCAGTGGTTGACGCACGAGAACTTGGAAGCAATGAGCGAGGAAAGCGTTCCTCGTTTGAATGCGATATTGTTTTCAGCAACGCGTGCTCCATCCATGGTGCCGCAAAATTTATCTCATCTACGTAATGTTCAGTTATCTCAGCCGATTTGTTTCTTTTCTGCAGCGTCACCGTTTGTTCTTTCGTTTACAGGCGGTTCATCGTAAAGGTACGCCTTTGAAGAATTGCTGGGCCTTCATAAACGGAACGGTGCGGCCCATTTGCAGACCGTCACAAGATCAGCGCATTTATTTTTCTGGGCACAAGCGGGTACATGCCTTAAAGTACCAATCGTTAATGTGTCCAAACGGCTTGATATGCGAGCTGGATGGGCCGTACCCCGGGAGCAGGCATGATGCTGGTACGTTATCGAGTGTTCGTATATCTATTAGTAAGTCAAGATGTGAATATATGTTTACGATGTGGCAACCCTATAAGGATACTAACCAGATATTACAAAGAATTAAGAACGCAGTTAAAGTGTGCATTGAAATTTATATTCAAGTTCATATTGGCTTGTGAGCTTTACGGGAATGGTTCCTGTATTTTTATTGGCCCTTAAGCACCACTAGCCGAACTTATTTGTGTGTGGTCTAATCGAAGCTCTTCCTTTGACTTATGTTCCTCGTTATGTAAAAGAAAAAATGTGTGCAACTCATTTTACCTGTGCTTAACATGTTTGCATAGTTGTCTAATATGCACAAGGTAAGGTAAGCAGGTACCAGGGTGTAGTACCTAAATGAAATAAGTTTGCCTACATGCAATACTTTTTTTCTGGGACCTTTTGTTAGTACCATATGATCTCCGTTATGAAGTGCACAGACCGGTTTTCAGTTGCTTCTCTGGCACAGATCTTGTACTTGCGTTTCATCGCAATAAACTTGTTTATTTCAATGTTTATCCGCGTGTTTAATTTCTGCTGCTATGCTTGTTTTCATGCCTCATGTGCAGGGATCCTCCGGGAGAGCGGGCTCTATGAAAAGCTTGAACAGCTGAATGGAGACAACCACCAATTTGTCTTGTATGGCGACCCTGCCTATCCACTCCGTCAGCCACTTATGGGACCATATGGGGGGGCGGCAAGGCTAACAAAACAACAGCAGGATTTTAATATTGCTATGAGCAGCGTCAGACAGTCAGTTGAATGGGGGTTTGGGAAGATCATCTCTGAATTTGCCTTTCTAGATTTAAAAAAAAACAGAAAATACTACTTCAGTCCATACCTCGTACGCACAGAGTGGCCGTCCTACTCATCATTTGCCACGCTTGTCTGTATGGTAACCAGGTGTCTTCATATTTTGACCTTCAGCCTCCTTGTCTTCTGGATTACCTGAAGCCTGCCACGCAATAGTCAGTGGAACAAATTGCATATGTTTAAGTTTAAATGCATAAGTTTAGCGTTGTAGTGTGTATATAGTAATTTCAAAACTGTTTCATGAGACGTGCAAGTGCCTCCAACAACACACTTTTTTAAAGAATAAAGCAACAGTACACACTTGTTTCTTTTGGTGATGTTTATTGCAAAGAAACTTTGCTTGCAAGCGTGTCAACAACTCGCAACAAGGCTTGCTGATTTGAGCTGAGGATTTCATTCAGTTGCTCCCATTGCTTCAGCTCTCGTTCCGCAGCTCCATTTCTCTCTCACGGAGCTTACACTCCTTCTCCGTCTTACTCTGTCGGAACTCATATTTTCTCTCCGATTTTCGGTCCTTCATCTGTAATTCCTCTCTCCTCAAAGCTATTTTTTGAAGCTCCACCTCTATAGCTTTTTTTTTTAATTGCCTCTCATGGAACCACCTTTTTTCTAGGAACTCATGGTCCGCATTGCCAGCTGCAGTGTTGGTCCTCTTCCGTCCTGCATTGAACATTTTGGTTAGTGTTAACGTAATGGAGTAATACCACTACGTTTTCACAATCAGTTTTCAGTGTAGCCTGTACATAATTCATTTTTCACATCACACGTCCAACGTTGGTAGGCATGTGGCACTACCGTCTTCGATATTTGCATTTATAAAAATGATTTGGAATAAGTGTAACGCCGCATGCCTGTACTCGGATGATGCCAGCAGTTGAGAGATAGCACATTAGACTTTGTCAAGCAGGAACGTAAACTAAGTTTTGAAGTACAAAAGCCAAATTACAAGATTCAGATAAGGTCTGTTTTGACCGTAAATTGTCATTTTCGTCATTGTCTCGACTCTTAAAAAATGCAGCATGTCACGTGCTGAATAATACTCACTGCTACCACCCTGGTTCCTAGCTGTGCGGCCTGTGTCGTCCTTCTGTGTTGTGGATGGACCGCTGATGCCGCCAGGGCCTGCTTGTGGGCTGGCATCGCATGGTGGCAGATCTGGAATGTTTGTATACATTTCTTCTAAAAGATCCTGGGCCGTTTCGCCTGCCTCCTCGACACTTAAAGAAGGAGTCCCAAGTTCTGCAACAAAAAGTTACACATGTGCAGTGACTTGGCTATTGTTGTATATATGTAGTGTGACACAAGTGAATACGAAGTATGCATATTCATGAAACGTTACCACTTCCTCACTTTTTTGCAATGTCATTCTTACGAATGAAAGCGCTATTCTTGGGAAAAAAGTATTTCAAATGTACGGTGTAACTTCGCATGCGTTAGTAGGGCAGATCACTGGAATTAAATATTTTAACAGGTTAATGTAAGCAGGAAAGACAAGCTCGGAGAGGCAGCATCAGTGATCACGGTATCGCATCAGCTCCTGTTTCTGGTGCACTTTGAAATGCTGATGCATTGTCACCGTGTACACTACTACGAACGAAAATGTACCTGAATCATCAACATCCGATGCCAGTGGTTGAAAGCTAGCAGCAGCAGTGTCGCGGAGGGCTGCGGCGGCTTGGCGCGCTGCTGCTGACGGCTTTTCTTTTTATTACGTACCCGTGCGCTCGCGCCAAGTCCCAAATTTCTTGCAGTAGATGTGTTTTTTCGGTGTATTGCTCTTCTGTCCCAGACCTGCAAACTTTCAATGCGTTACAGTTGTATGCTTCATTGCACACATGACGACACACACACACGTGTGTATGTGTGTTATCACGTAGTAGTGACGGTGAAGAAAACAGTCGTAAAACTATGAATGCCGAAACTGATTCCTTATCGGGCGAACCTGTGCCCACAAAAACAAATTTGAAGCTAAACACTTCGACAGAATTGCCTGCCTTGTTGGGAAATTGATTAGGACTTGAGACTGACTCCAACCAAATTACTGAATTTTATTAGACCCACGTTTCGGAGCCCCTTCGGTTCCTTCAGGGGATTGTTTTCCGAGGGGGGGGGGCGGTGTGCCGCTTTTAAAGCGTCCTTTGTAAAGAAAGGAAGGGGGAGCGACCAGTGCTGGGGAGAGTGCTGGCGTGGGTGCCCTTGATGGGAGGCGGGGGAGGTTACAGGGTCGCGCCGACGTTTTTGTGTTGCTGAAACAAGCGGGAGTCTACCTGGCTGTGCGTCCTTTCTTCTTTTCGCCATGTCGCCAAGGCCATGGACATACACCGAGGGCAGGTTGCTTTTCACGCGGTTTATGTTATTCCCCGTATTCTGAATGTGCCATGACTCCAGTTGTAGTCTCCAGTAGGTACGTGGATGATTGTTTTTGCATCGTGAAGACGAGCCAAGTCGAAAACTTGCAGAAACACTTAAACTCCATAGACCCGGATATACAGTTCACATATGAGCGCGAACAGAACGGATCACTCCTATTCTTAGATGTACAAGTTACGCGGAAAGACGGCATTCTAAAATTTTCACTCTACCGAAAACCAACCCACACAGGCTGCTATCTTCATTTCCTATCCGACCATCCGGCAAACCACAAGGCGTCTGTTGTAAATTCTTTATTCAAACGAGCCGAAACTCATTCCTCATCGGAATCAGATCAAAAGAAAGAAAAGAGAATGGTTCTCAACGAACATGAGAGGAATGGCTACACAGATGGCTTCATTCGAAAAACAACCAGACAACAAAAAAGAAGCAAAATGCGGGACCATCAGCCGTTGACTTCTCCCCAACCCCAGAAGCTAGTGTCCATCCCGTACGTCAGAGGCACCAGCGAAGCGCTCAGCCGAATATTAAAAAAAAGGCCTCAAAGTGGCGCACAAACCAATAAACACTTTTAATATCCTCCTCCCGAAACCAAAAGATCGTCCACCTAAAGAAAAAGCTCAAGGCGCCGTCTACAAAATCAGTTGTGCCGACTGTCCGGCCTCGTACATCGGGGAAACCAAAAATCTAAAAGAAAGGATCAGACAACGCGAGAACGACGTCAGAACATTCAGCCGTGTTCGCAGCGCCGTCGCTGAACACTCGGAAGGCGCTGACCACAAGATTGCTTTCCAGGAAACTGAAATCCTTCAAACAGAGACGAACTGGCGAAAGAGACTACTACTGGAGTCATGGCACATTCAGAATACGGGGAATGACATAAACCGCGTGAAGGGCAACCTACCCTCGGTGTATGTCCATGGCCTTGGCGACATGACGAAAAGAAGAAAAGGACGCACAGCCAGGTAGACTCTCGCTTGTTTCACCAACACAAAAACGTCGCCGCGACCTTGTAACCGCCACCCCCCCCCCCCCGCCTCCCATCAAGGGCACCCTCGCGAGCACTCTCCCCAGCACCACGACGGCCGTCAACAACCCCCCCCCCTCCTTTTGTTTCCCCCCACCTTTCCGTCTGTGAAGTGTCTCCCCAACTCCCGTGCTCCCCATTCCTTTCTTTACAAAAGACGCTTTAAAGAACACTAAAGTGAAAAATGATTTCTTCTGCATCAGTAAATTATCGTTCTGCAACAACAAAAAGACCACTCTTGCAAAGATAAGACGTTTGTTAAGCCAGAAAAAGCGCAAGAACGAAATACGGTTGGCGACGCCTACTTAAGTTTCCGCACCTGGGGGCTGTGACGTCTTAGATTTTGATGGCATCTTCTGGGGCCTACTAATTATGTATAGCGGTACAGTTGACTACACTGTGTCCTAAAGGAACCAAATATTAAACATGGCAAGTTTCGGGAACCTTTATTTTGCCAACGCGGCCCAAATGCGAAAAGATACTCTGGAATCCCCGACGTCACGCTGACGTACCGGCGCTGGGGTTCTGGCGTGAAATTTAAATACTGATATTTTGACCTTCATTTTCTCATCTAATAATCAAACAATTTCTTTTTAAATTACTGCCTGCAGGGTTCTCAAACAATGCTTCATTAGTCTTAACTGATTTATTGTTTCGCCTTAGTGCCCCTTTAAAAGCGGCACACTGCCACCCCCCGAAGGACAACCCCCTGAAGAAGGAGCCGAATGGGCTCCGAAACGTCGGACTAATAAAATTCAGTTATTTGGTTGGAGTCAGTCTCAAGCCCTAAACAAAAACAAATTACACTTTACACTCGAATCACAACGACAGCGGCGAACACACAGTTGGCGATTGTCGAAATCTGTTCTGAAAGTTCTAGACAATTCGCATCGCTCATACAATCAGATTACATAAGCGTCGGTGACAATACGCAACGGATGTAAGCATCGAGAACGTTCGAGAAACTACCAATAAATGCAGGCACGTCCTGCACCTAGTGATAGCGTTTAACATTTGTTAGCAGGTGAAAAGCGGTCATCGGTGAAAGATAAACGAGGACACGTGTGAATGTATAGGTAGTGCGTCCACTGTGTTTCTTTTGTCGTTTTGCAGCGAAGTCACAGTGCGTCGCTCGCGCTTCTAGGGAAAACACTTATCACAATCCAAAATGAACGCATTACTCTGCACTTTCTGGGCACGTATAGCGTGACTGCAGCGGACCGCTAGTGGTGGTCTGCTAAAACGAATAACATTCACTTAATCTGCGTCGCAAGAATGTTTAATTCTGAGAAAAATAAGCGCAGAAAGGTATGCCATGCTTACTTCTTAAGGTTTGCTTCGTCTCTTGCCTTGAAGTAGGCGAGCAGAAGATCCAGTCGCTCCCGCACTGCGCGCACACTGAAGGTTTTCGCAGGTACAACGGCGTCTCCAACATTTTTTGCAACGGCCGTCCATCTTGACATTTGTCCGAATGGGTTCATGGCGAAAACCTCCTTCAGGAGGTTCATGTCGTCGTCGTTGGTGAAGCGCACACGCATCGTGACCACAGCACCGACCATACTAGTTTGTTTTGCCGCGGGAAACGTGACATGCATCGGTTCCACATGCGGCTTTACACCAAGCGAACGAGCGAAATACACTTGGGCGCCATCTCGAGGCGGATACAGCAAACACATTTAGCAAACCCATAGAGTTGTTCTACTTACTATATGTGCAAACCCTATCGTTAAGCCTATTGCGCCGCTAATCGAGAACGTATATCGTAAACAGCGCCCATTTGTCACCTGTGCGCCATTGTCGAAGCATCATCACACAATTCTAAAGCAAACACGAGCATTAGTGGGGAATGAATGAGCCTAGCAGTGCAGGCAGACGACTCGATAGATCCGAAGCGGGCTGCTCTCACTTCGACTGGCGCGGCCATCTTGCCGTACATAACGCTCCAGTTGCGTGCGTTAGCGTTCAACGCTAAATCCTGAAAATAGACAGTTTTAGTTACACGTACGTAGAGGGTTCACGTACGCAAACGTGAAAAGCCTACGTACCTTACGTGCACGCCATCTGAAACGCTTTTAGCTACACGTACGCGACGCACGCCAAAAGGGACCCCGTAACTCCATCTATCGGTGAATGTGAACACGGCGGTATCCAATTCAATCCTTCCGCCGTGTTTCGATGCGAGCCGTCTGCGCACGCGCGGCCCGCTATCGCTTGTTCGTGATCTTGCGGAACTCCCGCGCGAAGCTGTCTACGTGCGCAAGAAACGCACGCAAAGAAATGAATCTCACGTACGTCCGTGAGACCAGCGCGCGGCCGCTACGTTTTACGCATGCGCACTGCTGACACGTAGAAGCTCTACGTACGCAAAGCCTCTACGTACGTGTAACTAAAACTGTCTAATAGCGTACGTACGTAAGAGCTCCAGCAGCGTTTACGTTTAGCGCATGCGCAGTGTGGTGCACGCAACGCTAACTCTTTGCGTTTGCTGCTTTACGCTATACTAAAACTCTCTATTATTTCGCTTCCACCTTTCCTTACGGCGTGATCGGGTGTCCAACGAAATGTGGCCTCAGGTATCGTACCAGAGCTGACGGTAGCAGAAAAGGCTCTTTTTTTTCTTTTTATGCGATATCGACAGCAGTCGCTACGCTATTGATAGCAAGGGAAGAATGGACAAATATGTGGACCAGGCTTAAAAGCAGCATTTACACGAGCCTTCCGCGCCATACGCGAATGGTTTAGACGTATTTACAGCTACTTCATGGCAGTCCCATGTTGGCTGTCGAGGCACGGCTGTAAGTCACTACAAGGTGTGATTGCTGCGATTCAGTTTGAGCAGTAATTTGTGGATTTCTAATATTTTCTGCATTCCGTTCATTAAGTTGTTTCATGCTCATCACATTCTGCAAGAATTTCACATTTTTCTGAGGTCATTATGGGCAGCATGACCCAATTTGCATGAATTGCAACAAACGATTCAGGGATACAACATATTTATTGGTTTCCATCAGAGTGAGCACTTATTAGCAGCCTTTGCACTGTGTACAGAACCACTGTTTCTGTATATCGGCGCTGGTTACTGCAGCACAACACCTGGAAAATACATATAAGCAAGCGCACCTGAACAAAAGGAGAGAAACCAATACACTATTGTAATGGTGACCAGACTCTCATAATTGCTCAGATAGTTACGTGAACATGCGAGCTGAAATGCATGTGTTTTTTTTTCATTTCACTGTAGGTGCCAGGCAATATTACATGACAAAATTTTGGCTGTACATTGTACTTGACTCTAATTGTGAAATATTTAGCAAAAAATAAACTACCATCTCTCACTGAGAAAAAGACTTCACAAAAAAAAGCATAGCTCTCCCGTGTTAGTACTTTCCAGGCAGCAGAAAACAATGACATTCATAACTGTAGTCTAACATGTCTTACCAGCGAAACCACTCCAAACAACGGTCACAGCACACCATTTTCAGCGCACCACCATCCTTTTTCTTGCACAGGCCACAGATCCAGAGCGCATTTTTCTTTTTTACGGCAACTGTCATAAAAAATTCAAAGCTCATGTTAAACACAGAAATATGAGAACGAGTAAATAGTTGTTGCAGTGCATACCTGAGGCCATGAGCAGGGACGAAGCATCAGGAGGGCAGTACTTCTTTAGCTTTGGCAGGGAAACCCTGCAGTCCAGCAGTGCACTGGGTAAGGCCTCGGGCCTAACTTCAATGTCAGCCTCGCCGAGCAGGCACGTTCCATTCAGCACACGATCACAAAGGGCTTTGTCAGTGAATCCAGCCAGTAGCACTGGAAAGACAAAGTGTAAAAACAAGTTAGGGGATGTGAAATCGCAATGAGTACTTTGTATTTACATTTTGCTTTGGCCTTTTCAGACAGAGACATGAAAGGCACAGGCCCTTCTTCATCAGCTTCTCTTGCCCGCTTTTATCGGTTTTGGAGGACTCGCTTGCGTGGGCGCCCTCGACGTTTTACCTCAGGGAGCTTCAGGTCACAGGCGCTGCTAGATGAACACGGTTGGCTCCGAACATCACTGGTGCAACTATCAGTTTGTCTGCCACACGGTAGTTCGGTTTCTTTTTGGGATACAGGCGATGCGCTAGGCAGTTGTCCGACTTCTTGAGGTACAGTTGATGTGGTAGGCAAGACGTCCAGCACAGAGGCATTATCTGCCTGCACAATTTCATCCTCATTATGAGGATGTGTGGAAGTGGCATCTCTCTTCAGCCAAGAGGCATTTACCGATTCTAAGAACGCAAGGCGTTTTGCAAAAACATCCGACTGACAGTCGGCCATGTTGTCGACAAGAGCTTTAAGCGTCCCCAATGCGTAGTTGTAGCGCTAATTTCTATTCATCTTCTCGAAGGAGGGCCCAGGGATAGATAGTATCTCTGGTGCTTCGTGATTGGCAGCTTCAGAGTTGGTTTCAGCAGTCCCAGCCGTGTACTCGATTTGGTAAGATTTGAACCAACGCTTATGAACAGCCTTCGTCAGGTCGGGTTTAATGCTAAATTTCACACAAACATATAAAAAATGCCGGCAAAGCAGCTTCACTTTCCAGTACGTAGTGCAACTGCACGCATGATTCTCAAGAGAGACCTCGTGCCATGCATCAGTGCAACTCAATGCCACTGCATAAGTTTGCTCAGATACGATTCTGATTTCTGGAGGGTCATCCTGCATCTTTGCCAGTTCCTGCTTTATTATTTTGCAGGCGTAAGGTGTTAGCACCGTGGCACATTTCTTCTCTACACCCTCATATTCTTGATGAGAATAGAACTCGCATGTTTTCAGCAGTATAGTTTTGTGGCATGCCTCTTGCTGCATGCTGCTTGACATTTTTTTAATGTTGCGCACTGTTTCATGCAGTTTTGATGATGATGCTAGGACATTCTTTAGTTTTGCATGATGTGACTCAACACGGTTGGTTGTATTATTTCCACCTGTAAACTTGCGGTCACATAAGTGTCGGACCCACATTTCAGGAATGTTGCCCCAGTTCTTTGCGAAATAGCTCACAGCTTCTTCACTTGCATACCTTTCAAATTCAGCTTTCGCATCGTTGTATCTGGCACGTGTGGGGGAAAGCAGCATTTCATTGAAACTACTCAATAAACGTTCTCGCTCATCTGATGATTTGGCAAGCTGCCCAGCTGCACTCTTGAAGGCCTTGGTGACATGGAATTGGCACAACTGAACAGCTAGTGAACTTGGAAACGTCGTTCTGATGGCATTGATTTCCGTGAAATCTTTGTCCACAACAACCACTTGTGTATCAGCAGCGGCAGGATTCATTGAACAAAAGTCTCCAAAGCTGATTGACAACGTACTGTTGCTCGAATGTAGCGAAGGCATATGCGATTACTTGGGTACTTCCGGACCCATCCTGGACAGCCATCACCTACAGGGACATGCGTAGTTTGTTGGTGCGGTAGGTTGCGTCAATGACGGAGCACCTCTGGAAAAGACTTAAATGCTTGCTGCATGTGTGGCGTTTGAATAAAGAGAATTTGCAGCTCCTTATTCTCGTCAGTGATCGACAGCGCTCTAGCACCACAAGTGGCTTGGCAGTGCTTTAGTTCTGCCACTAGTAGGCTTGCTTCATCCTCTGTGCGAGTTGCGCGCTTCAGATTGTGCAGGTCTTTGGCGATCACTGTTTTTCCTGCACATACAAAAAATTAAAACCAAGACATGTGTAGTAATGCAGTCAATACCTTCACAAACTGAGAAAAAAACTCTCAACTACTTACCACTTTGTTCTTTCACTTTCTGGACGATCATGCTTGGGGGCACATTTAGTTCCATTAAAGGCTGCACGAAGCTGAGCTCTTCAGTGGCGAGCCGCCGGCATTCAGGATATGCCTTGTAGATTTCACTGCTGACTTCATGATTGTGCTGTAAATTAAGTGCAGTGATTTCCAGTTGTTGAGTCGCACGCCTCGCCGCTAATACCAGTTTTACCGGGCAGTCCTTCTTTATAGTCCTGGTGAAAGAACAAAAGTGCCTTTTGAACTCTTTTGCTGTGCCGAGCCATCTCCGCCGACATGCTACTCTGCGTAGGGGAGGGAATGGGAGCCCCGCGCAACACGTGGCCGGGTAAAATGCCGCTGCCTAAGGGTTACGCTTGCGTGGATGCTAGGGAGAACGCAGAAACGCGGAACATAGCTCGTTGCTATACGTACCGTTGGTTAGGGCGAACTCCGGTGGCATTAGTCCTGTGTCGTCCCCCGTGCTTGCAGGTGAAAGTGGCGTTTGAAAATCGAAGCTTGCTGTCCAGTTTTACTGCCTCGCGTGACAAGTGAGCGTCCACAACATCTATCGACTTCGATGTTTTCTTGACAAATAAAGCATTTGTCTGCACTTGGAAATGCCGCAGAGCAGTGTCAAATGCATCATAGGAATCAAACCTCGCACCTGTAGCAATTTCCATGACTAACGCGCTCAAGAACGTCTGGGCAGCGCTGGTCCGCTCGTCAGCGCTCTACGCGTGTACGCGCAAAATTGGCAAGGTGCGGTCACGTGACAAACATGTTTTACTACACTTTCTAGATGGCGCCACAATTAAGGTCCGTAGTGCAGATAGCCAAGTCCGTTGTCGGCGCACTCCGTAATGTACATAGCAGTATTCGGTCAATATACCAAAATGATAGATGCTTGTAATTTACTATCAGCTGATGGCATCCGGTGGAGCGTCGTACGGCAACGACTGCTGCTTACCTGGTGCCCCAACTTTGGAAGAATGTAGAAGCCCGGAAGGAGCATATATAGAGCAAAATAAACATTCTACATTTCAGAAGACGTCTTGCGTTTTCTTTATGAAATTCCACCTGACGGATTCGGCGGAGTCTTGTAAAGGTCGTTCGCAATCCTTTTTACTAAATGATGAAACGATTCCACGCCAAGGCCACGCGGGGTTCAGCAGAAGCGAACAAAAAAATAATGCCGCGCCGAAAGCGGAGCCGGCGCGGCGTGTACCAACTGGTGTTCAAAACGCGCGCGCCCGAAATCGGAAGGACTTGTACCATCCGCTTTATGGGGGGAAGGAAACTGAGGAGAGGCCCTACCCCCTCCGCGCGCTAAGAGAAAAGTGTGGAGGAAGTGACGTAGTACGTTCCTTTTTGCTGATTGTTTATTTCTTTGCCGTAGCGGCCCCGCCTTTCGGGCCACAATGGCGGCTTTGTTTTGGTCACGGAGGAAGGAAACTCAGGAGAGGCCCTGATGTCACTCTTTGTGAAGCTAAAGTGAAGCCGGAAGTTGGCGTTGCTCGTGGCGTTGCTCCGCCTTTCGGGCCAGCTCTCCTCTCTTGTTTACATTTCTCGCGAAACCACGCCGCGCTGCGCGCAACCGGGCTGCTCGGACGCGCGCGCTCCGCAGCAATACTAAACAAAATCATATAATCGCTGTGTCTCAATGGATTACCGTTGCCGAAGTCATGTTGAAAGAAGTTCATAATGAACTTCGCACATTGGGCCGTGGGTCTAATCGGCTGCCTTTACTGGCTTTTATGAAAATAAACATGCTTCATAAGGCCAGCCAAATGAGCTATTCTCACCAACCGCGGGTACCGGCCGCTTCCCAGTTCTTGCGCGATTTTAAAAAAAGGTCACCTTTATCGCTGCCTTATACTTGGTGTTCTCTGCTTGGACTTCCTGGGGCGCTCAGACGGTCTTGCGAGCTAGACGTCTGGCCATACGAAAAAAATGTACGCATTCTCACTGCACTGCAAGAGCGCACTGGAGACACGTACGACACACCGACCCCTTTACGATCCATTTGTAGTTTATGAGCACAAACACATTCTCGTTTGAGGAATCGTCGTGCTTTATTGAACAAAGTTCGGGTGGCCGCGCATCACTGCGACAGCGCGCCGGCGAGGAGGCAGTACGTCATTTCTGACTCCGCGTTTAGATTCATCGACTGCGGCCTGAGGTGCCTTCTTACCACGGTAAGTGAAGCATCACGTTACCTAAGTTTCGCGATAGCCGGCGCACGGTGCCGAACAGTACCCGCGTAGAACCAGCCTACGTGCGACCATGGATATGGAACAGCCGTTTGATGTGTTCGCAGGCGTACGTTCTGTGGAGCCTTGCTCACTCTTGCAGCGCATCCACTAATCTTCACTTCCCTGCGCCTGTCGCGCGCACAGATAAGATACGCCTGCCGTAGGGAGGATTCGTTCCTTAAGAGGAAGCTTTAGCTCGAGTGCTCCTATCTAAATACATGTAAAAGGATAATTCGTTTTTTTCGGCAACCACTGCACGAAATTTGACGAGGTTTGTTGCATTTAAAAGAAAAACTTAAAATCTAGTGATTGTTGGTTTCGAATTTTTGAGTTAGGTCGTCAATTTTTTAATAAATATTGGCAAAAATCGAAAATTTTCAAAAAACGAAACTATGAAGTTTACAACTCTGTAACTCAACCACTAAAAATGATAATACAATTCTGTGAATTGCATCTAGTAGTACATCCAAAGCGGACAAAATTGATATGTTACACATGAATATAACAAAAATTTTAATTATAGGGAAATACAACTTTTGCAAAACCGTTGTAACCAACGTAACAAATTCATGTAAGATGCAAAATGACATTGAATTTGTCCGCTTTGAATGATCTAATGGATGCCGTTTACAGAACCGCGATATCAATTCTTTATGCAGAGCTATGAATTTGTAAACTTCGTGCTTGTATTTTTTTCAAACGGTCAAATATTTGAAAATCGGTTTATGAAAATTCAAGCCCTAAATCGAAATTCCGCTTCCAACAGTCACTAGAATTTAACTTTCTCTTTCAAATGCAACAAATTTCATCAAAATCGGCCCAGGGGTTATCTCATAAAAACGTTTTTGCGTTTTACATGTATTTGAACAGGCCGTGTCGGAGTTGGGCCCGAGCTAAAGCTTCCTCTTAAGTCAAAGCAGCGGCTTCTTTCCCATCTTCCAGGATGAAGCGTCGGCTGGCAGGCACACGGCGCCGAGGGCAGCAAAATGCACATATTCTGCGTAACGCCCTATCAGCACGTGTATTGAGGTACACAGGTGTGCACGAACCTCGAACGCGCTCTGCTTAAAAGACTTCGTGCTGTCGCAAGTAATGTGAGGAACAAGCAACAGTTAAGCAACATGTGTTTTAATATGCACAAAACAAGTTGCTGCCGAACACAAACTATGCACTCATAACTTACGTCTACGTGCCGCAAATGCTCCATATGCGCTTGCGCTGTCAAAAGCAGGAATCGCTGACCTGCAAGGCGTTCATTTCACAGATTTTGAAACGCATCGGTTTCGGCCTGCGGTGGCACGTTAGCATGATTCCGCCAAAGAGGGCAATATTTCCTGCGGATATTCCTTGGTCCGTTGCCATTGCCGTGGCGCGGTACATTGCGGACAGCGTTGCATGCGCGTTCATTTCACGAACTTTAGTTCCTCGTGTCCCACCTGGCCACAGCAAAATCCGGGAGAGCACGGACCAGCTAACGCAGCGCAACAAAACACGGAGACCAACGCAAACCTGCCCGCACGGCGCCTTTGCCACGGTACGAAACCTACGGAGCAACACGTGTGAGCGCGCAGAACCAAAACAAAGCCGCCATTGTGGCCCGAAAGGCGTGGCCGCCACGACAAAGAAACAAATAATCAGCAAAAAAGAGGAGAACCTATACGTCATTTCCTCCACACTTTTCGCCTTGCGCGAGGAGGGGGTAGGGCCTCTCGGTTTCCTTACTCCATGGTTTTGGTTCTGTGCGCTCACACGTGTTCCTCCGTAGGTTATTCATGGAACTGCTGGTTTGTTAGACGTAATTTTTTCCGCAGAATAACAGAACTCAATAAGTGACACAGGTGTTGCTTTCGTATGCTTATTTCGGTGCTTGTTTCCATATGTGTTTCTAATTGCACTTACAGTTCCTTTTTGCACATAAGCTAACCACTCAGAGCAGAAAACGCTACTTTCACCTTTCCACGCAGCCCTATTTTCTTCAGGTTATATGAAAGGTTGGTGGACATACGAGATAACAGCAATATTTGTCTTCCTTGCGGACTCCGTGCTAGCTGCCATGGAGGATACAGCCCTTCCTGTCTGTGCCTCTCTGAGCAGCCTTTCAACAACCGATAGCATTACATTAATCGAAAACCTTGCCTCGTCTAATCATGATAAATGTTGCTGCATGCTTAGCATTTCACACGTTCTTGCTATTCGCCTTTTAAAAAGCATAGAATGCCATAAACTTATGCACCTCAGCGAGGCAGCTTCAAATCACTATAAATAAATTTACACAATGGCCAGACAAAAAGTTCCCATTTCTCCACCCGAAATAAAAAAAACGGTTTCTGCTATGTATGTTATGCAAAAAGACGAATACAGTTGGACCCTTCTCTGAAATTAATTGAAATCACAATGCCAGTAAAACAAGAACACATTTTTCTTGCAGTAACGTTCAAGAAAAAGCAAACATTTCCAGCTCTCATGGCAGATAGAATGCATAACATTCTGAAAGTATTATCAAATAAGCACTGGGCTTCCTATCACCCATGTTCGCTACTCATTTACCGTTCTGTGATACGCTGCATTTTAGACAATGGTTGTATCATTTATGGTTCAGCATGGCAGTCCTACCCATTTGGCATCTCCATCCTGTGCCCAATCTCGGAGGTCGTGTTCACGCTTGCCGTGGCGGCGGTTTGCAATGCGGCGTATGAGGCGGACAGTGTGGTGTACAGTGTCGTGGTGTCAGTGCCGTCAAGGTAGACGGTGAGTGGAGAAGGCGATAGGGGGGCCATCCGCCCAGGCCGAAGGAGCAAAAGCTCCGATTTGGTCGGGGAGCAGCTCAACCCGATGGCCCGGGCGTGAGCTGCTACCGCGTCCACACCTGCCTGTAGAGTGGTCTCCATGTCGCGAAGATTGCCGGTGGTCACCCAGAGGGTGATGTCATCGGCGTAGAAAGCTTGAGACAGAGCTGGGATAGCTCGTAAAGCACGTGCCAGCGGGAAGAGGGTGATGTTGAACAGAAGAGGGGACAAGACAGAGCCTTGGGGGGTACCCTTGTTGCCAAGGGAGAAGGAAGGAGAAGCAAGTGGGCCGTATGAGATTTCGGCTGTGCGGTGGGCGAGGAACGCAGTGACGTAAGCATGGACACGGGGTCCGACATGGAGGGAGGAGAGAGCGTCCAGGATGGCGGTGTGGTGTACATTGTCGAATGCTTTAGCAAGGTCCAGCGCCAGGATAGCTCGAGTGCGTTTGTGGTGGGAGGGGTGTAGGACATCCTCGGAAAGTTGGAGCATGACATCCTGGGTGGACAGCTGGGGACGAAAACCGAACATGGAGTCGGGATAAAAGTCATGATCATTCAGATAGGTCTGGAGGGGGTCCAGGATGACATGCTCGAACAGCTTGCCAAAACAGGAGGTGAGAGAGATGGGGCGGAGGTTTTCGAGGGCAATAGGTTTGCCAGGTTTGGGGATGAATGAGACACGTGCATGGGTCCAGGAGGATGGAAGAGTGCCAGCCTGCCAATGTTCATTGAGGAGATCAGTAAGGGCTTCGAGGGAGGGGGTGTCTAGGTTGCGGAGTACCTTGTTGGTGATGCGGTCTGCCCCCGGGGCCGAGGTGGTGCGGAGTGTGAGTAGCGCTGCACGAACCTCGCCCACGGAGATGTCTGCCTCAAGGTCAGGGTTTGGGGAGCCGGAGTAGGTGGGAAGCGGAGTAGGTAGGTCGGTGCAGAGGTAGTGGTCCCGGAGGGCCGCCAGGAAGTCAGTATCAGTGAGTGGGGAGGAATGAAGGAGATGGGAGATATCCTTGCGCTGGGAAGCTTGAGTGTGTGTAAGGTCTAGCAGCACCCTGAGAAGCGACCACGTGTCGCGGAGGCCCAGGTTGCCTGCCATGCGGTCGCAGGTCTGGCCCCACTGTTTAACGAGAGAGGCGCAGTGCTCCATGTCCAACGCGAGTCGGGCCAAACGGAGACGCAGGCGGCGATTGTATTTCTGAGCCTGCCACCGGCGGTGGACAGCGTGATAGGCCTCCCAAAGGTGCAGCAGACGGCTGTCTGCCGTAGTGGAGTGTGATGCTGTAGGGAGCGTGGATGTGGCAGTGTGGACGTCCGCCAAAAGGGTCTTGGTCCAGGCAGAGAGATCGGTGATAGGAGCAGAGGAGGAAGTAGAGAGACGAGTGGAGCGAAAACGGTCCCAGTCGACTATCTGGGTGAGACGAGTAGAGGCGCGAGCAAGGGAGGGGAGTGGGAAAGTTGTACAGAGGACGCAGTGATCGCTACCGAGGAAGACCCCTGTATTAGTCCAGGTCGGATTGGCGACATTTTTGGCGAGGGTAAGGTCCGGATTGGTGTCTCGTTGAACACTAGATCCGATCCTGGTGGGGCAAGCGAAGTCATTAAGAACCGGAAGGCACTCGTTGTGGATGAAAGTCCAGAGTGAGTGGCCTTTGCGAGTGTTCTGGGGGTAGCCCCAGCTGGTATGTGGGGCATTGAAGTCGCCAAGAACGACCAGGGCATTGCGGCCAGCGCAGGAGAGCGCTCGGCGCAGGACGAGGAGGAGAGGAGCTGAAGGGGCTTTGGGAGGGCTGTACACATTGAGAACAAAGAGGCTTGTCTCAGTGCGACGGCGAGGAAGGATTTCAAGGAGGAAATGGGCACAGTCCGAAACGTCCAACTGGTGCTGCACGGCAGCAAGGTTGCGCTGCACCAGTGTGGCAACGTTTGGGCGGACCTCAGAAGAAGGATGGAAGGAGGTGTAGTCGCGCAGTTTCACGGGGGTCAGGGGTTCCTGGAGTGCTAGGACGGAGGGGAGAGTGTCGGGAGGGATGTTCTGGAGGTGGAGCTGCAGGGTGTTCCGCTTGCTGCGGAGCCCCCGACAGTTCCACTGCCACAAATTAAGGCGCGCGGGGTGTCTGGCCATGATGGATGGCGGAGTCCCCCGACAGAGTTGGGGTAGGTGCCGGGGTGAGTGGGGCAAGGGAGCGAGAGGTGTGCGACGGTGGCCTCAGTCGCGCTTTGGCGGGTCTCTAAGGCCGCGACCCTGGTGTCTAGGGCGGTAAGGTGGGATTCGATGGCGGCGACACGGGTGTCGATACTGGCGACGCGCTCCTCAAGTCGCGCAAAGCGGGTCATGACGCGCTTCTCAAACGCCTCTAAGAAGGAGGGGCGAATCACGTCACGCTCGGGCGCGACGGGGTCGGAGGAAGGTGATCGGCGTTTGAGCGGGGGACTGCGGTTGGGAGAGGCGGCGCGCGATGATGTAGCAGAGGATGCCGTATTCATCGGCTGCTCAGCTAGCGACGGCGGCTGTGGAGGTGCGGGAGCTAGGGAAGTAGGAGGAGGAGCAGGGGAGGACACGCACTAGCGCGGCCTGCCGCTGGCGCGACAGCTCCTGAATTTGGAGCTGCTGGGCAGCGATAGTGGCCTCGAGGGCCGCGGTTTGGGGGTCCGACGTGTGAGGCTGCGGTTTCCAGCTTACCGGTGATGTGGTGGTGGTGGCGACGGCGGTGGACGCCTCGGACCTAGGCAGAGGCGGGAGGGAGACGGAGCGGTGGCGGCTGGCAGACGTGGCACCACGGGAGACAGAGTGGCGGCGGGGACGGGAAGGCCGGGAGGTGTTGAGGATGGGCGCGGTGGGTGGCGCTGGTGTAGGAGGCTGGTGGTTGGTTGGAGGTGGCCGGGGGCGATGACGGGCCGTTCCGCTCGAACCGGAGCCCGCACGAGCGCGAGCCCGTGACGTGGGCTCCCTTGCACAGGATGCAGCAGGGGACGCAGACCGGGGGCTCGACTGGCTTGTGGGCCTGGCCGCAGCGGTGACAGAGGGCGGACATGGGCTTGGTGCATACATCCGCTCGGTGGCCAGGAGCCCAGCAGTTCGTGCAGGCCTCGGCTCTCGGGCGGAACGGGTGGCAGCAGTAGACCCCGCAGTTGAAGACGATGGTGGAGGGAAGAGTAGAAGTGCCGACGAAGGTGATGAGGATGGATTGGGAGCGCCCCATCTGGCGTGCGTCAGCGATGGCGTAGGGGGTGTTAATGTTCATTGACTGGAAGTCTTGGACGATCTCGTCCTGGGTTTGGGAGTCCACTGCGTTGTGTATGATGCCGCGGAGGGCGTTGTCGGGTGCGGCCATGTAGGCACGCAGGGGGTAAGATATGGCATCCAGGCGGAGTTCCGAGACTCGGAGGTAGAGGCGAGCGCGCGGCTCGGATGGGCTGCTGACAGTAAGGGAGTTGTTGTACGAATTTATCCGTACACGGTCGGCGGTGCGTGCGCTGGCGTAGTCGATGGTCGCACGAGTGCAAAGGATTTGGAGCAGGGCTCCGTTAGTGGTTGTGCGGAGGTCAAGCCCTCCTCCCGGTCTGTAGACGATCTTGAAGTCCTCCGCTGGGAGGCGAGGTAGGGGAGCGTGACGACGGAGAGTGGTAGCGCAGGCAGTCTTGGATCCATGGTGGCGAGGCAGGCGGTGGCGAGACGACGGGCTGTTGGGCCGCGGCTGCACGGTGTGCTTTCATGGCACGGACCCAGCGTGAGTCAGTTTCAAGCTCGGCAGGGCTGATGGAGGTGTCTGCGACTTGATATTCCATGTCGACGTGTGAGCTGTATCGACGTAGGCAGCGAAATCGGGCGGCGTCGTCAGCAGGCGTTGCGCGGAACGCAGCTCCCGCGTAGGGAGAGTCCGCTTCGAAAAGGTGGTCGGTGGGAAACGGCGAGAAGGCCGCTTCCCATATGACTCCCGACGAGAGCGGCCCGGGCAAGGGCGGTCGTTGAAGGTCGCGTCGTCTCGGTGGTTACGGAGCGCGCTGACGACACGTCCGTTCACCTCGGCTGTCTCTGTTCTCAGCCGCTTCATTTATTCTCTTCCTTATCTCTACCTTTCTCGTACCGAGGAAGACAAAGTCAACAGCCTCATTCGCCACGCATATAAGTCAGCCCTGTCCCTTCCCACATCTACGTCGACGGCTCGGTTACTGTCGATGGGCGTCCACAACTCCCTGACGGAGCTGATGGAGGCCCATCGCACGGCCCAGCTCCTCCGTCTCTCCCGCACCCGCTCGGGTCGCGCACTTCTCTCCACCCTTAATCTCTCCCCTCTTATTCCTCTGCCCACATCACTGCCCATCCCTTCCCATGTCTTCCCCCTCCTGACCGTTAATCCCCTCCCTAAAAATATGCATCCCGAACACCACCCCTCCCGTAGAGCAGCGCGAGCCTCCGCGCTCTGGCGTCAGTACGAACGGCAGGCCGCCGTGGCTTACGTAGATGCTGCCCTGTACCGCCGCTACCCAGCACATGCCCTTGCCGTCACTGACAATTCTCTCCGACCCACTCTTACTGCCTCAGTCTACACTTCTACCTCTGTCGAGGCCGAGGAGGCAGCTATTGCCCTTGCCATCACGCAAACCTCCGCGAAGTACATCTTCAGCGACTCCAAACCTGCGGTCTACAACTACGCGGTTGGACGGGTGGCACACCCGGCCATCGGAATCTTGCGTTCCGATACCGTTCCCTCTCGCCTCATCCAAATCATCTGGGTGACCGCTCACGCGACCCATCCTGGTAACGAGGCGGCCAATTCCATCGCTCGAGATTCGACTGACCGAGCAAGCCCGCCCCCGCCGGGAATGGATACGCGCGACGCGCTCCTCACGTACCGCGATATCACGCAGCACTATCGCCTCTCTCGTCCCACCTTCCCCCCTCCGCACCAATCCCTTTCCCTACCCCACCAACACTTATGGCGCCTCCTTCAGGCCCATACCTATCTTACTCCTGCACGTCTTGCCCTCTTCCACCCCGGGACACACTCGCCGGCTTGCCGTTTATGTGACGGCTCCCGCGCCGATTACGATCACGTCCTGTTCTCCTGCGCGGCACACTTGCCCCCTGCCTCTTGGCGCCTAAGCAATCCGCAGCAGTGGGAGGCTGCTTTGTCCAGCACCGAGCCGGATATCCAACTCCGGCTTGTGAACTGGGCGGAGGACGTCGCGACTAGGCATGGCCTGGACGCCCCAACTGGCAGCCTGAAGGCCGCCCACAACGCTGCTTTCTAATTTTTTAATTTGTTTTTACTTTTGGCCTTCTCATCAATAAAAGTTTTTCACCACCACCACCCACCCAATCTCGGACTGTGTCAAATGGCACTTCATAACATTGCCGATGCAGATTTTACACAATGACTGCAACGAACCTCATCTATGTCACTGAAGAGTACTGTTAACCGTGTCATATATGTTTTAAGAATTAAGTCATCACCTTAACACATATGCTACAACATTTACAGTGTAACTCATGCTCGTTAATTATTCAAGCAAACCACACACAATCAAACCACTTTTTTACGAGTTAAATACTGTCGTGCATACGATATCCCCGATGAGACACCCAATGTCACTAAGGCACCACCAAGAGTGCCGCCATGATTTTATATGACACAGTCTTGTGATCTTTCACTAATTCTGTCTAAATAATGAATGCAACATAATACAAGAATTCCAGCCTCTCCAGGAGAAATGTAACAACTATACAGAATTTTACCATGATGGCTCGAAAACAAGAAACCATGTGGGCATCGGGTTCGTGACAAAAGAGTGCATAATGAGTGTTAAAGTGCCTGTCTTTTTCCATTTTGAATGCTGAAGTCTATGCCATATGGGAAGCAGTACAAAAATTCGTCACTAATCAACGCAGAAAAGCAATCACCTACACTAATGCACTAATTAAGTGCATTAAAGGCTGTGCACCTAAAATCGGAGTATGAACTTCTACTTGGTGTTACTTTAAACATGCTTGTTTTAAACAAACAAGATATAGATCCATCCAATTATGCCGAGTCCCAAACCAGTTTCGGATACCAGGCAACAGAAATGCAGATAAATGCACGTGCTTCGCAGCATACAGAGGCATACAGAGGAGCTAAAAATGATGAAACCACTGAATGAGTCTTCCAACGATTTGTATTGTGGTGCCATCAAAATGGCAGCATTATTGATATTCCTGCAAAGGTAACAGGTTTCATCTAATTGAACCCACACTGGTGAATGGAAGATGCGCCATCACCAAGAATGGTTTATTGAGGTTTTATTATGCCGACTTTAAATAGGGCAGGCACGTCTCACACAACTTTTTACTTAGAACGAAAGAACCGACATGTAACAAATGCTAGGAAAGGTAAACAGCAATATATGTCCTTATGAAGTGTCCTTGTATCACAACAGAGACAAAAACCTCTGCACGAATCATACAAGCTGCACATACCTCTACACCCCACTTTGATTCTAAGAGATGACCCACTTGTACACGCCTGTCGTGCTAAACACTTTACAGGAAACTGATGTGTTAAATAAATCTTGGAACAATGCAGCTTTTACTATTCATTATCTAACACATTGCGGCTCACGCAGCATAGCTTTAGTCATTTTGTGCCACTAA
Source organism: Dermacentor albipictus (assembly GCF_038994185.2). Lineage (NCBI taxonomy): Eukaryota > Metazoa > Arthropoda > Arachnida > Ixodida > Ixodidae > Dermacentor > Dermacentor albipictus. The sequence continues at coordinate 27,495,951 of NC_091828.1, read as the reverse complement.
AACCCAATTAACTCATTCATTTCCTGATTCCACTTGACCTGCTTTGTCAAGAGCTTTGCCTGTTCTGTGAGCAGGCAGCTGTGAAGTGTCCTATAAAAAAGTGCACATCACCTTGAAAAAGGTCCCTACCACAAGCTATACATTGTGGCACCCTACCAATAATGCAAATTGTCAGGGTGTCTCCCCATCAACACAGCTAAACAGCAAATACCTCATGTCACTTGGCATTTTGTGTGCTTCGCGCTGAACACCACAATAAAGTTGCTCCTGCTGTCACTACTATACTTCCTTGAGCCAGTGCTTTGTGCTTTTCAGCGGCAGCATTGCATCCATCTGAAGAGCTTCGCACAACTTTGTATTATACACTTTGCCTCCCGCGTTTCGGCACGGAGGCTGGCCAGCAGAGCAACATGGTGCCATTCGGCCTAGTAGTCTCAAGCATTCTCTAACTCACATCTGGCTGATCTTATTCCCCACCAGCGGCTGTGACAAACCTTTGCTACGTGTGCCACAACAAAAGCTCCTCCCCCCCCCCCCCCAGCGCTCAGCATGGTGAAAGCATATATACAAAACAGGTGCCCAGAGCTAAAAGAGAAGCTATTACATGAGGAGTAGTTTATATAATGTTTGTTCGGAAGTCCAGGCACAGTCCGTGTTAATGTAAAAGAGGGGAATGAGTACTCAGGTGGTCGAGGCTGAGAATTCCGCAGTGGAGAACCAGCGTGGGGCATCGACGTATAAAGTGTGGGCAGGAGGCAGACGCTGCAGAAGTGGTGTGTAACCAAAGAAAGAACGGAAGCATGTCGCGATCCCATAGGTCATGGTGTCCTGGCGTGTCCGGGAACCACGCGCCAGACTGGAGACGCAGCCGTGGGCGGAGTAATGCTGCTGCCATACCCGACCAGGATAAAATTGTGCACTGGAAGCACTGTCTCAGGTAGACGTTGAGTGCACCGTCATTGGACGATGCTCAGTGGTGGCAGGAAACAAGTTGACCTGACTGCATACGGTGTTGTGGGGCCTAGTGCCAGTGTGGTTATGCAGTGCGGCGGATCCTGCTGACCAACAAAAGTTTGGTCTTGGTACAGCGTGGTCACTGCTGTAGCCGAGCACTTCCTGCTTATGGTGCGCGCGTTGTCGCCGTATCGAAGGTCGTCAGGATAGATATATCTCGTGGGTGTGGACGGAGGCGGCATAGGACGGGCAGTCACTACTGCCCTCTTGCTGTTGTTTGTAGATGCGGTGGTGCAGGATTGAGCTCAGGTATTGATGCCGTTGTGACCGGTGTGCTTGCATATGATAGCTCACCCAGTAGTTGGTGTTGCACATCAAGGGCTCGTGAAGAAGTATGTTTTGGGTTACAGGAGGCATGCACTCTGCAGGAAGTTAAGACGGCACGCCTGTGGTTGTGGAATGGCTTTGGGTAGCTGGTGCAAAAAACCATGAGTGCAGGGCTACATTCTGGTTGTCTGTCTGCTGGCCAATGTGGCATATGCAGGCAAAGTAGGTGCGTTGTCCTCAGTCGCCCTTTCCTGGTGGCAGCCTCACTGAGACGGCACCTGATGTTAAAAAGCTGGCAGCTGATGCCGCAGAAGACGTAATCGTCTCTATAGGCACCTGACACTGCCCAGGCGGCGCGTCGGAGCAGCGATCGTCAGCGCCTCTTGCGGCACCCTCCGTCAAATCTGGCACTGACGGACCACGCTACTCAGGCTGCCCCCTCGGAGTGCCAACGTGGTCGCATGTTCATACTTGTTTTAAAACAATCAAATGGCGCAAGTTTTGCTGTGTGGCTTCAAACCAATTTCAAGATTAGACGTTTGGATACGCCCTGCCATTCGTCGTAAAGGCGAAAAGCTCTACGCTGCCGGGCACGTTAACAGCGTGAAAGAAATCGCCGGTGTGACTGTGCTGGCGAAGTGTCACTTGCAGCAAGGCAAACACAACTACAGCGTATCTCTGGACGTGAGTACACTCAACTATCATATTATGCTTTGATTAAGCAGCTCAATTCAGTGTCCAGGCGTGGCTGAGCTTATTAAGCGTTAAGCGTGGGTGTTCTTGGCCGACCATTTGATTTACCGTAGACTAAACGTGTTCTTCCGTGGTGCTATTTTGACACGCTTGCAAAGCCTTACAGGCCACGATGATACGCTCCATATATTTTCGAATTACTGAAAGGCTCTTTTAAACAACTTGCACAAAATTGTACTTGACTGCTATGTTCTGCCAAGCAACCGCAGTACTTTGTTTACAACTGCTGAGGCACCGGCACGACCTTGGGCCGCTCCGGCCGCCAAGACTCGGGTAACCGTATCCGGCAATCTGAACCGAGGCAGAGCGGCACAGTGTGAAGTGCTCAGCGACTCACACATGCCAGAACACCTGCAGCCACCACGCAGTAGGCTTCGTACATCAAAATAAATAGCTCTAAAAGATATGGAGAAATTACAAAATATGTAAGTCGGCTTCCCGGCAAGACTCTTGACCAAAAACTTCAGTCTACTGACTACAATTTCTAGTGCGATCCTTCAGGAAGGAAGCGTGATCACAAAGCCATTCTAACGATTCCTTTGAAATCATCATGTCATCACAGTTCCCCCAATCCCATCACGGACAGGAAATGTATTCTTGCGACTCAAGAGCTTTGACTAGTGCCGAGCGTTCGCAGATTAGAGGCGTTTGGAGGAAGTGTTACGTTGGAGCAGTACTTTGCTTTACCAATCCGTGGTGGAAAGTCTTTTGGTTGAAAATTACTTTTCTCGCGGATGCGCAGAAGTTCGCACATTGACGATTGATTGGCCACCAGATCGAGATATGTAGCCAAGGTAATCATGCCGAGTGTTTTCATGCCATTTAGTTTCAATCGCAGCGTCGATCCCTTGCACTACTTAATGTATATGCTCAGCCATATGCGCACATACAATTATCTGCATCTACTATGAGTGTGTCTAATTCCCATGAAAATTAGAAGCACAGATTGCTTACAATTTTAGTGGCACTGAAATGTAAAACTAATATTTCAAAGCATATGAACATGGATGTTAAATATTAATTCGGCTTACTGCAGCATGACCTTGTTCATACTCCACAAAGAAGCTTTGGCACATATGACAAGATTAAGTAACTCAACGAGGCATGCATCAGTGACATGCATTGTGCTCCAAATTTAATAATAGATTAAAAAACCTGCATATGGGAATTCATCCTCAGTAGGCAAATCACAATGAATTGCTTCGTAAGTCTATTAGGAAGAATAGTTTTGTGCCCTATTCAATGCACATTAAAAAAGCGGTGTTAAAGCTTCATGGCAAAGTTACAAAATTTACTTCTTTCAGCTGAACAAGGCCGACCGTGCCTTGAGTGGTGGAAGCTGCACTTGTCGGTACGGGGCCTCGGGAAACTGCAAACACTGTGCAGCACTTGTAATATACATCAATGAAAGTGAGGACGTGTCCACAACATCACAACCACAGCAGTGGGGGCGGCCACCAAAGACGTCATTTATTAATGACAAGGCATTTATTGAAGAGCTGTTTGGCGGTAAGAAAATTTTTGACAGCATACGCATATGTGTATTGCATCTTTTACGATGTTGTGTTTTTGTAAGCAGGCATTCAGCACTTTCCACATGTGCATAAATTGTTTCTTGACAGACAATGAAGGGGTATCGCGTGGGATATTATCAGTGCTAATGTACTCTATGATGTTATTTTGTGTGCTTTGTTTCAGAAAATACCCATCCATACGTTGCGGGAAAAGAACCTGCAATGCTGGAGCCAGAATACGTGATAAATCGCCTTCCTGAATTGAGGTGTCACATGAATACCATTCTTAGAGAAGTTGGTCAAAACATGGCCAATGTAACTGCTGACAGAAGTGTTGCCAATGTAGAAGAGAACATGGCTGAGCTTCAAGGGGTGCTTAATCCACACAGAGCTGCATACCACTACTTGGAAGTTGTAGAAAAGTACCCAAAGTCCAAGTAAAAACGAAGGATTATTGTAAATTACTTTCAAAGGCGTCAGCCGAGTACTACAAGAAAAATGTGAAGTGCCAGGACACACATCACCTATGTGCACTTACAAAGGGCCAGTCTATGAACCTAAGGTAAGTGATTCAGGTGGTGGGCCAATTTATCAGTTTGTGTTAACATTACTCTTGATACTTATGACCGACAGGTGGCACCGAGAACGACGAGTGCGTATAACGTGTTCTATGGCGCACACAATACTGAGAAAAAGAAAGGCCCCTGCTGACTTGGTAAACACACTACTGAGAACGACAAGCTTTTCATCGGAAGCCACAACATATGGTAATGGTTTCACTTAAAAGTTGTTTCTCTTTCAGGCATAAAGATGGAAGCACTTGCCCGGAAGGAGTTTCAAGATAAAGTTTCTGTACAGGTTATAGAGGTACCACACGATATCCTTCTTTGAATTATAGCTAAGCAGATTAGTATAATTAAAATATAAGGTACAATTACCACAGTGCTACCTTTATATTTTACCTTTATTCTTAGTATGTACCCATTTTATCTTTAATCAAGAAACTGTTAAATGTCTGAAACAGTGCGCGCTTATAGATATGTCGTCTTTTTCAGACTGGATTGGTGCTGCATTCTCTCCAGCCATGGCTTGCTGGCAGCCCAGATGGCCTCTTCCTATCCAACCAGAAGCCCTGTATTCTGGAGATAAAGTGCCCATTTTCAAGGAAAGACGACATCATCATCAATGACCGATTGGAACACTCATTTGTGCCATATGTAAAATATGTAAATGGTAGACTGGCCCTCCTGAAGAGTCACAAGTATTACACACAAGTGCAGCTGCTAATGTGTGTGTGCAACGTTCAGAGCTGATATTTTTTTGTTTATTCAAGTAAGCAAAGCATAATAATAGATATTGAAAGAGATAACAGTTTCCTGTGTGTATCAGTGCGAGCACTAGAGGAATTTTATTTTGCTTGGCTACTGCCAGCATTTGCTAGATGGCGGCGAGTGTAGTTTTTTGCAATGTGTATAAATTTTTTACGTGTTAAATTTAAGGTATTGTGTGAACTTGTAAAAAGATTAATGAAAACATGTGAACTGTACTAGCGAAAGTGGCTTGGGTGCTGTTTCTGATATATGTTGTGTGTAGGCGTATGCTACATGGTTTTGACATGTGGACAGCAGTCAACACAAAGGCCTGTGAGTAATGAACAAAGACAATTTGATAGACACTTTATTCACAAACAAAATAGATAACAGTTGAACCATAACATTTAGGAATTGACTAGAAGGACAGTTTCAAACTGTGCTAGCTTCAATGCACTATTGTACATAATCATTCACAAATTCTACACCCTAGAGTCCACACGCTCTTCATCTATGATAGGGGATTGCAGGTTTGTTAAAACACAGCACACATGAAATACATCTGACATTTTTGCAATCATCTCTGTGGTAACCCGTGAGTTGAGGATGTTGTATGTCTTTATGCGCTGAATTATTCTTTCAACATGAATTCTGACTTGTGCGATGTTGTACGTTTCCAATATTTCACTGTCAGTGAACTGGCCATGCCCTTGCAAGAAAGGGGGCATCACAAGAACAGCACGAGCTTCCTCAACCCCTGACTTGATGCCTGGGAAGCCCTTGTCGGCCATGATTATGTCACCTGGCTGCACGAGATCTAAGAAGCCCGAGTCAACAGTAATGAATGCATCAGAACAGCGCCCTCCGTATGCTTTTGATCGAAAACAGACTGCTCCACAAGGGGCTATTCCAACCAGGAATTTGAGTGTGTAGCCACCTTAATAATTTGAGTACAGCACTCGCTGCTGCTGTACATTGCTTGGCTTCTCTGTTCTAACCTTGGTACAGTCTATGATCATGGTGCAGCCAGGGTAGTGGACCTTGAAGCAGTTTGGCATTGTTGACGTTATCACGTGCGACGGCGGTCGATAGATCCATTTTTGAGTTGCACTACTCAGTGTACGGAGGATGCTGTGGAAGTGGCGTGAGGCTGCCCGTCCACTTACAGAAAATAGTACCGCAAGAGATGCGAAAGAAATGCCCAGCTTCATTTTCATTAAGAACATAACAAGCCTGTCAAACAAAGAGACATCACATGTTCGGTCTGCAGGATTAGGGATAATGCCCAGCAAGAGGGCAAATACATCAACACTCACACCGCACAGGTCTCTCATAACAGCACTAGAGGATTTAACACTCATAGCCGCCAAAGTAACTGGATCTGATGTCTGGGCCACTGTGACAGGAGGCTGTGATAGGTTGGCATTGTATCTCAGCATCACACGTGATTGTGTGATTAATCTGAGTGCAAGCGTCGGCTTCATGTATTGAGCATACAAATACGGAAAACGGTGTTGTACCTTCACAAGCTTCAGTTTGGCAGGCCTAGTATAAAACAAGAGGAGTTAGACAAATGTTGCATACAATTACTTAGCTACTTAGAATAGAGGATAGTTTCTAACATAAAAATCCTAACAGCCTGGGTCTCTGAAAATGGATGCATTGCAGATAGTGTGAAGGGCTCTTCCATGTGAACAAAGTGAAAATATTTCTTGAAATTGCCGTCTATGTCATCACCTAAACTCAGATGATTTACCTGATCACATGAGGCCCTCATTGTCTCGGCAGTTGGCTGTAGCTCACTCAGCATTGGATCAAATTTGTCCACAGTTTCACTTGAGTCGTGCGCTGCTTCATCACTGCTTATGTCAACTTCTGGATGCTCATTTGTCCTGAGATTTGTGGTCCTTTTGCACCACCTGAAAAGCAAGTAAAAGGTTAGTTACAAGCGGAAGAAACAAATCTTTTTTCGCGGAGATTGACAGCAGTCAGTATGATTTTTCTTTTCATTTTATTTCGCTTTTATTTTCTGGCGGAATGGCAAACGAAATGGGAATGCGAACTAAGTTTGAATGTGTAGCACACTTAATGGTGCCAAAGAAAACAAAATTATAAAGTGGATTGTGCGGCTTAGCGTGCAAAAAACGCCATATGAATATGATGGACAGTGCATTATTTTTAACCACCTAGGTTTTTCCAACGTCCTCCAAAATCGAAGAGGCCGAGTGTTTTGCATTTCGCCCCCGACGAAATGTGGCCGCCACGGCCGGGAATAAAACCCGCGGCCTCGTTATGGTGTCAAATATTGAACGTTTTATGCCACTGGCATGAGTTGCCTTTGATACCTAGCAAGGTTCTCCGTTGCACTGAATGGCCTTACACGGTAGGCCACTGGGAACAACGTTGGGTTGTATCCAGGATGTTTCTCGATGTTGTTTTTCATTCCGTTCACGAAATGTCTTGAGCAGATTCTCGACGACGACGTCGGTGTCCACGGAGAGCAGTCGGCTTCGCTAGAAGTCAAAATTCACGATTATCAGACGACCATGCAGTTTGTTTACGCTAAAAGCTAGAACTCGTCACTGCTTGCAGCGTACAGAACAATATAAACAAGCCGTAGAAATACACTCTCTTTTACTTCGCGTTGCCGCGACTGCCAACACAAAGGTAATATTCGCAACGTTATTTCTCCTTCAAAACTGCCGCACACTTACTTCACTCTGCGCACAGCAGCAATCCATTTCTTCCGGCGCTGCTCTTCCCACGACCGGTCCGGAAATCGGTAGAGTCGGAGAGCAGGCAGCCCTGCGCGGCCGTTAGTCTTTGACGCAGCAGTACCGCCGTCCCCATGCTTTCTTTCCTGGGCAGTTTTCGATCTCTTGAACATTTGCCATCGTAAAACTGCGGCATGAGAACCTGCAGGACGGTGGCGCACGTGGCTCAGACGTTTCGAATCACACGCGGTCACATCAACAACACTCACGCCAGCTGGATTCGACGTCGTCGACTGACGTTGGATCAGTACCAGAGTTGCGCTTTCGGCGCTACAGGTGGCGCGGCCGTCGCCGGGAAACTCCACTGTCAGGAGCGTATTGTGCAGCAGTACGCCGGAATGGATGAAGAAGGCGCCCTTTAGGCCATCGAATATGCTCCCATCAAGGAGCAGGAGATGGAGAGGCGCGATAACATCTGCTGGAATCTCCCACTTGCAGAGCCGGTACGGTCACAGCTGAGAATACAGAATATTGACGAATAGCTGGGCCTAGACTTGTACGAACCACGCGAGAGGGCTGTGAGGGCGGCAGCTGCAGAAGCCAAAAGTTGTAAAGTGTCGTTGAGCACTATTCTTCATCAGCTGACTGGTTCACGTTTGTAGCAAGGTTCGGCGGCAGCACTGCAGAGCCTGTTGCTTTTCCCTATGTTCGAAGTCACCAATTGTACGAGGCTGGTTGATGGAGGCAGTGTACCACAGAATTTATTTGTAGAAAGAATAAACAGCACCGGGTGGCCAGCAGAGCAGCATGGTGTCATTCAGCCTGGTTGTCTGAAGCATTCTCTAGCTCGTGCCTGACCGATCTTCCTCCTCGGCGGGCATCGCAAGCCTTTGCTACTAGTGCCGCTACAGGCACCAAAACACCATGTGGCAAAAGGTCTGTCTGCGGGCTTTATCGGTGCCAAGCGTGATACTGTTCAGATACGCTATGCATTACAGTCCAAGCTTCGCTAGCTGAACCCCATGTGCTTAGCCCTTCGTCTTCTTCGAGGCGTGACACAATTTCCAACAGGCCCATCACTAATCGGTCAAAAACCATTCACTCCTTTCATCAAAAAGGTCACAAGTAGTTGTAATGCAAACATCACAGACTTTTTAACCACATAATAATTCGAGTTCTATTTGAACAAGTTGATAAGCTCGAAGTAGCTGCATGCTGGTCATCGTATTATGTGTAGAAATGTGTGAACCTGAGCCTCTTGAGACTGTTTATTTCATCAGCAGAAAAACGGTAATCAATGTCCTTCACTGAACGAATTGTTTCTAATGACAAGTGATGTTTTACCATGAATAAAATATGTGAATGAAACCTGTAAATTGGCCCTGGTCAATGAGAAACAACCCCCACGACTTCAAATTGGCAAGTTCCTACAGTCACAGATGTGCAAAGTAACGCAGCAGCATACACATCACGAAAAAAAAACTTGATAATACAAACACTACACACAAAAGCTTGTTCTCTCCCGAGACTTCAAATGCATATAAAGTTACCATATTTCCCATTTTGGGACAATGTTTCTGTCATGGTACAGGTCCAGCATGTAAGGTTGAAACTGGCCTGCAGCTTCCATCATTCGTAACTGCCCTGAACATTTAACGCAAAAGCAGTATGTATGGCGATCAAAATGTTCAATTTCCATAATTCTTCTTAGTACATAAAGCTTGCCTCTTGCAACAAAGAGAGACTCAATTCTGTAAAACTCTGGGCCTGTATTTTGTTTCACAAGGACGCTTCCACATCTATAATGGCAATGCTCAAGGGTTGCACGGTGCACTTGATGAGCAGTTGTTGGCCAAACCTCTCTTGCACACTCTGGAAGAGCATCCCACACAACTTGCTTGCTCTGTACTGTCGAAGGACTCTCATACAACTGATAGCTGTGCTGTTGGTAGCTTTGCTTCAGCTGGTGCCACATAGCAAGTGTAAATGTAAGGTTCTTAAAATTTTTTGCGGCTGCGGCCAGCTTCTTGAACTGTTGATACTTGGCCTCAAACTTCATCAACCACATATATTTTAAGAGGTCTCACCTCACGCAAAAATCTTGGGTAGTGCACAAGAAAATGCAACGTTGGTATCACTGAATCTCGGCCATAGCGCTTCACAAATTCAGTGAGGAATGCCTACACCAGCACACTCAAATATGCGAGGCTTCCAGCTGGGATTTCTGGTGAAAACACAATGTCAAGGATTTCTCTGAACTGCTACAGCAGCTCCCAGTCATCGCTCTCTGGTATCTTTCCTCCCATGATCAATGTAATGAACCTGAACAGGCACCACTTATTAGAAGCTGTTTTTGTTAAACCAGCATCGCCAGTGATGAAAGTCATCTTGAACGGCACGGGCTTCTTTTTAAGTCATTAGGATTATATTCAAATGCAGACCGATCTGACAAATCTTGCTTGGAGAGCAAGCCAGAAGAAAGAAGTCCTCTCAGAGCATGACGCAGCACACACTCTGCTCCTCCTTCTGAGATGTCATGCATTATATCTGGTGGAAGCTGACAGGTTACGTCAAAGTATGGAAGTATTAAAAGTGGAGATACATCATTTACCCCATAGAGGCGTTTATTGGTAGTGCTGTTAACAGCAATGGCTGCAAGATGCATCTTGTGCCTTTGTGCAGTGCGCAGTTTGCACATGTTTTCCGATGTTTGATCTGCCAGCTGGTTCTTCAAGACCATACAGAATCTGCACGCTCGGCCACGGCTGAAACAACAGGAGAAGCCGCCAAGGCGATTCAAAGACAAATTGTCGCCACAGATGCCAAAAACTAGCACTTGAGCACATTTTTTGATCCTCTGTACTCGAAGCTGAGGCGATGCTCATACAATTTATTCAAGTCATCTAGCAAAGGCTGCAAGATGGCTGTCAGGCCATAAGTCTTGACATAGGCGTAGTGCATCAGCAATAATAAATAAATGTTCTGCAGCTGCGATCTGTACTTCACATGAAGGTTTAGCAAGCTGCAGTATACAGCCGGTAGCTTATGCATGCCTCGCTTTGGTCCCAAAGGGTTTGTAACTTCAACCTCATCTGTGTAGAGGAATAGCAGTATGGTGCATTCACTCCCTTCTCGCATTATGTCTTTGAAATGTTCTCTGTATATAAGGCCATCATTGAAGTCTTTGTGCACAGTAGGTTCTGAAGCCATGAACACAGGTGTGGTCAAATAAGACACAATGTCTGGCGCTTTGCACAAGGCGTTCGGCAGCTTTGGTAGCGGCACATTGTGATACACGGCATTCTGGCCAACCAGTTGCTGCTCTGGCTCAACAAAGGGGAAATTCTCTTTGGCATAGCTCTCCCTTTGTCGTCTGCTCTTAATACCATAGAATAGTTGTGACACAAAGGAGCATTGGAGCAGGCACTCAAGGTCAGCTGCTGTCTGTGGTGCTTTCATAGCATGAGTGATTTCTTCAGAATAAGCTTTGAGCACCAGCTCAAAGACGAACTCCAACTCGGTAAACAGCATCTCCACAGCAGTATGAGGCAAACTGTGCTGCTCAGTTACTTTTAAGAAAAGTTCCAGATAGCTGACTTCGCCTACTGGAGAAACTGATGAAACCCGTGAACTTGTGGCTTTTGCTTGTCTGATAAATCACTTGACGGCGCTGACACAATGTTAAAAGTTTCTAAAATGCAGCGCCCCCTGGCAGCCCTGCTTTCTTTTGTTGCTGCTGCGCCATGCCTAGCGGGCAATATATAAGGGGCCGCAGTAGTCGCGTTTTGGCAATAAAGATGCGAGTTCGTCACTACTAGGCGTGCTGGCCTGTTTCCTCGGTGGCTGCGTTTCGCGGGCCATACTCAATTGTATCAACTGGCGACGAGGTGAAAAGGACTTCTACTGCTGCGCGCACTACGTCCGAGCCTTACTGCTGCTACGATACTGCTACTTCGGATTCTACTTCTGTGATAGATGCCAGGGACTTCACCGCTGCCGAGACGCATCCTTGTTTGACCGCTACTGCTGCTACCGCGACGAGTCCAAGTTGCTGCCCATGCTACTTTTGAAGAACTCCTTCTTGTATACTACAGCAACGACTTACACTACGCACTTCAGGCGCTATTACGGAAGGCGTCGCTAGATCCTGCGACCTATTCCTCAGGATTAGAACGGCTGAGACGCTACCCGGACGCTAACCCTACTTCGAACGCTTCTGCTGCCACGCGTCCACGAACGCCAGGTATGCCGCGCCTGCTGCGTTTCAAGTGAGCCTACGTTCCCGCACCGTTCGACCACCCGTTCAACATGCCAAATTTCGTCAGGCTACGAGGCCGTCACTTGCTATCGCTGCGGGGGTGGACACCTTGCATCCGAATGCAAGCACGTGAAGACCGTTGTAGGGGTTGAGGGACGGACGTCGGGATGAAAACCAAAACTTGGGAGTATTTATTTTACATTTTATACAGGGAGGTGAGAGTCAGTAACATTCGTACAGTCATTACGGGCCGGCAGCAACTCGGACGCTGCGGCCCGCGGCAAGAAGTTCGAGAGAGGTGAATCAGGGAATCAGGGAATCTCCCAGAATGCTCAGGTCTCTCTGGAAGGCTTCTTATAAACCCTTCGAGCACTGGAAGTCACGTCATGTTCGACCAATAGGAGAGTCCGCTCCGATGACGCCACTTTCCGCCAATGGCAGGCGCCCGTGCGATGGCGTCATACCCGGCGAAGAGAGTCAGCGCCTGGTCCTCCACTCTTGATCACTTGTTCCCGGTACTGCGCTCTTGCCTCGCAGAGTTGCAATCCACTTCTTTCGAGGAGGAGAAGGAGGGGGGGCGCTCATGCTCCATTGCACGAGTGCCCACCTGCTCCCGGTGGTACGGCTCCGCAGCGGTGGCAAATGCCTTCTTCAAAGCCGAAGGGAGCTCCATTGTCCCAGGGCCCCTTCTAATCCCGGCGGCACACGACCTGGGGGCCGCGAACTTGTTTGCACGTGTCTCCTCTGGAATGCGCTTTCCTGCTTCTGCATTCCTCAATTAGCTGTGCTGCAATCCGATGTGGTCTGGGGAACTCGAAGTAATCGCAGGAAACAGCTCCATATCTAACAGCTCGTCCTCGCCCCGGTTGTTCTGAATGGCCGGTGAACTCAATTCGCTGGCCATGAGGAACGCTGAAAGAAGCTGCAGGGTACTGGGGTCGAGCCTCGTTTGACAACCCTCGGGATCCTGGGCCCTGGAGAACATACGTCAAACAAACCAAACAACACAGCGCTGCACCACGCGTAAGCGCAGGCTCTTCACCCCTGACTCGCCAGGCTATTACTGAGTCAAAATCAACCCTGATCTTTTAGTTCCCCAATTTTGACAAAGCAGTTCCAACCACCCTTCCAAACAGCTATGCATTTCTCCTCGATTGCCGACAAGACCAGACTACTATTGTTGCTGCAAAACAAAAGGGTCGTTGACGATGCAAACAACAAATGAAAACAGCCGAACATTACTTAAGTGGCCTAACTACACGAACAGCATGTTTCCAATCTATCGTAGTGGCGTACTTATCGCACGTAATGGTGCCACTGAACAATCTGGTCAACCTCACAAGTACGTAATCACAAGCGCACTAGCCTTGTGGTCACTATCCAGAACGCATACTTGTGTCGTAGGTAAACTCTTCATTACGCTTACTCACGTTTCTTTCTCTTAGTCCCTCTAGGACACGTGACTTAAACGAACAATTAAACTCGCGGGACTTACACACTCCGCAGAACCCTTAAAATGATGCGTCTTTTAATAACTCGTTCCACGCGTACTTATCAGAGAAGTCAGAATACGGCTGCCCTCCACACACACCAGCAACCCAGTCATAAAGTCTGCTTCCTTCCGTCCACACAGGACACGCGCTAATGGAACTAAGAACGCTTCTCCGTGCAAATCATGCACTCACTGAAAATCTACGCGCTTAACCTTAGAAAATTCAAAAACACTTAAAAGAAAGAAGGTTAAATAACACACGCGCGTTACGATAGGCCTCACAACGATAACCTTGACCTTCAGGTTACTCACACACACAAAAAAGAAAGCCTATGTACCTATTGATGAACATCTCGCGAGACTACAGGTTTACATAAAACGACTCTTTCGAATCTTGGAGCTTCTCAAACGAAAACAAACAAAGCTCAAACCTTACACCTTGAAAGAAATCCTAGTCTCAATTCGCGAAAACTTTCCGATGCTCAAAAATAAAAAACAAAACACTTCATTTCTACGGAAGCGCTCCTGGCCTCTCTTTCCAAACGCTTACGTCTGACTCATACTTTGAGTCGAACCCGCGGTGGGCGTGGTTTGAAAGCTACTCTGGCTGCCGAGAGACAACAAAAGGGCTGATTCACTATCAGCTCCCCCAAGACGTTACGGTCTCCTGCCAATTTGCGTCCCCGCGCCCCGCTTTCAACACGAACTCGATTGACCGCGTCGCTACTCCCCACCTGGTCTCGTCCTGCCACCTTGCGTTTCTTCGAACTGCACGCTGAGCTGTGAAAAGAACTACGGAACGACGAGGAGTTTAACTGCCTCGTGCCCTTTGTCCGCGTCCGTGCAGAACATTCTTCGCGGTCCCCCTTTGACCGGTGGCTTGAACGTTTTCGATGCGTCAACATCGTCCCAGACGACCGCATCTTTTTCCTAGCGCCCTGCCCATTTGGGTTTCTCGCCATCTTTGGCGGCGTTACATTAGTTACCGACTTTCGGTCTTTACCGCGCTTCTTTTTACGGCGCTTTCTCTTTGCACTCGCCTTCATGTCGCCTTCTCGTGCCTCGTGCTGGCCGGTACACATTTCGTCGGCCCGGATCGGTCTCTTACCCGCACAGTCTGAGTGATTCTCACTTAAATCAACACTCGCTCTGCCTCGACTGGCGGACAGCTCAACCAACTCTGGCACAATGCAGCAGGCTTTACTCGAGTTAGACAACTCGCATTCTTGCGAACTGCCCTCTGCTACATTGCCCAGCTCACGCTGTGCATCGGCACACAGCCCGTCGGTATCGATCGCTGTCTCACGCGCACAGTCCGAATGATTAATAACTGAACCATTCCTATCTAGGCTATCTAGACTGGCGGAGAGCCGCACAGATCCCCGAACAATGCAGTTGTATTCTCTTGAGCTACGCAGCTCACAATCCTGAGAATTACCCTCAACTGCATCGTTCAGCTCGCACTTCACTTCTGCACGCACATCTGGCTCTACATGGGTGCTCGCGTCTGTCGCGTCAACAGTACCCTTTTCTTCGCTAGCCACCTCGCTAACATTACCAGCGACGCACACACGCGGTAACTGTGCCAATTTGTTCGCAGCTGGCCTAGCTGTCTGCACAGTCATCTGTTGGCACAGCACCTCGTCGCTCTCCTTGCGGCCTTAAACGGCCTCTGTTGCCACTAAGGCATCGTTAGCAGCTAGCCTTTTCCCTTCACTTATCATTCGGCAGCCAATCTCACCGGCACTACTCTTTTCGTCGGCTTCTGGCGAAAGTCCGCTAGACACTTCCTCATTCTTTCGCTCTGTACTACCTACAGAATTCTCAGACAGCCGTTGTCTCTGTGCCAATAACTGATCACAATACTGTATCTCTTTGATCAGTGCTGCCTTCTCTCTCTCATACTTTTGCTCACGCTCAAGCTTACGTTCCTGATACTCACGTTCGCGTTCATTCTCACGTCCGTGACGCTCATACCTAAGAGCAAGTCCTTGAAGCTCCTGCTTCCGTTCATTCTCGCGTTCTTCACGCTTATGCTTACTCCTAAGTTCACGACGCTTTCGCAAACGTACACGACGTACACGCTCCCGTGGCTCCTGTATCACTTCCCAAGCAAGCTCAATGCTTTTCTCATCATTGCCACTATCTTGAATCGCCTTTATGATAGCTGGCGTTTTCATCCGTTCGTCCGCCTCAACTCCCAAATCGTCGCACACCAACAACAAGTCTAACCTCGTCAACCTTCTAAGATTCATGGCAGCTGCCCCGACAGGTGGTTAAAACTGTTTTCCTTAATTAATTTGTGCAAACACACAATGCAACAAACTCCCGATTCCCAGAACTATCAAAATGAACACACAACATTTGAGTCTGGCGAATCAAAAGGAAAAAAACCACGCGCTCACTTACGGTTGCAGCACCCTGCCATCCGGTTCATTTGTCCGCTGTTCCCGGTTCCTCCGGACTCCATGGGTCGAAGGCTTGCTCCTTCTTCGCTACTCCCAGTTTCTTCGGACCTCTTTCGACGAAGGCTCTCTCTTCTCTCTTCCCAGTTCCTTAGGATCTCTCTCGACGAAGGTTTATGCGTAGCGCTGCCACCAGTTGATGCATTCGTAGGCGATCCTACCGCTGCCAACCAGATGTAGGGGTTGAGGGACGGACGTCGGGATGAAAACCAAAACTTGGGAGTATTTATTTTACATTTTATACAGGGAGGTGAGAGTCAGTAACATTCGTACAGTCATTACGGGCCGGCAGCAACTCGGACGCTGCGGCCCGCGGCAAGAAGTTCGAGAGAGGTGAATCAGGGAATCAGGGAATCTCCCAGAATGCTCAGGTCTCTCTGGAAGGCTTCTTATAAACCCTTCGAGCACTGGAAGTCACGTCATGTTCGACCAATAGGAGAGTCCGCTCCGATGACGCCACTTTCCGCCAATGGCAGGCGCCCGTGCGATGGCGTCATACCCGGCGAAGAGAGTCAGCGCCTGGTCCTCCACTCTTGATCACTTGTTCCCGGTACTGCGCTCTTGCCTCGCAGAGTTGCAATCCACTTCTTTCGAGGAGGAGAAGGAGGGGGGGGGGCGCTCATGCTCCATTGCACGAGTGCCCACCTGCTCCCGGTGGTACGGCTCCGCAGCGGTGGCAAATGCCTTCTTCAAAGCCGAAGGGGGACGATTGAGCTCCATTGTCCCAGGGCCCCTTCTAATCCCGGCGGTACACGACCTGGGGGCCGCAAACTTGTTTGCACGTGTCTCCTCTGGAATGCGCTTTCCTGCTTCTGCATTCCTCAATTAGCTGTGCTGCAATCCGATGTGGTCTGGGGAACTCGAAGTAATCGCAGGAAACAGCTCCATATCTAACACCGTCTACAATTACTGCCACAAACGGGGTCACCTGGCGAAAGTCTGCTATACGAAACGAAAGGGCAGTTAAGCCCGAAGTAGAAGTCCTCACGAGCAGCGTTCGCCCACTGCACGAAGTTTGCAGGCGTCAAGCAACCGCCTTCGCGTGCACACTGTAAAAGATGAAGATGCCGCTGCAGTTTCGCCTTCAGAAATCCGCAACATGTGGCATAGTAACTACGCCGAACCGCCTCCGCCTTTCACCGTCACTGTTGACGTTTGCGGCAAGCCGCTCCGCATGGAAGTGGACACGGGGGGCAAGCGTCTCCGTCATTGCCAAGTCGCAGCTCCTACAGCTTCTGCCTTCGGTTAATGTGCTGCCGTCGCAAGTGTTTCTGCGAAGCTATTCCGGGGAACTGAAAAAAGTCGAAGGCAAGGCTGACATCCTTTCATGGCAAGGAGGCGGATCTACTAATTTTTCTGACCGGGGACAATTCACCTACTCTGCTAGGACGCAACTGGATGCGCGAGCTGGACATCGGCCTCTCCAATGTTGAAGTAAATATACATGCCCTTTCTGACATCAAACACCTAGTCCAAGACTTCGCAGATGTGTTCGAGGAAGGTCTTGGTACGTACAAAGGTGCTGAAGCGTCATTACATGTTCCTTCTGATGCCCCACCTCGGTTCTTCAAGCCACGCATTCTGCCATATGCCTTAACAGATGGAGTCACACAAGAAATACAACGATTAAGAAGAGATGGCATCCTTGTTCCAGTGAAAGCATCCAGATGGGCTGCACCTATTGTTCCTGTGGTAAAAAAGGATGGGCGCATTAGATTCCGTGGAGACCTTAGTGTCACCATCAACCCAGTAGCGACAATGTACAAATGTCCAATTCCAAGGATTGAGGACCTGTGGACTGTCCCTGCAGGGGGTGAGAAATTCACCAAATTGGATTTGCGCGACGCGTATCAGCAAGTGGTTTTTGATGAGGCCTCCAGAGAGTACGGCACAATTTCGACACATATGGGATTGTTTCAGTACACCCGCTTGCCTTTTGGAGTCTCGTCAGCTCCTGCTATATTTCAACGTGAGATGGAGAACTTGCTGAGAGGACTTCCACATGTGGCCGTCTATTTCGACGACATTCTTGTCACATGTGCTAATGATGCTGGGCATTTCAACAACATTCGTGTTGTGCTTCGCAAGCTTCAAGAATCTGGCCTCAAAGTGAAACTCCAAAAGTGTCATTTCTTCGTGCCACAAGTGGAGTATCTTGGCACATCATCAACGTCGACAAGGTGGCTGCCATTCTGCATGCCCCTGTGCCAAAAGACGTCAAAGAACTTCAGGGTTTCTTGGGACTTGTAAATTTTTATCGACGTTTCTTGCCTAATCTTTCTGCACTTCTGTCTCCCCTACACTGTCTTCTTTGTGATGGAAAGAAATGGGAGTGGGGCAGGACCAGCAAGATGCATTCACAGCCTGCAAACACCTGGTGGCCTCAGCTCCAGTTCTCGTACATTTCCGCCCTGACACGCCTGTGTGCCTCAGCTGTGATGCATCACCTTATGGCATAGGTGCAGTTCTGGCCCACAAAGATGCTGATGGCCGAGAACATCCCATTACTTTTGCCTCACGGAGCTTGTCAAAAGCAGAACGAAATTACAGTCAACTTGACAGGGAGGCCCTGGCACTCGTGTTTGGTGTACAGCAGTTCCACCAGTACTTGTGGGGCATACCGTTTGAAGCATACACTGACCACAAGCCACTTCTCGGACTGCTGGGTGCCAACAAGCCTGTCCCTGTGCAAGCATCACCAAGGTTAGTCCGGTGGGCTCTCAAGCTATCTGCGCACAAGTACGCACTTCTATACAAGCCTGGAAGAGAGCTTGGCCCTGCTGATGCTCTTAGCAGACTGCCACTACCTAACGACAGCACCATACTGCCTGCCCCTGACGAGATTTTCATGTTGGAGGAGGCCTATACTCGGCTTCTTTCACCTGCTGTGGTGGCACGAACCACCAGGAACGATCCAGTTCTGGGGGGACCACAGCCACCCGAAGTAAACAGACGTGCCGTCGGCGCTCTCCGGACCCCCAAATCTGCCCGAAAAGAACGTACGTGCCGTCGGCGCGCACTCCGAACCGATCAGACGTGAGCTTTGCCCGTCGCCCCCTGCCCGGGCCTCCCAAGGCGCAAGCTTTGCCCCCCGCCCCCCGCCCGGGCTTCCCGAGGTGCCGTGCGTTGTGTCCCAGTCACAACGGAATACGCACGAATCCCCTCCGTTTGCGCCGCTGCCGACCGCTAAACCTACATCCGAACCTTTTTTGGACCGTATCGATGTCGGAAAGTCTGCTCCTGTCCAGCGGCCGCACTGGGTCTTGCCTCGCTAGAGGCTAGGCCAATCACTGGTAGTGCACCCACCCACAACAGCCATGGTGGTGCAATCGCAGGGCGAAGACCTCGACCCGACGCTGGTTGTGCCTCCTCATGCAGCCCCTGTTCGAGATAAGCCTGCCGCACCCGCCGTCGGTGCTCCGATCGACAATGCCCCTGCGACCTTCAAGCCGACATACCGTGCTCAACAACAACAGCTGCGCGTGACGCACGCAATCGCATTGCGAAGTAAGCAACTTGCTTCATCCTCCCGGCACTATAAGGGTAGTCTTCCAACCAAGAGGAGGCCTCGCTTTGAACGGAGCTATGACGCAGCCACTCAGGAAAGCTCTGCGAGTCACCGCCGCTGACCGGGACTTAGGAGAGTTTCACCTCCGGATTCACCCGACGAATAACACATTCACGGTCGCTACACCTCACGAGTCAACGGCCCTTCACCTCGTCCAAATCAAGGAAGTGGTCCTTCAAGAAACCAGTTACCCCGTCGCCGCCTACATCGCACCGCCGCCCGCTGCTGCGCGCGGAGTCATCTCGCAAGCCTACTGGGCGGAAACACCGGAAGAGATGCTACAAGACCTCCAGACTCGCAACCCGGGAGCTCATATCATCGCAACATGAGGAATGGGTACGACCCTTTCCATATTGATCACATTTGCGCATGGCCCAGTGCCTCACACCATACGCTACACGAGTGTAGTGCATAGATGCACGACGTACAAGGGAAGTCCAGACGCGTGCACAAACTGTCATCGACCGGGCCACAGATACGATGTGTGCCCCCACCCCAAGAGTGGTCTCTGCCCGCGGTGCGGGGACAAGCATGAGCGGCAAGATGTTCCCTCCTGCATCCCGATCTGCATTCTCTGTGGGGGGCAGCACCTCACGGGCACCGGCTCGTGCAAGGCAAGAAATGCCGCCACCAAACGACTTAGCCCACCGCCCCAGAAGACAAAGTTCCCTACCAAGAAGGACTTTCCCCCGCTTAGCACGACCCTCCCGTCTACCTCTACATGGGCTTCTAAGGTTGCCAAGAGGAATATCATGACCTCCCAGGACTTGGACGTGGAGGCTCTGCGGGATGAGGTAGGGCAGCTCAAGGCAGCCCTCTCTACCTCCACCCCTGCCCTACCCCCCACTCCACCGTCCCCATCTTCTTCATCCACCCCGTCCGACCAACCTCCTCAGAAAAAAAGGCCTGATGAGAGCCCAGTCCAACCTATAGACCTGGAAGCCAAATTTCAGAACCTCGCCCAAAACCTAGAATCCAAGTTCACAGAGCGCATTACTGCGCACGTCACTGCACAGTGCCAGACTATGATTGAAGCTACCATTACCGGTATAATAGATAGGGTCATATCTAGCATCATGGCCAAGGTTGACGAGCGTTTAGCTAACCTTATGCCTGGACTCTCAGCGGCCTCTCCTCCCGCAGTCCCACCTTCTGCACTTCTTCTTCGCCCCGCCACCCTTCAACATGGCTCCTCCGAGGCACCATAATTCATTACAAATTATTCAATGGAATTGCAGAGGCTTTCGGCGAAAGCGCGACCCTCTGCAGCAGATTATCGCTAATTCTTTGTCCCCACCAGACATTATCGCTATCCAGGATGCCAATGTTTGCAGGCAACTGCCAGGATACGCTGTTATCCCCTCTGACACCACTGATCTTCCTCGGGTGGTTACATACGTCTGTAATACCTTGCATTACGCGGAGCACGACGTTACCTCCCCTATTGCTTACACCTTCATCGAAATTTTACCCCACACCCCTGCACAATCTCCGCTGTTCATGCTTAACTGCTATCTTCTCCCACGACAGCCGATTCACCTACTTGCTCCACTCCTCAAATCCGTAACCCAAATGGCCGGATCAAACCCCCTACTGGTTGCCGGTGACTTTAACTGCGCTCACGTGCACTGGGGCTATCGACAAGGCAGTCTGGAACCGACGGTCAAGCGAGGCGCGCAACCTTGCAGTCCGTCTCGACGCAAGCGCGACGCTAAGTCGTACCCTTCATGGCCCAGTAGCGCGTAACATCACCGCCGGCATCTACGACAGCTCTCATCTGGCCAGGAAGGGAGTTGTAGAGCGACGTGCAGAGGTCAACACTGGCCCTTAATGTTTCCCAATGCTCTTGGACTGCTCTCCACAATTGGTCTGCTGACAAACCAGGCAAGTTCTGACCCGACAACGCAACTTTAATGTTCCCCTACAGGTTCTCGATGATGTTGAGGTCTGGTGATTGTGGAGGCCAATCCATCACGGCAGTTCCCCGGCTCTGCAAATACGAGGCAACCCTCTTGGATGTGTGTATTGGGGAGCGGTCGTGTTGAAGAACGAAGTCCATGCCAGGGAACGGGCCGTCTAACAGAAATGGCGAAGCCACATCCAGTATAGAGCAGTAGCCCTCCGTTGTGAATCTTCCGGGTATTCGGACTAGAGGTCCAAGGCCATCCTTCGTCACGGCGCCCCATACAGTCACAGAACTCCTTCCACTTGCGGCAACTCGTTGTATGAATTCCGGCATATACCTGCAAGAAAGATGGAGTGCAGGTACTATATTTTTGTTTGCTTTGCTGCCGTGTTCTAGTGTCGTAGAAGAAGTAATTGTCTTTTATTACAACGCACTTGTTTCATTTAATAGCATGCAAATTTTTTATATGCATACATTTGTTATGAGAATTATACACCAGCCATCCGAAACCGATTCTCAAGGAAGGGATGCTTCTGAAGGCATACTATGTATTAATATTGTTGAGTCTTCAAACGGGTCTTGTATTCCTACCAGCTAAGACAAT
This sequence comes from Dermacentor albipictus, assembly GCF_038994185.2. Taxonomy (NCBI): domain Eukaryota; kingdom Metazoa; phylum Arthropoda; class Arachnida; order Ixodida; family Ixodidae; genus Dermacentor; species Dermacentor albipictus. Next base: position 27,474,086 of record NC_091828.1, on the reverse strand, counting down.
TACCACAAGTAACTGAAACAAATAATGGCTTGGCTGCTTTTTAAGCGACACCGTCTTTGCGTCAATTCGTTGAGAAACAATTAAAAAAATTTAGAATTGACGTGCATTTAAACAGCTATTTTATTGAAAGTGTCATTAGGAAACTTGGCAAATATCAATTCTGAATGCTGCCTACGCGCTTTAACCTGCACATATGCATTTTTGACCTGTGGTTTAGCGTGAGCACCTTGTGCACGGAAAAGTATTGCCCTCCAAGCAGTGCACAATGCACGCTGCCCGCAATCAACGCTTGTTGATAAGACAGTGGTCGAAATCGGAACGGGTTGCGCGCAACTGTATTCAAGCTTTAAGTTATGTATTAAAGCCTGTTTTTACTAGCTTTATACACATACATTTAAGCCGGAGACATCGATCAGTCTTTGCCCGATGCGGTTACCAAAAATGAGCTGCGGCGAATTGGAAAACTATATTACGCAAAGTATACACGTTAACGCTAAATTGCAAGCTGAATAATGCTCCTAAAACGTTTTTCAATGTTTCCACACAATAATTTATAAGAAAGGTTTAGGAACAAAGCCACATACCTCGTATTGATGGGGCGCACAGACTCGAGCTCTTTGGTCCCATCTAGTAGAAAAAGTAGACTCGTCTGTAAAGACGACGCTCTCCCAGTTCTCAACCGACCAATCCGCATGGTCTTCGGCAATCTGCAGGCGTTTCGCCTTGTTTTGAGCACGCAGCAGCGGATTCTGTGCTGCAGTTCTGCTCTTAGGGCCAGCTTCGTAAAGGCGGCGCTTGATTGTAGTGGCAGAAACAGGTTTCAAACCCAGCTCCACTTGCAGCTCCTGTACAGACGTCTTTGGGTTATCCACCACAGCAGCTATTAGCTGTCTATCTTCTTGATCTGTGGTCACTCTGTGACGAGGCTGCCGAGGGGCATCCTGAAGCCTGCCTTCATTCCGGTATGCATTAATTAGTCTATTCTTTGTGTGAATTGCATGATTGGTTTCTGCTGCAATCCGTTTCTGCGAATAGCCCCTCAGACACTTAAGTCCACAATCAGCCGCCTTTCGTCCTCCGGCACTCTCGACATATCGCTTTAGTGTGGCCCACAAGCAGAACACATTGAAGTGACCAGACGCGCCTGCGCTCTCGGTCTAGACAGGCGGGAATCACATTTTGGGCCGCAGTGGTGATACGGCAACGTTCTTGTGATCTTAATCGCCGAATGACTCGCGAAAGCAGTTGCACTGGGCGGCAGACATTTGGGTGACTTGACGGTTTACGTCTATAGATAAACTTCGTCATAGAAATTTCGCAACCGGGAAGTTGCAGTGTCACGGTAAACCGAAGAAAAGTTTATGCATTTGGCGCTCATCCGAAAGCCCTGATGGAAGTGTTAGAGGCAGATTGAAAGGCGGCTGACTAAATTGTCCACATACCCGATTCAACATGTCCTGCTTCAATACGCCAGCCACATACTTGGAACTTAGCGGGAACACAGTACGGCATATTTTCTTACGGCCACCTGTGAACTGTAAAATTCGTTGGAGGCACATAGATGTTTATGAACTGCGGGAAGGCGAAAGCCGTTTGCGACTCATTCCACTGAGTTGAATTTGCCACGCTTGAATTCATTTCGTGACAGATGAGAAGAGCAGCTGGCGCAAGCGTGGCAGAGGGATCATGTGACATCATGACACGCTGCACCGTGATGTCACGTGATATTAAGGTCACGTGACCTAAAATGTAACGGACGGACGCTAGTAGGAACAATTAAACGCTATCGTCTTAATAAATATCCTCTCAGCAACTACTTAAAGCCATGCAAAGCTGAAGACTGAGGTCTTGGTAAACCTTAGGGATTGTTTTCAAACGCTGATGAGTCTACCTGGCCGTCTACCTGTATCTGTGGGAAAGTAAACTAGGAGACTGAAAATGTAGCTCCACCTCCACTATTACTATTCCGCTCAGAAAAATTTTCGTCGCGCCGAGATTTCAGCAGACAACAGCAGTCGTGTGCTAACACTTATTACCAGCTACTCAGCATGGCGCCAAAAATTAAAAATATTGGCGGATCGTAGTGCTGCAGCAGTAGTATAAAGCTTCGAATATTACGCGGCGCGCATTTTCTCCCCGGTATGCTTATTTGTGTGCTTCAACTTCACCAGGCACGCAGGAAAATTTGCTACGGTTGCTGCAACGGGATAAAAGCAGCTGATAGGCTTCTCGGCAGTCTTTTGTTTATTCAGAAACGTTTCTCCGATCGGCGTTCTGTGGAGGCAGTGCAAATTTGAAGTCCACTTCACCGCAGTACAGGGCACACTGTAGCAGACGACGCGCGAAGCCCCGCCTGCGGCTCTCACTGCACCTGCGCAATAGTTTCTCCGGTGCCCGACAGAGGCGCCCCGCGGAGCGGCATTCTAACTAAGAGTGGGCGACCCTGTACAAGTATATTTACAAGAAAATACGCTGCGCTTGGCCAAGAGGCAACAGCCCGCGCTAGCTTCTAATCGTCGTCGTCGTCTTCACATTGCTCGCCTTTCCGTGATCGCATATATTGTTCCGTAGCAATATGCTAAACCTAATAGAAAGTTATTTGTCCACTCGTACCTTCCGTGTAAAAGTCGGCAATGTACTCTCACGTCCTTTTACACAAGAAACTGGTGTACCCCACGGAGGCATGCTCAGCTGCACGCTCTTTATCGTGAAGATGAACACGCTTCGTGCTTCATTACCACCTGCCATTTTTACTTTTACATTTTTACATGTGGACGACATTCAAATAGCTTTCAAATCCTGTAACCTCGCAGTGTGCGAGAGACAAGTACAGCATGGCTTGAACAAGGTGTCCAAGTGGGCAGACCAAAATGGATTTAAAATCAACCCCCCCAAAAAGCTCTTGTGTTCTCTTTACAAGAAAGAGAGGCCTGGTCCCGGATCCTTGCTTAAAACTGTGTGGACAACAAATACCTATCAACAAAGAGCACAAATTCCTAGGTATTATACTTGACTATAGAGTCACTTTCATTCTACACATTAAATATTTGAAAGAAAAATGTCTAAAAACAATGAACTTAATGAAACTTCGATCGCAGACTACATGGGGTAGTGACAGGAAGTGTTTAATGAATCTATACAAGAGCCTAATGCGGTCTCGATCGGATTATGGTGCTTTAGTATTTAACTCTGCTGCCCCGAGCGCGCTAAAGATGCTAGATCTTGTTCACCATTTAGGTATCCGCTTAGCCACTGGCGCTTTCACAACAAGCCCGATTGAAAGCTTATACGCGGAATCAAATTAATGGTCGCTCCATCTACAGAGAACTTACATCAGCCTTACATATTTCGCGAAAATACAATCCAATCATCAACATCCATGTTTTAAAATTGTTAACGATATGACGTGAACTACAGTTTTCCATAATCGACCCTCTGTAAGACAGCCTTTCTCGCTTCCTGTGAGGGAGCTGAGTCATGAAATGCTTGTCCCACTCCTCGAGCTTCGATAATGCATCCAACCAAGTTGTTACCACTTTGGGAGTGGCAGGTCGTAGAATGTGACATATCCTTTTTAGAAGCAACAAAACACGCACCAGAGATCGAAATCCGAATGCATTTCCTAGAACTCCAGCACAAGCACTCCTGTGCACAGTTCTACACAGACGCTTCGAAGTCAAATGTCGGGGTGTCCTATGCTGCTGTCGGCCCATCCCTCTCAGAATCCGATGTACTGCATCCGGAAACAAGTATCTTTACGGCCGAGACCTACGCATTACTGTCTGCTGTGAACCATATAAGAAAATCAAACTTCCGAAAGCAGTTATTTATACAGACTCCCTAACCGTCGTGAAGGCCTTAATGTCACTCTATACACACAAAAATCCAGTACTTAATGAACTCTATTCCGTCTTGTGTAAAGCGTACATATCCAACCAGCGTATCATTATATGCTGGGTGCCTGGCCATAGGAGCATCGAGGGTAACGTACTGGCGGACGAGATGACCATGTCAATCGTATCGCAAACTGTTAACCGTACCGCTGAGGTGCCTGTCACAGATCTGAGGCCTTTCTTGCGAAGGAGGCTGCGAGATCACTGGCAACACATGTGGGACGTGGAAACGAAATAAGCTCCACCTGATAAAGCCGCATTTAGGACTCTGGCCGTCGACTACAAAATCGCGCCGAACAGATGTCTTATTCTGTCATCTAAGAATAGGACACACATTTGGCACCCATAATTTTCTACTCACTGGAAGTGAGCAGAAATCCCCCCGCATCTCCCCCCGAAAATCCCCCCGAATCCTCTCCCCGCATCTACCAACCTGTGGTAGATGCGGGGAGAGGCTGACCGTACTCCACATCCTCCTGGAGTGTCGGGAAGCCGAATCTGAGAGAAAGATACATTTTGCCTTAGCATACCGACAGCACATTCCTGGTCTTATATGTTATTACTCCCATACGTTCGTAGCGCCTCCACTCTCCAGGGGATGCCACTGCACATGTCTCCAGGCCCTTGTGTTTCAAGGGCTCTACGGAGGCAATAGTGTCTAGCATATCTTATAACCTGATATATTTTTACACATCGTATCATTCTTTTTAAATGTATCTTAATGTTCATAGTACACGTCATCACCATAATCTTATACAGAGTTTACGCACTTTAGAACGATTATTTTTAAGGCCCCTTTACAGCCACGTCACACCAACTTCATAGAACTGATAACTACACTGCAAGCTCATTACCACGGACATCGCGCTCTTTGGCCATACTTGGCCGTTGCGCCATTAAACACCAAACATTCATTCATTCATTCGTTTGTCACCAGGAGTATCATAGTTCCCTACTCACGGGGACCCTCGAAAGCCGCGTCTGCCAGGTCGGCAAAAAAGAAGGCTCGGTGTCTTCGACACTAGAGCACAATAGTTGTTGAACCTGAGATACCTGTGGGACTGAGCTACTTGAACAGTCCTTGGGTCTGGCCCCAGTTTTCAACAAGCGGACACATCATTGTCACTGCGGTAGTGACTACAGCCGCTTCTGACCTCTAGGGGGGCGCTCCGATCTTCAACCGGTGCTGGAATATTTATGGCGCCTTCCAGACCAGCAGCATGCACAACCTCCAAAGGTTTGCCCGGAGAGAGACTCCGCCTATCTGCCACGGGAGATTGCGCAGGTGGCACTAAAGCTTATCCATTAGGAAGAAGTTTTGCTAAACCCTTGCGCATTTAGACTACACGAAGAAATGTAAAACCTAAACAAGCCCCTCGGTATCTGCTTGAGCAAAAGTACGCATGCTCTCTGCCGTCTGCCCTCTGTACCGTGCTCTGCGGCGTCGCGCGTTCGAAGATAGCGAGCTGTATGCCTGACGCCTGATGAAGTCATTTTTTGCTCGCTCATTTTTTAAAGAAAGGCGAGTATTCTAAGCAGTGAAACTAATGTGACAGACATATTTCTTCCTGGGTTAAATTCTTTATACGTGCTGTTCATTCGCAGAAAATCGGATACATCGAAATGTCCATGTTTAAAAACAAAACTTCCAGATTTAAAAGATATTCAGAATGTTGATACAGTCTATGTCTCTATATTATCTTGATTTAAATCTTCAAGGCAGTGAGCAAATTCTTCAGTCTTGTCTGCGCCCATGTTATTTCCACGCTAATTCATGGCTTTATAGTTGACTACAAAGCCAAGCAGTTGGCCATGTGCATTTGGATATGTTATATCTTTGAGATAATAAAGGCAGATACATCACTAGTGCCTTTTTAGGGACGTCGCAGTACTGATGTTTATGCGCTTCTGCTCACAGCCGCAGATAAGGAGCCGTCTTTTCCTCCAGACAATGAGGACCGATGTAGTCACTTGGCGGTGTCAGAAAAAGATAGCCTTGGTAACCAGAATACAATGCTTCAGAGGTGAAAACACGTTTTTTAAGGCCACAAAAGGTAACTACTGACCGCTTGCTTTTTCACTGCTTCAAAATTGATTGAACTTTTTCGGATCTGACTGATATCGGCCGCTCCTAAAACGTTGCAGCTTGAAAGTATTTAGAAGTTAGCGATATGGGAAACAGGGTCAATTCACCGCAGTAATGAGCGCATACTTTGCCAGCCTGGGCCGCAGGTATGCTTCTAGATCGATCTTGTTGGCTCAGGAAATTTTAGGATTTTTGATACCACCAAAAGGAACTTTTTCAGTTCTTGTCATTTTCTTCAATCTTACTTCCAAATCTCAGTTCGCTTTCAAAGGCGACCTGAAAAATGAAAATAACAGTGTGAAAAACGCATTTAGCTGAGACGCGTAGCTTGAAGTAATTTTAGTCCATCATGCTCTCCAGAAACATTAAGTTAAATATTCGAATACAACTGGCAACGCATTCGTTGAAACCTTTTAATATCGACGCAGAAATGAACTAAAAATTCATAGTTATGCCAAATTTCCACGACATTGTAAATTAAGATTTTGACAGGAATTACATTCTACGTGAACTTGTCAATGCTGACTCTATAACGAAAAAATTATTGCCTTTATTTCTAGTAACGCACTTTTCTTGCGAAAGCAACTGTAAGCCTGAAAAACATTTCCTGCGTGGTTTTGAAGCACAAAAATATGTATGAATTCCGAACATGAGTTCATCGCAATCTTTTTTCAATACCAAGCATTGTCGAAAACGCCTGGATCCTTGTTTTGCTGCCCAGCTATGAGCACTACCACACAAAGGCTTCATCGGGTTCTATAAGCAATATAAATGCGTTCCTTACAAGTTATTCATTGAGCAAATACGTGGACACTGCTGTCAGTGCGTCTTGACGTCGGAATGAAGACGATGCCTTCATCAGGTTTTAATGTGGTTGACAGATATCTCCGCTCCCGAAAAGTTTCTCCTTCTATGGTCTATTCAAAAAAAAAGTGGGTGGAAGTACAAAACGATCCTCTCCAATAAAGTTGCGCAGCGAAGGCGAAAGCGGAGAAGCCGTCTTACGTTCAGGTTGTACACCAACAAACAAGTAAATATTTTTTTTTCAGTGAACAGGATAAAACGCCTTCTTTTAACTGTGCATTCAAAATAAAACCCCGGGCGTCTGCGCCAGCAGGCGTTTGGTGTGTGGCGACACCACGGACCCGAGCACACGAGGGTTGGACCCTCCCGCGTGTAGCCGTGCGCGGCTTAGCCGTGTCCGGGGAAAGGGGGATCCTGGAGGTTGAGCCGATGCCGGGTGTTCGGACCTTTAAGGCCCCCCGGCGGAGGCAACACGCCTCTTTGACCTCTGCTTCACGTAGACGGCACCTCCAGGCTGACCCACATGGGGGAAATCGGCAGTCGCCTTTTCCTGTCCTCCTCTCCAATCTTCGTCTTTCTATCCCACTTTTACATCTTTCCTGTCTTCTCTTCACTTCTTATCACTTCCGTATTTCCTGGCGGCAAGGGTTAACCGTGTGTAATGTATCCTGCCTTGGGTATATTCATTAGGTTATAGTGGCGGTGTAAAGCTGGCGCCTGCAGATTTGCGGAACCTGCAGCGTCCCCTTGTTGGGCTCGGTGGTGGGTGGCTACCACCGCCGCCGAAATCTGAAACCATGTTATGGCAGAACCTTTCCCCCGCCTTTCAGATCGGCCTTCGAAACGAGGTCGCACCGAAGTACCTTTCGATTTCACATTCAAAGTAAATCCAGAGACATTTCTGCGTTACCATGTCATGCACAGCGAAGGAACCACCCCAATGCGACAACTCTCCCCCTTCTTAGTGGCAAAATGCCTCAAAGAAAAAATTGGAGAAGACTACAAAGTCTCTAAAATGACAAGTGGAGACATTCTCCTGGAACTTAAAAAGAAAGAACAATTGGAAAAGATGTCCGATCTCACCAGTATTGGTGACATCAAAGTAACGATCTCACCACATCGATCACTAAATACATGCAGGGGCGTGATCTCTGAAGAAGATTTCCTTAACTTAAGCCCCCGCAGGGGCGTCTGCGTAAGCAGGCGTTTGGTGTGTTGCGACACCACGTACCCGAGCACACGAGGGTTGGACCCTCCCGCGTGTAGCCGTGCGCGGCTTAGCCGTGTCCGGGGAAAGGGGGATCCTGGAGGTTGAGCCGATGCTGGGTGTTCGGACCTTTAAGGCCCCCCGGCGGAGGCAACACACCTCTTTGGCCTCTGCTTCACGTAGACGGCACCCCCGGACTGACCCACCCGGGGGAAATCGGCAGTCGTCTCTTCCTGTCTCTTTCTCCCCAAATCTTAGTCTTTATCTCTCACTTTCTGATCTTTCCTGTCCTCTTCTCTCTTCCATTTACTTCCTTTCCCCGCAGGGGCGTCTGCGTCAGCAGGCGTTTGGTGTGTTGCGACACCACGGACCCGAGCACACGAGGGTTGGACCCTCCCGCGTGTAGTCGTGCGCGGCTTAGCCGTGTCCGGGGAAAGGGGGATCCTGGGAGTTGAGTCAATGCCGGGTGCTTGGACCTTTACGGCCCCCCAGCGGCGGCAACACACTCCTTTGGCCTCTGCTTCACGTAGACGGCACCTCCGGCCTGACCCGACCGGGGGAAATCGGCAGTCGCCTTTTCCTGTCCTCCCCTATATCTTTCACTTTCCTATCTCCTTTCTCACAACTCTCCTGTCTCCTCATTGTCTCCTCCTCTCCTGTCTCCTCCTCCTCCTCTTCTTGCGTTTTCCCTTTTTTCCTTGGTGGCTAGGGTTAACCTTGTGTGGCGAGCTGTCCTGAGTTCAGCCATATTTGGTTATAGTTGCGTTGTACAGCTGGCGTGGGGAGGACTTGCCTACAAGTTCCTCTCCCGTCCCCTTGTAGGGCTCCATGGTGGGCGGCTGGCACCGCGGCCGAATAATACATTTACCCATGGCACCTCCTCTTTCCAAACCAGATCGCCCTCAGAAAAGAGGGCGGACCGATGTCACTGCTGATTTTTTCCAAACAACCAAAGAAGTCTTCCCTAAGTATCATGTGATACACAGTGAAAAGCCAGAAAAACCAGCTAGAAAGATATCTCCGTTCTCAGTAGCAAGATGTCTGAAAGAAGCCATAGGCACCAGCTATAAAATAACAAAGCTTGCTAGCGGTGACCTACTGCTAGAAATCCAAAGCAAAGCTCAAGTGTGCAAACTCCCTAATATCTTGTCGTTTGAAGACATCCCCATCTCAATTTCAACCCATAGATCGCTGAACAGTGCGCGGGGTGATTTCTGAAATTGACTTTTTGGATCTCTCCGAAGAAGAAATGCTAAATGGGCTTTCCGAACAAAATGTAAGCAATGTTCAGAGAATTAAGATAAGAAAAGATAACAAAGAGTTACCTACCAAGCACATAATTTTGACTTTCACCTGCTGCACACTTCCAGAGACAATTGAAGTTGGGTATACGAAAGTTGCAGTTCGCCCATACATACCGAATCCTCGACGTTGCTTTAACTGTCAGAGATTTGGCCACGGCTCCCAGAGTTGCCGTGGTCGCAAAACCTGCGCGAAATGCGCATCCAAAGACCATACTTCTGAAATATGCGAAGCAGCACCTCGTTGTGCGAACTGTGAAGGAGAGCATGCTGCATACTCCAGATCTTGTCCCTCATGGAAGAGAGAAAAAGAAATCATTACATTGAAAACAATTGAGAACATTTCATTCAAAGAGGCCAGAAACCGCATCCTAGCCCAACACAAGTTTTCACTTAAACCGAACAGGAACTTCGCCGATGTGGTGCGACAGGGCGATCCACCACACCGGCCTGCGGCACCTGCCCAGACCACACATAGTGAGGCTGGGACGGAGCCATCCTCGCCCCGGTGGTAGCAGCTCACGCTGCTCCACCAGCCGCAAAGCAGGCTATGCCGTCCCTCGAGCTGGCAAGCCTCAAGGCCTCTGCCCACGAGGAGAGGTCTGAAAAAAGTGCCGACGTGCAGTCTGCACGACCCTCCAGCGCCTCTGATGAGGCAATGGAGACGAGCCAGGGTGGTTCCGTGCCGTCAACGTCAAAGGGACGGCGGAACTCCTTGGATACTGCGTATAAGGAAAACCCCCGAATCACGGGGCGAAAACCAATTAAACGTATCCCGACCCCACACACATAAATCAATATGGCGTTCCTAATACACTGGAATTGCAGAGGACTCCTAAATAATTTTAGTGATATAAAAGAGATAATAAATTCTTTCTCCCCTGTAGCAATGTGCCTACAGGAAACGAACTTAGGTCCTCAGCATACAAGTGTACTAAAAAAATACAAAGTCTTTCGCCGTGACCGAGAGCAAGCAAACAGGCTCTCAGGAGGGGTAGCCATCATTGTACAAAGTGGCATTGCAGCTCGTGAAGTCAAAATAAAAACTAAATTTGAAGCTGTGGCAGCCACTTTGCTCTCATACAAAACGATTATGGTGTGCTCTGTGTATTTAGAACCACACCTAAAAATAACCCTCATGAGTTAGAAGACCTGTTCCAACAATTACCAGAACCCTATCTGGTAGTCGGGGATTTTAATGCGCATTCCAGTTTTTGGGGAAGCGAGAAAACAGACGTAAGAGGACAAATTATAGAAGATTTTATTTTAAGCAATAATGTTTGTTTGTTGAATTCTGGCAAATCAACATACTGCTCCCCAAGCTAAGGAAAGATGAGCTGTATCGATCTATCTTTTAGTTCACCTTGTATTTTTAACGATTTTAAATGGGACGTCATAGATAACCTATATGGAAGCGATCATCTACCAGTCATAATCACTCTTCCATCCTCACCTGCAATCATTCCAAACAAACCACGACGATGGAAGCTCCAAGGAGCTGACTGGACACTGTTTAGAGAAAAAGCCAATCTAGATAAAATCTTTTCTGAAGACCTTAGTGTCGATTATCTCAATGAACAACTCACAACCTGTATTTTAGCCGCTGCCCGTTTAGCTATCCCCCAGACTTCAGGATTGGTGAGACAAAATCACAAGGTGTGGTGGACTCGGGAATGCAAAGAAGCAAAGCGAAAACAAAATAAAGCCTGGGGTGTCCTTCGCCGATATCCCACTCAGGACAACCTCCTAATCTTTAAAAAGGCACGAGCTAAAGCACGATACGTCCGCCGTAATGCCGAAAAGACGTCATGGCAAGCATACGTTTCGTCAATAAATAGCACAGTCACATCCAAAAAAATGTGGGAGCAGGTACGTGAGCTCCATGGTAGCTACTCCCCATTTACAATCCCTCTCCTGACAACCCCTGGCATCCAAACAAGTATAGAGGAACAGGCCAACATATTAGGAGAACATTTCGCTGCAGTCTCTAGTTCTTCACACTACACTGAGTCATTTTTAAAATATAAGAACATGGCTGAAAAGCAAAGGCTTCCGATTAGTGGCAGCACAAATGAGCCGTATAATAGTTTAATCACTCATCAAGAAATCACTAGAGTACTGTCTGCCGGGAAACAAACTGCACCAGGGCCCGACGAAATTCATTATGAAATGCTGGCACATCTTTCCGAATCCGCTATAAATGCACTTCTGAATTTTTTTAACAAGATACTGTTACAAGGGAAAATACCGGAGGCCTGGAAAAAAGCTATTATTGTACCCTTTTTGAAAAGGCGGTAACTGGTGACACGCGCGTGGTAGAAGCGAAATGCCATACCAAAACGCTGCTGCCACGCACGGAAGTGACGTCACAGTTATGATGACGTTGTTTAAACAAGTATGGCGTGTTCCGGTTTATAGTTTTGCGCGCGCTGCTGGAGCTGCTTCAGTGTTTCAGCTTGGCTAAAACACAATTTTACGGTTTCTTACTGTGTTGTGTGATAGAATGTTGTTCTAGTTAGTTGCGCTGGAAGAACCGGATGGTGTTCGAGCTTGCGATCTCGAGCCACACTTGGGCGCAACGCTGGAGCAGCTCGAGCTCGCCTTGGAGCGCGTTTATGGTTGGTGGTGTGGTCTTGTGCAGCCCCTGTTACGTTTTTCAGTGCTGTTGCTCTTGTTTGTTGAATTTACTGATGTGAATGGAGCATATGTGGGCTCTCAGTTTGGCAGAACTTTTTGCTGTTATGGTAAAAACGTTTAAACTCGTTCCAAATGCTTGTTGCTGCAGTTGCCGCTTAGTGTTGTGCATCGATCGCGGAAAAAAAAACAAATGTTTCATCCTTCGTAGGATTGCTGTTGCAGATATTGCTTCAGAAGATAAAGCAATTATCTAAACACGAGCACAGGGTGTAAATGATCGCACTCCGATGCATGTGATACATAATGACAATCACCACGAAAGCCTATCGCATTACTATTACTTCCACAGGTAATTTTCATGGCTGCTATGAAATGGCTGTCTCACTGCACCACAATCTATAGCAACTAATACACTGGGCATTTCAAATGGTTCATGAAAGCGGGTTGGGCCCTGGCCGGACTGAAGCAGCGGCACTCGAGACACACTTTTCAACGCCCAGCCTCGTGTGAGTCACTTGACACTCGTCACAGACACTTGCTGACATTGCCTTCAGGCGGGAACAGGCCTTTCTGTTAAATTCACGTTTCACGTCCAGGCTTTCGTTACTAGGCTTCTGCGTGCTTAAGGCGACGCGAAATGTTTGAATGCACTTTGCTCATCGACAAAAGGCGCCCTTACATTGCACAGCGATTTGGAAATGTGTATGCACCCTACATCGACGTCAATGCCGACGCGCACCACTTCTGCGTTTTCGAGCTCGAGAGCAGTGTGTCGACGTGGTGTCCAAGGCCAAACAGGCATCCGACTTTGCCAGAAGGCGTACACACAACTTAAAGAATCGCTACATACGACACACCCTGTAATATGCATGATCCGTGTCGGCACCATATGCAGTCGGCGCTGTGCTACCACGACTCTTCGAAACCGACAGTCCAAATGAGGCGACATGTCGTGCTGTTTCGTGGATGCAGCACAGTGCGTTCGAAGCTTCTGTAGCTTCGTAACGGCAACGTTATTCGTACTCGCCGATATTACACAGTGACCCAATATGCAGTCGGCGCCGTGCTACCACGACTCTTCGAAACCGACAGTCCAAATGATGCGACATGTCGTGCTGTTTCGTGGATGCAGCACAGTTCGTTCGAAGCTTCTGTAGCTTCGTAACGGCAACGTTATTCGTAATCACCGATATTACACAGTGATTCAATACTACAGTACACAGCCACAAGGAATCGCAATGGTCCTCCCATTGCGTGCACGCGTGTGTAGGCGCCGACAGTCATTTTCGATTTTGAAACGCAGCATAAAATAAATGCTTTATTTATTTAGGCGTAGTGTATTTAACAACAAAACGATAACGTTAGCATTTCATGTATTTTTTACTAAGTTTTCTTTTTGTGACGTCATCATGCGTGGCAGCAGCGGACTCCATTTGGGGTCGTCTGCTGCCATGCGCGTGCACCCAGCGCCAGCCTTTTGAAAACCGGAAAGCCACCGACATCTCCCGGTAGTTATAGGCCAATAGCCCTTACCAGCTGTCTGGCGAAATCTTTCGAGAGCATTCTGAATATTAGATTGATGTTTATTCTAAACTCCCGTGAACTACTCGACATCCATCAGTGTGGTGTTAAAAAAAACGTGCTCTACAACTGATCACCTCATTCGACTTGAAAACACAATTCGAGAGGCATTCATCCATAGACAACACTGCCTTGCCGTCTTTTTTGATCTAGACAAGGCTTATGATACTACCTGGAGGTATGGCATTCTCCGCGACCTAGTAGATCTGGGCATTCGCGGCAGGATGTTAAACTGCCTGCGTGACTTTTTGTCCAACCGTTCCTTCCATGTGCGCCTCGGTTCAACTCTCTCAAAGTAAGTTCAGTCAGGAAAATGGGGTACCACAAGGGTGTATCTTAAGCACTACACTCTTTATTGTAAAAATGAATTCCCTAGCACAAACAATTCCGAAATCTATCATGTATTCAGTTTACGTTGATGATCTCCAGATAGCTTGCACATCATCAAGCGTATCAACATGCGAGAGGCAAGTACAGTTAACAATAAACAAACTAGCAACATGGGCAGATAAAAATGGGTTCCAGTTTTCTCCACAGAAAACAGTGGCCGTTATGTTCTCGCTGAAACGAGGTATACAGGCTGATCCCACCTTACACCTCAATGAAACCGAACTCGCAGTAAAAAACGAGCACAAATTTCTTGGCATTACATTTGACAAAAAGCTAACATTCCTACCTCACATAAACACGGTGAAAAACAAGGCCTCTAGAGCACTCAATATACTTAAAGTCCTTTCACGGAAACGCTGGGGCTCTGATAGGGCATGCCTTCTACAAATATACCGCTCCGTCATACGCTCCTCCTTAGACTATGGGTGTATAGTGTATGGCTCTGCCAGATCATCATATTTGAAACGATTGGACCCAGTACACAATTTAGGTTTACGCTTGTCAACTGGTGCCTACAGGACGTCGCCCATAACCAGTTTGTATGTACAAACTAACGAACCCCCACTTGCCGACAGAAGAAGCATGCTGACATGCTCGTATGTTCTAAAAATCCGTTCCTTGCCAAAACATTTATGTTACCCAATAGTTAACAAATGCCCATCTAGAATATTATTCACAAACAAACCCCAGGCTATCAGACCACTCCTTCTCCGTTTTGAAGAGAAATTACAAGAGTTGCACGTAACGGACACACTGCCTGGTATTGCCCAGAAACCCGATCCACTGCCACCATGGTATTGCTTGCCTTCTGTTTGTGACTTCTCATTAACACGTTTTCAGAAAAAACTAACGCCGCGGGAACATATAATACAAGAATATTTAGCACTAAAGGAAAAATATGTGGAATATACAGCATTTTACACCGATGGTTCCAAAGCTGCACACTATGTGGGATGTGCTGTGATACGGAATAGCTGGGAAGAAATAGTACGGCTACCGCAATGTGCATCAATTCTCACTCCAGAGAGTCATGCAATTTCCATGGCTGTGGAAAGAATATTACATGAAAACATTGAAAACAGCATCATTTATACAGACTCACTAAGCATACTTACAGCACTTCAGCCTAGCAATGCAGTTCTGCCAATAATCGGTGACATCCTACACAACATAACGGAAGCAGCGAGGCGGGGACAAAACATCAAGTTTTGTTGGGTGCCGAGCCACGTAGGAATCTGTGGAAATGAGAAAGCAGACGAGAGTGCAGCGAAAGCTAGAAATAAGCAAATCAAAAACATAAGAATTCCTTACAGAGATTGCATGAAATTAGTGTGCCATAAACTGAAAGAAAAATGGCAGTCCGCATGGAACAATCAAACGAACAATAAGCTACGCGTTGTAAAACCCATCATCGAAGAGTGGAAGTCATGTTCACACCAAGAACGTTTTATTGAAGTTGTCTTATGTCGACTCCGCATTGGACACACGCACCTCACCCATAATTACTTGCTGACAAAAAAAGACAAGCCTGTTTGTGACAAATGCGGAGACGAACTCACAGTAACCCACATTTTACTCTCCTGCAGGCAACTTGAGGCATTGAGAAAAAAATATTTTACGCCATTTTACAGCGAACGCATTCCTTTTCATCCTGCATTGATTTTAAGCGAAGATGCACTGGTTGGCACAATTCATGTATTTAGCTTTTTAAAAGAAACTGGTTTTCTTGGAAAATTATAAAACCTGACCTTATTCTCTTTCACATCCAGTGACACACCTCATCCACCTTCTCATGTCTGAGAAGAACGCTGAGGTGTTTATTTAATTTGTTGGAATCCTCGGGGTCCTCTATCAGAAAAGGACCTTTTGAGGTTACCCAGCTTTTCCCTACATTATACCTTGCTGTTGGCGCATGATGGCCTTAGTTGCTTATGCGCCATTAAACTCAACATCAACATCAACATTTACTTCCTTTCTCCACGGCGGCTAGGGTTAACCTTGTGTGGCTATCCTACCTTGGGTACACCATATTTGGTTATAGCGACGGCGTACGACTGGCGTCGTACAGACTTGTACACAAGCTCTGCCGCGTC
Organism: Dermacentor albipictus; assembly: GCF_038994185.2. Lineage (NCBI taxonomy): Eukaryota > Metazoa > Arthropoda > Arachnida > Ixodida > Ixodidae > Dermacentor > Dermacentor albipictus. Next base: position 27,458,094 of record NC_091828.1, on the reverse strand, counting down.
CCCTCGTTGGGCTCCATGGTGGGCGGTCGGCGCTGTTGCCGAACATACACATTTTTCTCATGGCAGCGCAAGCCTCTATTCTCTATGATCGGCGTCTTAAAAGATGCCGCACCGAAGCAACGTTCCAGTTCTCTTTTCGGAGCAACGCTCCATCATTTCCTAAGTTCTATGTACTGCCCAGTGAAAACAACGTACCAGTGAGAAAGCTCTCTCCATTCCTAGTGGCCAAGTGTCTAAAAGAAAAAATCGGACCTACATACAAAGCCTCGAAAATGTCTAGCGGGGACCTCCTCCTAGAACTCAATGACAAAGACCAAGCGCAAAAGCTCACAGAACTTACCAGTATTGGTAACGCAACAGTGACAATTTCACCGCACAGAACATTAAATACAAGCAGGGGTGTAATATCAGAGGAAGATTTTATTGGCTTAAGCGACGAAGAACTGCTGGAAGGTTTCCAGTAACAAAATGTTACCAAGGTCCAAAGAATTGTCATCCGCAGGAACGACCAAGAAATCCCCACAAAACGTGTAATACTTACCTTCGGAACGAGTGTAATGCCTACCTCGCTGGATGCAGGTTATGTAAAGGTAAATGTTAGACCATATATTCCAAACCCCAGACGATGTTTCAAATGCCAAAGGTTTGGACATGCTTCACATGCATGTCGAGGACGAACGACTTGTGCTAAATGCAGTTCGAACGATCACCAAACTGACAATTGCACCTCTTCGCCACTTTGTGTCAACTGCAAGGGAGATCATCCCGCTTATTCGCGGTCCTGCCCTTGCTGGAAGAAAGAAAAAGAAGTAATTGCTCTAACAGTCAAAGAAAAAATCTCTTTCTATGAAGCCAGAAAGCGGCTGTCGTACGTTCCGCGAAGAAGTTACGCCGATGTGACGCAGATGGGGGCAGCGTCACAGAGGCTTCAGGAGTCCTCCGAGCCCACGCGCAGTAGTCCCGCAGTGACCCCTCCCGGCCCCGTGGTGGAAGCAGCCGACGCTGCTCCATCCTCTTCAAACGCCCTGCAGACACCAGTCCCGCAGGGCCCTAAGATCAAGCGAACCCCAAGGCCCGAGACACGTGTCTCGGCGCCTAACTCTCGATCCTCCAGCGCCTCAGAGAGAGCGATGGAGGTCGACGCAAAAACCCCGGTGTCATTGACACCAAAAGACAAGCGCTCTCTTGAGCGCGGTAAGAGGGACAAGATCCCCATAACCACTCAGAATAAGAAAGGGATAACCTAATGGTTATCGCTCATTTGTATAAGCCCTTTAAATTCCATGTCACCTAACATCTCACCTCTTATTCATTCCATAGTGCCAATTCTTACCTTTCAATTTTAAAATGGCTTTTATTATTCATTGGAATTGTAGAGGTCTCATGCACAATCTAGGTGACATCAAAGACATCATCAACATCTTTTCACCAGTTGCCGTATGTCTTCAGGGAACAAATCTCGGTCCAAAAAATAGTCAAATTCTCAAAGGTTTCACCGTTGTCCGAAGGGACCGCGAATGTTCCACCCGTTTGTCAGCCGGAGTGGCTATAGTCGTGCAGGGCGGCACTCCTACCCGAAATGTCCAATTGAATACATCCTTAGAAGCCGTAGCTGTCACCATTCTATCTTACAAAACCATCACCGTTTGCTCACTGTATATTCCACCTCACACCCACTTCACTACTAAACAGTTAGAAAATTTAACAGAACAATTACCGGAACCATTTGTTTTAGTAGGGGATTTTAATGCTCATTTTACTCTTTGGGGCAGCGTCAAAACTGACAAAAGAGGACAGCTGGTTGAAGATTTTATCCTATCCAATGATATCTGCCTTTTAAATTCAGGTGCGCCAACTTACTTCTCACCGACTTCCCGCACATTTAGTTGTTTAGATTTAGCTCTTTGTTCGCCCTCTCTTTTTACCGATTTTAAATGGGAAGCTCTCGACACCTCATATGGTAGCGATCACTTACCCGCTCTGATCAAACTCCTACCATCACCACAAACATTAGTAACAAGACCAGGCCGATGGAAAATACAGCTCGCTGACTGGCAGGTTTTTATGGAAAACGCGAAAGTAGAAACTGTCTTTTCGCCAGGGCTTAGTATTGACGAACTTAATCAAAAAATCACCGAGGTTATAATCTGTGCGGCAGAAAAGGCCATACCCCTGACATCGGGCATAGTGCACAAAAAGCTAAACCCCTGGTGGACGAAGGAGTGTACCGACGCTAAAACAACAAAATAAGGCGTGGGGAATTCTACGGAGGTACCCTACCTATAGCAACCTGGTAAACTTTAAACGAGCCAAAGCCAAATCACGTTTCATTCGAAGACATGCTGAAAAATCATCATGGCAAAGATACGTCTCCTCAATTAATAGTACGGTAACGTCGAAACGAATGTGGGACCAGGTGAGGAAATTTAGAGGACAGTACCCATCTTACACAATACCGTTACTTACAAGTCCAGGCACACAAACAACAATACAAGAACAGGCAGATATACTTGGAGAACATTTTCGTTATGTATCCAGTTCAGGGAATTATACAAAGGAATTTTTACAATACAAACAGTCTGCTGAAAAACAGAAGCTGCCCACAACTGGTGCATCAAATGAACCATACAATTCCCCCCTCACACAACAAGAAATAAACAGAGTTCTTTCTGCAGGGAAAAACACAGCGCCAGGTCACGACCGCCATGCTGGCTCATCTGTCTCAGGCATCTCTAGAAGCTCTCCTTAAATTTTTTAACTTAATCTGGGAATCTGGCATAATGCCCGAGGAGTGGAAAAAAGCAATAGTAGTTCCGTTTCTAAAAGCCGGTAAATCTCCAACATCCGCAAGCAGCTACAGACCCATTGCCCTCACGAGCTGTTTGGCAAAATCATATGAAAGCATCATCAACATAAGACTTTCATTCATTTTAGAATCAAGAAACCTCATTGACCCCCATCAGTGTGGATATAAAAAGGGTTGTTCAACCACTGACCATCTTGTCCGTCTAGAAAATGAAATTCGATAAGCATTTTTACACAAACAACACTGTCTAACAGTTTTCTTCGATTTAGAAAAAGCCTACGATACCACATGGAGATATGGAATTTTAAAAGACCTGGCTGACCTCGGCATCCGGGGTAAAATGCTTCGATGCCTAACTGATTTCATGTCTAATAGAACGTTTCAGGTACGTCTGGGTACAGTTCATTCTAATACATTTACGCAGGAAAGTGGCGTTCCGCAAGGCTGTGTTCTCAGCACGACACTTTTTATAGTAAAAATGAATACAGTTAATAAGATCATACCGTCGTCTCTTATGCACTCCTTATACGTAGACGATCTCCAAGTGGCTTGCCGTGCCTCAAATTTGCTAACCTGTGAGAGGCAGCTCCAGATAACAATTAATAAACTTACACAATGGGCTAACAAAAACGGTTTCCGTTTCTCCACACAGAAAAGAATTACTGTTTTGTTCTCTCAGAAACGAGGGCTACACAGCGATCCAGTCCTAAAATTGAACGACACCATACTGCCGGTGAAACAAGACCATAAGTTTTTAGGAGTAACCTTTGACACCAAACTTAACTTCCTAACTCACATAAAAGCACTGAGGATTAAAGCAAATAAAGCTCTAAATATCCTTAAAATTCTGTCTCATAAGCACTGGGGTTCCGACCGAACATGCCTTTTACGTGTCTACCGGTCTCTTGTGCGTAGCCTTTTAGACTACGGCTCTATTGTTTACGGCTCAGCCAGACAGTCCTACATCCAACGACTTGATCCAGTACATAACCTTGGATTGCGACTGGCAAGTGGTGCCTACAAAACCTCACTTATTCAAAGTTTATATGTTGAGTGTAATGAACCCTCCTTACACCACCGCAGAGCATTCCTCACTTTTTCCTACGTACTAAGAATTCAGTCATCACCACAACACATATGCTACAACATCCTCACACAATGCAACTCACGCCTACACTATACAAGTAAACCGAACGTGATCAAACCGCTTGTCCTGCGATATGAGGAATATGCCCGGGATTATGACATTCCTTGCGAAGTCCTCGAGGTTGCCAGAAAGCCACAGCGTTTGCCCCCATGGTACGATTTTGAACCGTTATGTGACTGGACATTGACACATTTAAAGAAGAAAGACACCCCATGCGAACACATTACACAAGAATTCCGCGAACTTCAGGAGAAATATAAAAATATTACACTGATGGCTCCAAACCGAAAGAACACGTGGGTGTGGGGGTCATAACGGAAAATTGGGAAAAAAGTATTCGATTGCCACAACACGCCTCTGTTTTCACGGCCGAAGTTTTCGCCATATGGGTTGTTGTGAAAAAAATTATCGCTGATAAACACACAAATGCAGTCATATACACAGATTCTTTAAGCACACTGAAGGCACTACATCTGAAATCTGAGTGTGAACCCCTTATTGGAGACATTTTAAACATGGTGGCTTTTAATGAATACGGGAGGTCAATTCGTTTCTGCTGGGTCCCAAGCCATGTTGGGATACCGGGTAACGAAGCAGCTGATACATATGCATTGATGGCAGCACACGAAGACATTACAAACACAACACTCCCATACAAAGATAGCATCCGCGCAATTAGAAAAGCCTTAACGGTAAAATGGCAACGCGAATGGGACCGTTGTTCCGACAACAAGCTACATCTCACGAAACCCATAGTTGGAGAGTGGAAGTCATGCTATCATCAGGAGCGGTTCATCGAAGTAGTTTTGTGCCGACTACGCATCGGGCACACACACATCACACACAATTACCTACTTAGGAAAGAAGACACACCAACATGCGAGAAATGTCAACAGCCACTAACAGTTATGCACATATTACTTACATGTGCACAGATTGAAACACACAGACGAACACTCTTGCACAAATTATATGAACAACACATACCGTTACACCCTGGTCTAATTTTATGCGATGATCCACTAGTCCCATTTTGTGACGTCCGTAAATTTTTAGACGACACTGGATTTTTACATACTATATAGATTATTAACACGGTCTTTCACTTTAGAAACTGTATTTTAAAACACCTCGTGTTTGGCGCAGCATAGCTTCAGCCGCTTTTGCGCCATTAAACCCCATTTAACTAACTAACATTATCTTAAGCGACGAAGAACTGCTCGAGGGTGTCCAAGAGCAAAACGTAATCAAAGTGCAGAGAATAACAATTAGGAGAAACGACGAACAAATCTCAACCAAACATGTGATACTTACTTTTGGCACAAGCATTCTTCCCAGTTCACTCGAAGCAGGGTATGTAAAAATCAACGTGAGGCCATACATGCCGAACGCAAGACGGTACTTCAAGTGCCAAAAGTTTGGGCATGCATCACAATCATGTAGAGGAAAGGCAACATGCGCACAATGTGGTGCCAATGATCACCCTTCGGACAACTGCAATGCTCCTCCGCGTTGCGCAAACTACAAAGGAGATCATGCTGCTTATTCGCGATCTTGTCCCCTTTGGCGGAAAGAGAAAGAAATAATTGCACTCACAGTGAAAGAGAAAATCTCCTATGAAGCGAGAAAGAAATTATCTCACCTACCTCAAATGAGCTATGCCAGTGTGGCGCGACAGGGGGCAGCACCACATCGGTTCGAGGGGTCTACAGGGGTCACAGCTAGTGGACCCGTAGTACCTCCATGCGCCCCCTTGGTGGCAGCGGCCAGTGCTGCGCCATCGTCAGCTAAGGCGGGCCCCCAGACTGCTGTGACGCAGGGCCCAAGACTTAATCGAACTCCGAGGCCCGTGACGAGCGTCTCACGGTCTCAGACCCTCGTTCGATCCTCCAGCGCCTCGGAGAAGGCTATGGAGATCGACCCAAAAACCATGGCGTCGTCGACGCCAAAGGACCAGCGCTCCCTGGAGCGCACTAAAAAAGACAAACATCTCGTAAGTGCTTCATCAAAGGGTCAGGTAACCTGAACAGTTACCACCCTTGTTTAGACTAGCTATCTTATCATTACATGTCACCTATAAACTTCTAAAACACACACATATAAGTGAACCGTTCTAAATGTTTCACAATGGCTTTCATCATCCATTGGAACTGTAGAGGTCTGCTACATAATTTAGGTGACATAAAAGACATAATAAGTTTTCACCAGTGGCATTCTGCCTTCAAGAAACAAACCTAGGCCCCAAGAACAGTCAAATCCTTAAAGGTTTTACCGTTGTCCGAAAGGACCGCGAACACTCTAGCCGTCTGTCAGGAGGAGTCGCCATAGTCGTCCAGGGCGGCACCCCTACACGAAATGTTCAGCTGAATACCTCTTTCGAGGCTGTTGCCGTCACCGTTCTATCCCATAAAACCATCAACATCTGTTCACTTTACATACCACCCCACACCCATTTTACTACTAGACAATTGGAAAATTTAATACACCAGTTACCGGAGCCTTTTGTTTTAGTAGGAGATTTTAATGCCCATTGTACCCTCTGGGGCAGTGATAGAACAGACCAAAGAGGGCAAGTAATCGAAGATTTTATTTTGTCTAACAGCATATGTCTTTTAAACTCGGGTTCACCAACGTATTTTTCACCAAACTCACGCAAATTTAGTTGTCTCGATTTAGCCTTCTGCTCACCACCTGTCTTTAGTGATTTTAAGTGGGAAGTCCTCGACACTTCATATGGAAGTGATCATTTGCCGGCTTTTATCAAGCTAACATCCCCACTACCTACCCTAAACTCCAAGCCACGTCGCTGGAAAACACATCTTGCCGACTGGCCGCTTTTTGTGAAACACGCAAAACTCGAAGAAGTCTTTTCAAACGAACTCAGTGTAAATGAAATCAATGAAAAGTTCACTGCGGTTTTAATTTCAGCGGCAGAAAAGTCAATACCACAAACATCCAACCGTCTGCACAAAAAAATCTACCCCTGGTGGACTCCCGAGTACACAGAAGCAAAAAAGCTTCAATATAGGGCCTGGGGCGTGTTACGAAGACACCCCACCTACACCAACCTCTTACGCTTTAAGCAGGCCAAAGCCAAAGCACGATTTATCAGAAGGCAGGCAGAAAAATCATCGTGGAAAAAATACGTATCGTCCATAAGCAGTTCAGTCACGTCTAAACGCATGTGGGAACAGGTAGGAAAGTTTCGGGGAGATTACTCATCTTACACCATACCGTTACTTACAAGTCCAGACACACAGACAATACAAGAACAGGCAGATATACTTGGCGAACATTTCCGTGAAGTATCCAGTTCAGCAAATTATACAAAGGAGAGAGAGAGAGCAAATGATAAAGGAAAGGTAGGGAGGTTTACCAGGACTGAGCCCGGTTGGCTACCCTACACTGGGGATAGGGAAAAGGGGACTGAAAGATTAAAAGAAGAAGAGAAAGTCCACTGGGGATATCGTTCGGTCACTCAGTCCGGGTCACAGACGCTGACTCAGTCCAAAGGAATTCTTACAGTACAAACAGTCTGCTGAAAAACAAAGGCTGCCCACTACTGGGGCATCAAACGAACCGTACAATTCCCCCCTCACACAACAAGAAATAAAGTCCTTTCTGCAGGAAAAAACGCAGCGCCAGGACATGACCGTATTCACTACGCCATGCTGGCTCATCTATCCCAGGCATCTGTAGAAGCTCTCCTTAAATTTTTCAACATAATCTGGGAATCAGGTATAATGCCCGAAGAGTGGAAAAAAGCTATAGTAGTTCCATTTCTAAAAGCCGCTAAATCCCCAACATCCGCAAGCAGCTACAGACCCATTGCCCTCACGAGCTGTTTGGCAAAATCATATGAAAGCATTATCAATATCAGACTCTCATTTATTTTGGAATCAAGAAACCTCACAGACCCTCACCAGTGTGGATATAGAAAGCGTTGTTCAACTACTGACCATCTTGTCCGTCTTGAACATGAAATCCGACATGCATTTTTACACAAACAACACTGTCTTGCAGTTTTCTTCGATTTAGAAAAAGCCTATGATACCAGATGGAGATATGGAATTTTAAGAGACTTGGCTGACCTCGGCATTCGTGGTAAAATGCTTCAATGCCTAACTGATTTCATGTCTAATAGAACGTTTCAGGTACGTCTGGGTACAGTTCATTCTAATACATTTACGCAGGAAAGTGGCGTTCCGCAAGGCTGTGTTCTCAGCACGACACTTTTTATAGTAAAAATGAACACAGTTAATAAGATCATGCCGTCGTCTCTTATGCACTCCTTATACGTAGACGATCTCCAAGTGGCTTGCCGTGCCTCAAATTTGCTAACCTGTGAGAGGCAGCTCCAGATAACAATTAATAAACTTACACAATGGGCTAACAAAAATGGTTTCCGTTTCTCCACACAGAAAATAATTACTGTTTTGTTCTCTCAGAAACGAGGGCTACACAGCGATCCAGTCCTAAAATTGAACGACACCATACTGCCGGTGAAACAAGACCATAAGTTTTTAGGAGTAACCTTTGACACCAAACTTAACTTCCTAACTCACATAAAAGCACTGAAGATTAAAGCAAATAAAGCTCTGAATATCCTTAAAATTCTGTCTCATAAGCACTGGGGTTCCGACCGAACGTGCCTTTTATGGGTCTACCGGTCTCTTGTGCGTAGCCTTTTAGACTACGGCTCCGTGGTTTACGGCTCAGCCAGACAGTCCTACATCCAACGACTTGACCCGGTACATAACCTTGGACTGCGACTGGCAAGTGGTGCCTACCGAACTTCACCTATTCCAAGTTTATACGTCGAGTGTAATGAACCCTCCTTACAGCACCGCAGAGCATTCCTCACTTTTTCCTACGTACTAAGAATTCAGTCATCACCACAACACATATGCTACAACATCCTCACACAATGCAACTCACGCCTACACTATACAAATAAACCGAACATGATCAAACCGCTTGTCCTGCGATATCAGGAATATGTCCGGGATTATGACATTCCTTGCGAAGTCCTCAAGGTTGCCAGAAAGCCACAGCGTTTGCCCCCATGGTACGATTTTGAACCGTTATGTGACTGGACATTGACACATTTAAAGAAGAAAGACACCCCACGCGAACACATTACACAAGAATTCCGTGAACTTCAGGAGAAATATAAAAATAACGTGCAATATTACACTGATGGCTCCAAAACGAAAGAACACGTGGGTGTGGGGGTCATAACGGAAAATTGGGAAAAAAGTATTCGATTGCCACCACACGCCTCTGTTTTCACGGCCGAAGTTTTCGCCATATGGATTGGGAAAAAAATTGTCGCTGATAAACACACAAATACAGTCATATACACAGATTCTTTAAGCACACTGAAGGCACTACATCTCAAATCTGAGTGTGAACCCCTGATTGGAGACATTTTAAACATGGTGGCTTTTAATGAATACGGCAGGTCAATTCGTTTCTGCTGGGTCCCAAGCCATGTTGGGATACCGGGTAACGAAGCAGCTGATACATATGCATTGATGGCAGCACACGAAGACATTACAAACACAACACTCCCATACAAAGATAGCATCCGCGCAATTAGAGAAGCCTTAACGGTAAAATGGCAACGCGAATGGGACCGTTGTTCTGACAACAAGCTACATCTCACGAAACCCATAGTTGGGGAGTGGAAGTCATGCTATCATCAGGAGCGGTTCATCGAAGTAGTTTTGTGCAGACTACGCATCGGGCACACACACATCACACACAATTACCTACTTAGGAAAGAAGACACACCAACATGCGAGAAATGTCAACAGCCACTAACAGTTATGCACATATTACTTACATGTGCACAGATTGAAACACACAGACGAGCACTCTTGCACAAATTATATGAACAACACATACCGTTACACCCTGCTCTAATTTTAGGCGATGATCCACTAGTCCCATTTTGTGACGTCCGTAAATTTTTAGACGACACTGAATTTTTACATAAAATATAGATTACTAACGCAGCTTTTTCCTTCATAAACTGGATTTTAAAACACCTCGTGTTTGGCGCAGCATAGCCTTAGCTGCTTTTGCGCCATTAAACCCCATTTAACTAACTAACTTCAAAATAAAACTGCACCAACCTGTTCAAAATACCATTAAAATTAGATTTTGACCAGTGTTGCTGTAAATGAGTGTTGTTTGTCGATTATACTTTAGGTGTTTGACCTTGTAAATATTTGTGGCGTTAGTGATAAAATAATTAAACGTCGAATTCATAGACAGCGCCAAATATCGCCTGAAAGCTGCGTTTAAGTAAAAATAAGAAAACGTACTCTGATTTTGTTGTTACATGTGACGAGCTACTATTCTAATCAATAAATTATAAGCATGACATCGAGAGCTCATACTGGCTTGGATTCACGGCCTTCCAGCACACACCACCTTGCAAATAAGTACATAACAGTTATAATCACTTTTAATATGTTTTAACCAATAAATAATAAATAAAAGCTGTATAACAATAAATAATAAAATGTGGATAAACGTATTTCATGGTAACAGAGCGCAGGTGAAAAAAGTTCACTTGCATGCAGCGTGCGAACTGCCGATTCCGGCATATACTCTTCAACTCGATTCAGGCACGTACCCAGGATTTTTTTCGGGAGGGGGGTGGGCAATCCAACGTGAATTTTCTATGCAAATGAGGGGTAGGGGTACCTCGACTAGTACAAATGCGAATAACGCCCACCATGCGCCATAAAGGCGCGTAAACCCGCAAAAGCGAAATGAAATAAGGTGTGTCTCCCAGGTACGCCTGTGAAATACACCTCTCCTTTACTTGGCAAACAATGAACAACATCAAATGGACTCGCGCAGGAAGAACCCTACAAAGAACAAGTTAACAAACGAAAGTGTAAAATAAAGATTTATGTAGCAGAACACAACTTAAAAATAACACCAGTTGGCAACCAAGGCACACGGACCGCGCGGGGTTGCCTTACTCCGCCAGCCAATCATAGAAACAAACAAAATCACCGCAGAATGTTGAACTAGTTGGTGTTGATGCATTTGCTCTTAGTTACTAGCGCTAACAAGACTATTGGCTGTGCCTGTCACAGATCTGAAGCCGAAAGTTTCTTAAGAAACTGCGAAAACACTGGCAACTCATGTGGAACGCAAAAATAAATAATAAACTGCACGTTATAAAGCCACAGTTAGGTCTATGGCCCTCCCCAACAATATCACGGCGAACAGATGTCCTATTCTGTCGTCTCAGAATAGGGCACACGTTTGGTACCCACAATTTTCTGCTTACTAGAAATTAACCTCCAACCTGTGGTCGGTGTGGTGAGAGGCTGACCGTCCTCCACGTCCTCTTGGACGATCAAAAAGCCAAAAATGAGAGAAACATTTTCCTCTTGCATATCAATATTGCGTCCCTCTTCACCCGGCTATGTTTCTTGGTAAAGAACCGTTTTTTAACAACAAAGCAGTCCTCAATTTCTTAAATGATGTTGTCCTACATGTTATACGCCCATCAAATTCGTAGCGCATCCTCTTTCCAGAGGATGGCGCTGTGATAGTTGTTTTGTATAGCACATGCCTTCAGGACCTTATGTCTCAAAGGCTCTAACGAGGCAGTGGTGCTCTAGTCAGTTTTAGCATCTTATATATATTGTATATCGTATCATTATTTCGCAGTGCAGCTTAATGCTGATAGTACACGTCATTTGTCATTTGTCATCGCCATAACTTTATTACACATAGTTTATGCAATTTAGAGCGAGTATTTGAAAGCCCCTTTACTGCCACGTCACATCAACTGCACAGAAGTCATAACTCCACTGCAAACTCATCAACACTGGCTTGGCGCTCTTTAGCCATACCTGGCCCTTGCGCCACTAAACACCATACATTCATTCATTCAAGACTAACGGGGGAAAAAAGCGCTCTGTCGCGCTCTGTCCTGCCCCACCTTTTTTTTTTGTTAGTCTTGTTAGTGCTAGTAACTATGTCACACAAACCAAATTGTCCTCATGCGGCCTTTGCTCATGAAACTTCCCTGCCAACCGAAGTGAAATTTGACAATAAATAGTTCCAGCGAAACAAACATTTTATTTCAGTTCAATAAATATTTAGGCTTTCGCCATTCCACTATTATAGGCGAGGGAAAACGTATAAAAATTACGCGCTAATAATACTATTTTTGTGGTTACCGCCTTATTTGGTTAACAGGGAAAGTTTGAAGTGCGAAGTATTTGCAGCCTCGTGGAGGAACAGTGGCTGGCGGTTATGAGGGCGTGGGCGGAGCTTCTCTGCTGTGTTCAAGTTGTATCCGACTATAGTAGGATTCCTTCAATTAGTTCTGAAAGAATTATAGAGAATTATATGTCTGCGGAACAATCACAGTTCTTTTAGATCCGTCGTTTACTGCTCTAACAAGTGCTACAACCGACTCGTAATGTTATTTAGGAAGTTGCGTAATGATGCGCAGCCGCCGGTCCCGTAAAACCGCGTAGAGCGCAGGAAGCTGCTATTGTAGACGTACTGCGCCCACCGCGGAAGGTTAGAAAAACACCTACATAAGCACAGCAGAGAAGTGGCTACGTCAGACGGCTTGACTGATAACTGGAGAAGCGTCATTCAGAATACACGGAATTGTTCTCCACTTAAGGAGGCATTTTCTCTACTTCCTTTTTAAATAACAAGATGTTGATCCATAAATATTTTCATAAACAGTAGTTAAATTTGTTGATTTTCGCTCTTCCTTCCTGTTTGGCTATTGCCGTTGCTCTCTCCCTTAGTAGATCGCTTAATTTCTCAACTCCTTGCGACTCTTGTTTCCTGTTGCCCATTTTGCACGAGAAGTGCTGTAAAATTAGGAGAAAACGAGACGAAGTAATGGGTGACAGTCATATTGCTTATGGGTTTAATGGTTATTGCAGGGTTTGATGATGGACGCTGTTTCACATTATTATATTTTCCACCTTATCTAACCCATACCACGTGTATATGGTTCCGAGGATGTGCCAGCGTCCCTGCGAGCGGTCACTCGAGGAAATAATGAAGGAAAAGGAAAAGTTAAACGCAGCTGGCGTTTCCTCCGGCCGCAACTCGTTCCACGAGCATACAGACCAGCTGACTACGAACCGAATCCCTTTTCTGGTCCCTGGAGAGTCTAAACAAAGAATATTGAACTAACGAAGCAATAGCGATGTGCGTGACCGTTGAATAGATGGTGACAACTGAACGCATCTCGAGTTAATCGCGTGGGCGCCGAATCTATGAGAACACTCGCCTTCACACCTCAGGAGATACCGATAACTACCGCCATCGAACAGGAGTGAAAAGGGCAGCAAAATGTTGACCACCTAATAGCTGTCGAGTCCAAGCACTGATTTGGCGGCGCCTTAGGAATGTGTGTGAGGAGTGGTGGCGTGGGCAGGGAAGGGGGGGGGGCGTATACGGAAAGTATATCCCCTTGGTGCCGGGGGGTCAGAGCTGCGCGCCTATGGGGAACCAGCGTTGGTGTTTCGACAAACATGCAGCGCCGCTCTCTTGGACGGGGCCGGAAGTTTTCAGTAATACAAACAAAAAGAAATGGCAACTAACGTCAACCACACCGCGGTGCATGATGGTGAAACCATAGGTGAAACGCGAAAAAAGAAACTTCGAGGCCGGCGGTATTGCTGTGTTTTTAAGTGCCACAGCCAAGAAGGCTTTGATAGCAGCGTGTCTTTTAACACATTCCCTTCAAAGCCGTGCGAGTTAAAGCGGCGGCAGCGTTGTATAATAATAATAATATATGGGGTTTTACGTGCCAAAACCACTTTTCTGATTATGAGGCACGCCGTAGTGGGGAACTCCGGAAATTTCGACCACCTGGGGTTCTTTAACGTGCACCTAAATCTAAGTACACGGGTGTTTTCGCATTTCGCCCCCATCGAAATGCGGCCGCCGTGGCCGGGATTCGATCCCGCGACCTCGTGCTCAGCAGCCTAACACCATAGCCACTGAGCAACCACGGCGGGTGGCAGCGTTGGATACAAGCGGTTCGACGTGCTGGGTGAGTGTGCTGAATTTTAAAGCGTGGCACTTATAAACAGGTGGGACTACGCTTGAACCTATATGCTTAATTCGTTCGACAGGCCTGACGGCAAGCCATGGCAGCCGAATGCAAACACCAGAATATGCAACCGGCACTTCTTCGGCAATGCAAAGAGTAATTGCATTCACCATCCCCCTTACGTGCCAACAATTTTTCCTTCAGCATACCGCTGCACGGTTCCTTGCGACCCTTCGGCACCAACAGAGCGTTACCACCGGCGAGATTTGTTAAAGCAAAACTACTTGTCATCGTTGGGGGTTGTGGTAAATTGCATTTGTTAGGCATCGAGCGATCGCGTCTCGCGAAAGCCGCTCCGTCAACTTGTTGCCGAGAGGAGCGGAGCTTGCACGACGCGCGCGTAAGCAGGCGGTTGGAAATTTGCGCTGCGTTCGGCTACTGTGCCAGTGAACAGGTGTTTGACAACCCTAAAGGCCACACTGTTCGTTTTATGCCACTCGTCATCCATCGTTCAAGGCCGGCTGATCCCGTTGATAACGCGGACGATTGAACGTCGCCCTGGCCACGAACGATCGCGGCCGCCTTCATTATTTCTTGGGCTATTTCTGCATTGCAGTAGAAACGATGCAAACTGTTGATTTATAGTAAAAGCCTCCATGTACGCTTCGACATCTCAATACACCACAGCTGCTTGGTACGTTCGCATACCCCAGTCGCTTAATTGTACGCAGCCGACGGTTTTGTTTCCGGGCTATCGCGACACCTAACTCCATTTTATAGTTTATTGGTTTCAACGATACAAAGACTGTAGCGGCTGACGAGCTGTTAGTTAGCTTTCAAAGTCCAAGAGTCGCCTTTCGACTAACCCTAAACGTCTTCTTCATCAATTTATCACATTAATGTCGCGTCGATGCAGTGGGGGATGTCGTTAAAAACTGTAAATACAAGTGCACCGATTCTTTCTTCTTTTCGTACCAGATGGGCAGAGCGAGCTCGAGCACTTGCGAAATCGCCCACGAATTGCCAGGTGCCATCACAACAAAGTGAAAGGAGGGCAAGTGGAAAACAATGTTATTGCATTTTGGTTCATAAATCATAGAAAATTTTACTTTTTCCATTTACACAGGACAAGGACACTCACAGTTTGGTTGGAGGCTTGTATCAGCAGCAGTCATGCCTTGAACCGCCAAATGGACACAGTTGCCTGGAGCTGGTACGTTCACGTTTTGCCGGAGCCTGATTCATATTCTCTCTCATTTGCAACTTTCAGGTTGAGTACAATCTTGAAGAGGAGCACACTGAAGCATTAGAGCTTACAGTGCAAAAGGTGTGCCAGAAAGAAGAATCAGCCACACCGTGTTTCACAACACCAGCAGTGAATTTGCCATGCCTATTGTACCGTGCCGCAGGACCAGACACTAGGGTTTGCTTTTTTGTGGGATTCGACACAGTGTCCTTAACACCCGGTGCAGTGAGAGACCTCTGTGGCGTTTCTGACAATGTTTTCTCGCTCCTGTTAAGTCTCCTGCCTCACACGAGAGATAAGAGTAGTGATGTCAGCCTTCCAAACAAGCTTTTAATATTTCTATTCAAAATGAAGCATGGAGTGCCTTTTAGTGCAATTGCAGTAATTTTTGGCATTCATGAAACAACAGCAGCACGAAGGTTTCATGCAGTTCTGGGCACGCTTGCGGGTGCTACGAGAAAGTGGATATATAAGCCACATATGCATGTGATACGCGATACACGTCCGGAGTGTTTTAAGGTCAACTATCCTGACTGCACACTCATTGTCGATTGCACTGAGGTGCGCACAGAAACACCATCAGAGGTGAGGCAACAACATGTCCTCTACTCCACGTACAAAAGTGGCTTTACATTGAAATTTTTAGTTGCGATTGCCCCCTCTGGCCTCATTGTATTCAAGTCCAAATCCTATGGTGGGCGTTGCTCAGACACACAAATCGTGCTGGAATCAGGATTCCTTGAAATAATTGGTCAACATGATGTTATTCTTGCAGATAGGGGTGCTCCTGGAATACTAGCAGGTGTAGCAGGTAAATGTGCCGTACTGATTAGGCCACCATTCTCTACTGGCAACCAACCTTTCTCACGTGCAGAATGGCAAGAAACGTACAATGTTGCTCGAGTGCGCGTCCATGTAGAGAGAGTGATACAACGCATTAAACTCAAGGAATTTTGGAGCACCGTATTCCTGTCAGTTTGATTCCTACCATGAGTGAGATTTGTCATATGTGCTGCATTTTGGCAAATCTGCAAAGTCCAATAATTCAAAGCAACAGAAAGTAAGGTGCTTTATTTTCACCGATATACACATGCACAGAGTAACAAACATATTTTTGGCATAAGCACTGCTCCCACTTTTAAAAAAAATTGTAAAATTTAAAGGCCAACTTCCCCGCCCAGATTTTAAAAAAATATTCTAGGCAGGTATGTTTTTCATCATTTTTGACAATAATAAAAAGCAGACTAATCCATTCGTGTGAACGTGTGTAGACTTATGTGCCTAGCTTGCAAACACAATACTGCTGTTTTGCAGGCTAGCACAATACAGAAACAAATTACTGTGCTTTATTTTTAGAACTTAAGCGGAGTATGACACTGAACAAACTGCTCGTAGCAGTGATTTTTTAGCTAGCTAACATAGTAGTGCCCAGGTCACCAGGAAAGCTAGCAGCTTTATCTGTGGCCGTAAAATTATACATTTGGTTGAGAAATTGTAAAGCAAGGGGACAGCACTAGGCTGAACAAATTTGCAAATATAGCTAAAAAGATATGGTGTGGCTCTTAACCATCATACACAAAAAAATGGGAGACATCAATTAAAATTACCCCGCAGGGGCGTTTGCGTCAGCAGGCGTTCGGTGCGTTGCGACACCACGTGCCCGAGCACACGAGGGTTGGACCCTCCCGCGTGTAGCCGTGCGCGGCTTAGCCGTGTCCGGGGAAAAGGGGATCCTGGGGGTTGAGCCAATGCCGGGTGTTTGGACCTTTACGGCCCCTCGGCGGCGGCAACACACCCCTTTGGCCTCGGCTTCACGTAGACGGCACCCCCGGACTGACCCACCCGGGGGAAATCGGCAGTCGCCTTTTCCTGTCCTCCTCTCCAATCTTCGTCTTTCTCTCTCGTCTTTTTCATCTTTCCTGTCTTCTCATTACTTCTCCTCACTTCCTAGCTTCCCGGCGGCAAGGGTTAACCTTGTGTAGCTAGCCAGCCTTGGTTATGCTGTATTTGGTTATAGCAGTGATGTACGGCTGGCGTTGGCAGGGTTTCTATAGCAGGAGCTCCTGTCACGTCCCCCTGTTGGGCTCCATGGTGGGTGGTCGGCATCGCGGCCGAAACCCCTACTGTACTCATGGAAAACGCTTTTCCTAAACTCCCTGATCGCCCTCACAAACGAGGGCGCACCGAAGATCTCTTTCAGTTTTCCGGACGACAAGTCCAGAATTTTCCTAGATGTCATGTTATCCACTCAGAAAACCCAGACAAACTAGTGCGTAACATTTCACCGTTCCTTGTTTCGAAGTCTTTAACTGAAGTTTTTGGAACCGGATATAAGGCGTCGAGAATGACAAGTGGTGACCTTCTCTTGGAGCTCCACAATAAGAAGCAGTACGAGAAACTGCCGAAACTTGTCTCATTTGGCGAGACCCAAATAAGAGTAACTCCGCACCGTACCATGAACACCACCCGCGGCGTTGTCTCGGACGATGACATGCTAGAGCTCACTGAAGCTGAACTCTTGGAGGGCTTCAGTGAACAGAACGTCATAAATGTTAAGCGAATTAAGATCAGGCGAGACGGTAAAGAGATCAATACGAAACACCTGATACTCACTTTCGGTTCAAGTGTCCTCCCCGAGTCCATCGAGGCCGGTTATATCAAACTTCGTGTTAGGCCATACGTGCCCAATCCTCTCAGATGCTTTAAGTGCCAAAGGTTCGGCCACAGTTCACAGAACTGTCGAGGCCGGCTGACATGTGCCAAGGGTAGTGACACTGAACATTCCTCCGAAACATGCCAGAAGACTCCACATTGTGTCAACTGTGATGGCGAGCACGCCGCATACTCGCGCGCCTGTTCGTCCTGGAAAAGAGAAAAAGAGATTGTGACAATCAAAGTCAAAGAAAATATATCTTTCAAGGAGGCACGTAGGCGGGTGTCATACCTAAGAGCAGCTTTGCCGATGTGGCGCGCAAGGGGGCAGCGTCACAACGGCCTCCGGCGGCTGTCCGACCCACAGGCAGTGAGTCGGCAGTTACGCCATCTGCCCCCGCGGCGGTTGCAGCTAGTGCTGCTCCGTCAACCGAGGAGAAGGGACCATCCACCTCAAAGGTGGGTGCAGCCGAGGCTGCCCCAACCTCCGGGGCCCCTTCCAGCGCTGGCAACGGCCAGCGCAGCCCAATCCCTCAGGGAGCCTCATCGACCTCCGGGCTGGGGGGCGCAGGGGTCTTGCCCTCCAAGGCGGGACTCCTTCTGAAAACCTCTCGCTCGCAAGAGCGCTTGTCCGGCGCCTCACACGAGGCAATGAACACTACACCTGTCCCCAAGGCGCAGCAAACGCCTAAGGAGCGTCGAGAATCGCTCGAACGCTTCAGAAAAAACAAAACACTTATTACAGGGCCTCGAAAGGGCTCCGAAATATAAGGCATCCACTCCGTCTCCGTAAACACAGCACCAATTCACCTTAAACATGGATACACAAATCATCCAATGGAACATCAGAGGTCTCCTTAGAAACCTTGATGATTTGCAAGAACTCATCCACAAACATAATCCAAAAGTGCTGTGTTTACAGGAAACACACTTAAAATCTAAACACACAAACTTTCTCCGTACGTATCTTACGTTTCGCAAAGATCGCGATGATGCCGTCGCATCATCGGGTGGTGTTGCGATTCTTACTCATAGAAGTATTGCATGTCAACCTTTACAGCTACAAACGCCCCTTGAAGCAGTGGCGGTCCGAGTTGTCCTACTAAACAAACTCATCATCATTTGCTCCCTTTACATACCCCCGCATTACCAACTGAACAAACATGAATTTCACTCCTTGATCGATCAATTGCCAGAACCTTATGCTGTTCTTGGCGATTTCAATGCGCACAGCTCCCTGTGGGGCGACTGTCGTATGGATGCGCGAGGTCGCCTTGTTGAACAGTTCCTTTTCTCTTCTGGAGCGTGCCTTCTGAATAAGAAAGAGCCCACATATTACTCTCTTGCAAACCGATCCTTTTCGTCAATAGATATTAGTATTGTCTCCCCGTCTGTACTGCCTGAACTTGAATGGGAAGTTACCGACAACCCTTACGGTAGCGACCACTTCCCTATACTGCTAAGATCATATAAAGAAAACGAATATCCACCATACGCTCCTAGGTGGAAGATTGAGACAGCTGATTGGGAGAAATTTCGATCTCTAACTAGTATCTCATGGGCTGACCTGTCTTCGTTAGGAACTGACGCTGCAGTCGAGTTTTTTACAGCATTCATAATAGATGTCGCATATAAATGCATATCAGAAGTAAAAGGCTTGGCCTGCAAACGGCGTGTCCCATGGTGCAACGATGATTGTAGGATCGCTCGTAAAAAACAGGACAGGGCGTGGGGGTTGCTACGCGCTTCTCCCACTGCAGAAAATCTAGTCCACTTTAAAAAAGTAAAATCCGAAGGCAGGCGAACCCGCCGACAGGCCAGACGAGAAAGTTGGCAGAAGTTTCTATCGAGCATTAACTCGTTCAGAGATGAGGCGAAAGCCTGGAACAGGGTCAATAGCATAAGAGGGAGACAAGCACATGCACTCCCTTTGGTAAACACAGAAGGCGATACCCTACAAGATCAGGCGGACTCACTTGGGGAGCACTTTGAGAGCGTGTCAAGTGCCAACTATTACTCGCAATCCTTTCTGAAATATAAACAAATAGAAGAATGTAAGCCACTCATGAGAAAATGTCAACAAAATGAACCATACAACTGTCCTTTTAGCATTGCCGAGTTGAGAGCTGCCTTGAGCGCATGCAAGAGCTCTGCCCCGGGATCTGACAGAATCATGTATGAAATGATCAAAAACTTACATAAAGACACCCAAGTTACACTAGTCACAATTTTCAACACGATTTGGGCTGCGGGATACTTCCCGACTGCATGAAAAGAAGCCATTGTGATGCCGATTTTGAAACAAGGCAAAGATCCTTCCTCAGTGGCAAGTTACCGCCCGATAGCCCTGACAAGTTGCCTTTGTAAGGTATTTGAAAAAATGATCAATCGCCGTCTCGTGCATCTCCTCGAGTCCAGTAAAATGCTTGACCCATTTCAATGTGGTTTTCGTGAAGGGCGATTTACAATCGACCATCTTGTGCGGATCGAAGCGAGCATTCGTGATGCCTTCGAGCACAAGCAATCTTTCTTATCTGTATTTCTGGATATGGAAAAAGCGTACGACACAGCCTGGCGGTACGGAATCCTGCGCGATCTTTCCGCGCTAGGTATCCGCGGGAATATGTTAAATACTATAGAGAGCTACCTAGAGAACCGTACATTTCGAGTGAAAATAGGTCCTGCACTGTCGCGTACATTTATACAGGAAACTGGGGTACCCCAGGGTGGCGTACTCAGCTGCATGCTCTTTGTCGTAAAGATGAACACGCTTCGTGCATCCTTACCACCAGTTATTTTCTATTCCGTCTACGTAGACGACATACAAATAGGTTTTAAATCCTGCAACCTCACAGTCTGCGAGAGACAGGTACAGCATGGTTTGAACAAGGTGTCACAGTGGGCAGAGAAGAATGGATTTAAAATCAATCCTCACAAGAGTTCTTGTGTTCTGTTTACAAGAAAGAGAGGCCTGGTCCTGGATCCTTGCTTAGAACTGTCTGGACAGCAGATACCTGTAAACAAGGAACACAAATTTCTAGGTGTCATACTTGACTATAGACTCACTTTCGTCCCCCACATTAAGCACCTTAAACAAAAATGTCTGAAAACAATGAATCTAATGAAACTTCTATCCCAGACTACGTGGGGTAGTGACAGGAAGTGTCTTATGAATATCTATAAGAGCCTAATTCGATCACGACTAGACTATGGTGCCGTGATCTATCATTCTGCAGCCCCGAGCGCGCTAAAGATGCTAGATCCGGTCCACCATCTAGGAATCCGTCTGGCCACTGGCGCTTTCAGAACGAGTCCCATACAAAGTTTATATGCAGAATCGAATGAGTGGTCACTTCATATCCGGAGAACACACATCAGCCAAACATATTTTTTGAAAGTCCACTCTAACCCTCAACATCCGTGTTATATTACCGTTAACGAGATGACATACGCTACACTCTTCCGCAATCGCCCCTCCGTAAGACAGCCTTTCTCGCTGCGTGTGAGGGAGCTTAGTGAAGAAATGCATGTTCCACTCCTCGAGCTTCGCCTAATGCATCCAGCCAAGTTGCTACCTCCTTGGGAGTGGCAGCTGATACAATGCGACACATCTTTCGTTCAAGTTACAAAGCACGCTTCAGATATTGAAATCCAAATGCATTTCCGGGAACTCCAACACAAACGCTCCTGCACGGAGTTCTACACAGACGCATCGAAGTCACACGACGGGGTGTCCTATGCAGCCGTCGGTCCATCCTACTCGGAATCCGACGTACTGCATCCGGAAACTAGTATCTTCACGGCTGAGGCCTACGCAATATTGTCGACCGTGAAGCATATTAGGAAATCAAAACTCAAAAAATCAGTCATATATACTGACTCCCTAAGTGTTGTGAAGGCTTTGATATCGTTCTGTAAGCACAAAAATCCTGTCATAATCGAACTTTATTCCGTCTTATGCAAAACATATGTATCTAACCAGCATGTGATTATATGCTGGGTGCCAGGTCATAGGGCCGTCGAAGGTAATGTTCTGGCGGACCAGATGGCCACGTCAGTTGCATGGCATTCTGCTAATCCCACCACTGCAGTTCCTGTCACAGATCTGAAGCCCTTTCTACGGAGGAAACTACGCAACCACTGGCAACGCCTGTGGGACGCGGAAACAAATAATAAGCTCCACGTAATGAAGCCACAGTTAGGATTCTGGCCTTCCGTAACAAAATCACGCCGAACAGATGTCCTATTCTGTCGTCTCAGAATAGGACACACATTTGGCTCGCATAACTATTTACTCACTGAAAATGATCCTCCAACCTGCGGTAGATGCGGGGAGAGGCTGACCGTCCTCCACGTCCTCCTGGAGTGTCGGAAAGCCGAATATGAAAGAAAGAAACATTTTCCCTTAGCATACCGACAGCACATCCGCCTTCATCCTGTTATGTTACTCGGCCCAGAACCTTTATTTGACACCAACGCAGCCCTAAATTTTCTGAAAGATGTTATCTTGCATGTTTTTAGCCCCACATGTTCGTAGCGGGTCCTCTCTTCAGAGGATGCCGCTGCGATAGCTTTTTCGTATCGCACATGCCTCTAGGCCCTTGTGTTTCAAGGGCCCTGGCGAGGCAGCAGTGCTCCAAGTAATTTTAACATCCTATATTTTTCTACTTTTCATCATTCTTCTACGATGGATTTTAATGTTCATAGTATTCGCCATTTGTCATCGCCATAATTTTATAACAAGTTAATTTTACGCACTTTACAGCGAATATTTTTAGGCCACTTTACAGCCAAGTCACATCTTCCATATTACATCGTCAACATTACCACTTGTCATGGCGCTCTTTGGCCAAACCTGGCCCTTGCGCCACAAAAAAACACATATCATCATCATCATGAAATTCAGGTGCGCCAACTCATTTTTCACCCAGTTCACGTACTTTTAGCTGCATTGATTTAGCATTCTGCTCTCCCGACATTTTTACCGATTTTAAATGGGATGTACTGAAGACATCATATGGCAGTGATCATCTACCTGCTATAATCAACCTCACATCAACACTACCCATTATATCTCACAAACCGCGCCGTTGGAAATTACAAATGGTAGACTGGTCTGTTTTCACAGAAAGTGCCAGGCTGGAGGAGCTGACTTTAACAGACTTAAGCACTGAAGAAATAAATGAAAAATTTACTAACTGTATTATTTCTGCAGCCGAAAAGGCCTTTCCGCAATCTTCTGGCGTTGTTCGCAAAAAACTTAATCCTTGGTGGACACATGAATGCACCATAGCAAAAAAGCAGCAAAATAAGGCCTGGGGAATCTTACGCAGGTACCCAACACATAACAACCTTCTAAATTTTAAACAAGCCAAAGCGAAAGCTCGATATATCCGGAGACAGGCAGAAAAATGTTCTTGGCAAAAATATGTATCTACGATTAACAGCACCGTTACATCCAAAAGGATGTGGGACCAGGCCAGAAAGTTTAAGGGGGACTACTCACCATACACGATACCCATACTTACACCTTCAGGCACTCAGACAACACTACAAGAACAAGCGAATATACTTGGGGAACATTTCTATAACATCTCTAGATCGGCTAATTATTCAAACAGGTTCTTAAAATACAAACTGTCGGCAGAAAAAGAGAAGCTACCAACTGCGTGTATGTCAAGAGACGAATACAACGCTCCATTTACGCTACAAGAGCTTAACAGGGTCCTCTGTGCTGGCAAGAAAACTGCAGTAGGTCCTGACCGCACCCCGCAGGGGCGTCTGCGCAAGCAGGCGTTTGGTGTGTTGCGACACCACGGACCCGAGCACACGAGGGTTGGACCCTCCCGCGTGTAGCCGTGCGCGGCTTAGCCGTGTCCGGGGAAAGGGGGATCCTGGGGGTTGAGCCAATGCCGGGTGCTCGGACCTTTACGGCCCCCCGGCGGAGGCAACACGCCTCTTTGGCCTCTGCTTCACGTAGACGGCACCCCCGGACTGACCCACCCGGGGGAAATCGGTAGTCGCCTTTTCCTGTCTCTCTCTTCTCAAACCTTCGTCTTTATCTCTCACTTTACATCTTTCCTGTCTTCTTCTCTCTTCTATTTACTTCCTTCTTCTTGGCGGCAAGGGTTAACCCTGTGTGGCTATCCAATCTTGGGTACACCATATTTGGTTATAGTGGCGGCGTACGGCTGGCGTCG
The DNA here is from genome assembly GCF_038994185.2 of Dermacentor albipictus. NCBI lineage: Eukaryota > Metazoa > Arthropoda > Arachnida > Ixodida > Ixodidae > Dermacentor > Dermacentor albipictus. Next base: position 27,433,977 of record NC_091828.1, on the reverse strand, counting down.
TGCAGACTTGCATGCAAGCTCTGCCGCGTCCCCTCGTTGGGCTCCGTGGTGGGTGGTCGGCGCTGTTGCCGAATTTTTATACATTTTCATGGAAACTTCTTTCCCCAAACTTCCTGATCGCCCTCAGAAACGAGGGCGCACCGAAGACCTCTTTCAATTTTTCGGACGACAAGTCCACAACTTTCCTCGATTCCACGTCATTCACTCAGAAAAGCCAGACAAACTAGTGAGATCCATTTCACCGTTCCTTGTTTCCAAGTCTTTGACCGAAGTTTTCGGTACAGGATATAAGGTGTCGAGAATGTCAAGTGGCGATCTCCTTTTGGAGCTCCAAAATCAGAACCAGTATGAGAAGCTGCCGAAACTTGTGTCATTTGGGGAGACCCAAGTAACAGTAACCCCGCACCGCACCATGAACACAAGCCGCGGTGTTGTCTCGGACGATGACTTGCTGGAGCTCACTGAGGATGAACTCTTAGAGGGCTTCAGTGACCAGAACGTTATCAATGTTAAAAGAATTAAGATCAGGCGTGACAGCAAAGAAATCAAGACCAAACACCTTATATTGACTTTCGGCTCAAGCATTCTGCCCGAGTCTGTAGAGGCCGGGTACATCAAGCTCCGTGTTCGGCCATATGTGCCAAATCCCCTTAGGTGTTTTAAATGCCAACGCTTCGGCCACAGCTCGCAGAGCTGCCGAGGCCGTCAAACCTGTGCGAAGTGCAGTGCACACGAACATACTTCTGAAGCTTGCGTGAACACCCTCCATTGCGTAAACTGTGAAGGCGAGCACGCCGCATACTCGCGGTCGTGCCCGTCCTGGAAAAAAGAGAAAGACATAGTCACAATCAAAGTAAAGGAAAACATATCATTCAAAGAGGCACGCAGGCGGGTAGCATACTTGCCAAAGAAAAGCTTTGCCGAAGCGGCGCGTCAGGGGGCAGCGTCACAACGGCCTCCGGCTGCTGTCCGACCCACAGGCAGTGAGTCGGCAGCTACGCCGTCTGCCCCCACGGCGGTTGCAGCTAGCGCTGCTCCGTCAACCCTGAATGAGGGATCATCGACCCCGAAGGTTGGCGCAGCCGAGGTTGCCCCGGCCTCCCCGGCCCCTTCCTGCGCTGGCAACAGCCGGCGCAGCCAAATCCCTCAGGGAACCCCATCAACCTCCGGGCTGGTGGGCGCAGGGGTCTTGCCCTCCAAGGTGGGACCCTCTCTAGTAACTTCTCGCTCGCAAGAGCACGTGTCCGGCACCTCACACGAGGCAATGGACACTACACCTGTCTTCACGGCGCGCCAAGCGCCTAAGGAGCGGCGAGGCTCCCTCGAACGCTCCAGAAAGGACAAAACCCCGATTACAGGGCCTCGAAAGAGCTCTGTAATCTAAGACATCTTTCAGTTTCCGTACACACAGCACCAACTTACTTTAAAAATGGATACACAAATAATTCAGTGGAATGTCCGAGGTCTTCTTAGAAACCTTGATGATGCGCAGGAAATCATCCACCAACACAATCCCAAAGTGCTGTGTTTACAGGAAACACACTTAAAATCCAAACACACAAACTTTCTCCGACAGTACATAAGTTTTCGCAAAGATCGCGATGATGCCGTCGCATCATCCGGTGGTGTGGCGATTCTCACCCATAAAAGTATAGCATGTCAACCTTTACAGCTACGAACGCCCCTTGAAGCAGTGGCAGTGCGAGCTGTTCTGCTAAACAAACTTATCACTATTTGCTCAATTTATATACCCCCACACTACAAACTAAGCAAACATGAATTTCAGTCCTTCATAGATGAACTGCCAGAACCTTACGTGGTACTCGGGGATTTCAATGCGCACAACAGCCTGTGGGGTGACTCTCGTATAGATGCGCGAGGTCGTCTTGTTGAACAGTTCCTATTCTCTTCTGGTGCATGCCTGCTGAATAAGAAGGCACCCACATATTATTCTCTCGCCAACAGAACATTTTCATCAATTGACCTCAGCCTAGTTTCCCCGTGTATACTGCCTGAAATCGTATGGGAAGTTATGAACAATCCTTACGGAAGCGACCACTTCCCAATCCTGCTTAGAACACCTGAAGTAAAGGAATATCCACCACAAACTCCTAGGTGGAAAATTGACACTGCCGACTGGGAAAAATTCCGAACTCTATCTTGTATTTCGTGGGATGACATGTCCTCGCTAAGAATTGACGCTGCTGTCGAATATTTTACAGCCTTCATAATAGATGCTGCGTCTAAATGTATATCACAAGTAAATGGCCTGTCGTGCAAACCGCGTGTTCCGTGGTGGAACCACGATTGTAGGATCGCACGTAAAAATCAGAACAAAGCGTGGGAGTTGCTACGCGCCTCCCCCACTGCGGAAAATCTTATTAACTTTAAAAAAGTAAAATCCGAAGGCAGGCGAACCCGCCGACAGGCCAGACGAGAAAGTTGGCAGAAGTTTCTATCAAGTATTAACTCGTTCAGAGATGAGGCGAAAGCCTGGAACAGGGTCAATAGGATAAGAGGGCGACAAGCACATGCACTCCCTTTGGTAAACACAGAAGGCGATACCCTACAAGATCAGGCGGACTCACTTGGGGAGCACTTTGAGAGCGTGTCAAGTGCCAACCATTACTCGCAATCCTTTCTGAAATATAAACAAATAGAAGAATGTAAACCACTCATGAGAAAATGCCAACAAAATGAACCATACAATTGTCCTTTTAGCATTGCCGAGTTGAGAGCTGCCTTGAGCGCATGCAAGAGCTCTGCCCCGGGATCTGACAGAATCATGTACGAAATGATCAAACACTTACATAAAGACACCCAAGTTACACTAGTCACAATTTTCAACACGATTTGGGCTGCGGGATACTTCCCGACTGCATGGAAAGAAGCCATTGTGATCCCGGTTTTGAAACAAGGCAAAGATCCTTCCTCAGTGGCAAGTTACCGCCCGATAGCCCTGACAAGTTGCCTCTGTAAAGTATTTGAAAAAATGATCAATCGCCGTCTCGTGCATCTCCTCGAGTCCAGTAAAATGCTTGACCCATTTCAATGTGGTTTTCGTGAAGGGCGATCTATAATCGACCATCTTGTGCGGATCGAAGCGAGCATTCGCGATGCCTTCGTGCACAAGCAATCTTTCTTATCTGTATTTCTGGATATGGAAAAAGCGTACGACACAGCCTGGCGGTACGGAATCCTGCGCGATCTTTCCGCGCTTGGTATCCGCGGGAACATGTTAAATACTATAGAGAGCTACCTAGAGAACCGTACATTTCGAGTGAAAATAGGTCCTGCACTGTCGCGTATATTTATACAGGAAACTGGGGTACCCCAGGGTGGCGTACTCAGCTGCATGCTCTTTGTCGTAAAGATGAACACGCTTCGTGCATCCTTACCACCCGCTATCTTTTACTCTGTCTACGTGGACGACATTCAAATAGCTTTCAAATCTTGTAACCTCGCAGTCTGCGAGAGACAGGTACAGCACGGCCTCAATAAAGTCTCAGTGTGGGCAGACAAGAATGGATTTAAGATCAATCCTAACAAAAGCTCTTGCGTTCTTTTTACAAGAACGAGAGGCCTGGTTCCGGATCCTTCCTTAGAACTGTGTGGACAACGAATACCTATCAGCAAAGAGCACAAATTCCTAGGTGTCATACTTGACTACAGACTCACTTTCGTCCCCCACATTAAATATCTTAAAGAAAAATGTCTGAAAACAATGAACATAATCAAACTCCTATCCCAGACTACATGGGGCAGTGACAGAAAGTGTTTAATGAATATCTATAAGAGCCTCATTCAATCACGACTAGACTATGGTGCCGTGATCTATCATTCTGCAGCCCCGAGCGCGCTAAAGATGCTAGATCCGGTCCACCATCTAGGAATCCGTCTGGCCACTGGCGCATTCAGAACGAGTCCCATACAAAGTTTATATGCAGAATCGAATGAGTGGTCTCTTCATATCCAGAGAACATACATCAGCCATACCTATTTTCTGAAAGTCCACTCAAATCCTCAACATCCCTGTTTTAGTACCATTCATGACATGACATATGCTACACTCTTTCGCAATCGTCCCTCCGTAAGACAGCCTTTCTCGCTGCGTGTGAGGGAGCTTAGTGAAGAAATGCACATTCCACTCCTCGAGCTTCGCCTAATGCATCCAGCCAAGCTGCTACCTCCTTGGGAGTGGCAGCTCATACAATGTGATATATCTTTCGTGGAAGTCACAAAGCATGCTCCAGAGATTGAAATCAAGATGCATTTCCGGGAACTCCAGCACAAATACTCCTGCACGGAGTTCTACACAGACGCATCAAAGTCTCACGACGGGGTGTCCTATGCAGCCGTCGGTCCATCCTTCTCAGAATCCGACGTACTGCACCCGGAAACTAGTATATTTACGGCTGAGGCCTACGCCCTGCTGTCGGCCGTAAAGCACATAAACAAATCACAACTTCCGAAATCAGTGATATATACGGACTCCCTCAGTGTTGTGAAGGCCTTCATGTCTTTCTTTAATCATAAAAATCCAGTAGTTATTGAACTTTACACTGCACTGTGCAAATCATATATATCTAACCAACATGTGATCATATGCTGGGTGCCTGGACATAGGGGCATCGAGGGAAATGTTCTAGCCGACCAGATGGCCACATCAATCTCATTGCATGCAGTTAACTCTACTGCTTCGGTCCCTGTCACAGACCTGAAGCCTTTTTTAAGAAGGAAACTACAAAACCACTGGCAGCGCATGTGGGACGAAGAAATAAATAATAAACTGCATTTAATAAAGCCACAATTAGGTTTCTGGCCTCCTGTAACAAAATCCCGCCGGACAGATGTCCTATTCTGCCGTCTAAGAATAGGACACACTTTTGGCACGCATAACTTTTTACTCACAGGAAACGAGCCTCCAACCTGTGGTAGATGCGGGGAGAGGCTGACCGTCCTCCACGTTCTACTGGAGTGTCGTGAAGCCGAATCTGAAAGAAGGAAACATTTTCTCTTAGCATACCGGCAGCAGATCCCCCTTCATCCTGTTATGTTACTTGGTCCAGAACCACTCTTTGACACCAATGCCGTCCTAGGCTTTTTGAAAGATGTTGTATTGCATGTTACTAGACCCACACATTCGTAGCGCTTCCTCTCTTCAGAGGACGCCGCTGTGATCATTATTTTGAATAGCACATGCCTCTAGGCCCTTGTGGTTCAAGGGCTCAGGCGAGGCAGCAGTGCTCCAAGTAATTTTACCATCTTATATATTTTATATTTTGCATCATTATTCTACGATGGATTTTAGTGTTTAGAGTATTCGTCATTAGTCATCGCCATAATTTTATAGCACGTAGATTTTACGCACTTTACAGCGACAATTTTTTAGGCCACTTTACAGCCAAGTCACATCTCCATAATACATCGTCAACATCACCACTTGTCATGGCGCTCTTTGGCCAAACCTGGCCCTTGCGCCATTAAACACCACATATCATCATCATCATCCTGACCGCATTCATTATTCCATGCTTGCACACCTGTCCCCAGCATCCGTAAATGCTCCCCTTAAATTTTTTAACAAAGTATTTGAATCTGGAAGCATGCCAACAAGCTGGAAAAATGCAATAGTTGTGCCTTTTTTAAAAAGAGGTAAATCCCCCACATCCCCAAGTAGCTTTCGACCCATTGCCCTCACAAGCTGTTTGGCGAAATCATACGAAAGTGTCGTAAATGCGAGATTAACTTCCACGCTTGATACACGTAACTCCATCGATTTTCACCAGTGCGGCTATAAAAAAGGGTGTTCAACGACAGACCACCTCGTCCGACTTGAACACGAAATACGTGAAGCATTTCTACAAAAACAGCACTGATGATGATGATGATGTGTGGTTTTTTGTGGCGCAAGGGCCAGGTTTGGCCAAAGAGCGCCATGACAAGTGGTAATGTTGACGGTGTATTATGAAAATGTGACTTGGCTGTAAAGTGGCCTAAAAATATTCGCTGTAAAGTGCGTAAAATTAACGTGTTATAAAATTATGGCGATGACAGATGGTGAATACTATGAACATTAAAATCCATCGTAGAAGAATGATGCAAAGTAGAAAAAAAAAATAGGATGTTAAAATTACTTGGAGCACTGCTGCCTCGCCAGAGCCTTTGAGACACAAGGGCCTAGAGGCATGTGCGATACGAAAAAGCTATCGCAGCGGCATCCTCTGAAGAGAGGACCCGCTACGAACATGTGGGGCTAAAAACATGCAAAACAACATCTTTCAGAAAACTTAAGACTGCGTTGGTGTCAAATAAAGGTTCTGGGCCGAGTAACATAACAGGATGAAGGGGGATGTGCTGTCGGTATGCTAAGGGAAAATGTTTCTTTCTTTCATATTCGGCTTCCCGGCACTCCAGGAGGACGTGGAGGACGGTCAGCCTCTCCCCGCATCTACCGCAGGTTGGAGGATCATTTTCAGTGAGTAAATAGTTATGCGTGCCAAATGTGTGTCCTATTCTCAGACGACAGAATAGGACATCTGTGCGGCGTGATTTTGTTACAGAGGGCCAGAAACCTAGTTTTGGCTTTATTACATGCAACTTATTATTTGTTTCCAGGTCCCACAATCGTTGCCAGTAGTTTCGCAGTTTCCTTCTTAAGAAGGGTTTCAGGTCTGTGACAGGGACCGCAGCGGTAGAATTAAGTGTGTAATGCAATTGATGTGGCCATCTGGTCCGCTAGAACATTACCCTGGATGCCCCTATGGCCAGGCACCCAGCATATAATCACATGCTGGTTAGATACATATGCTTTACATAACACGGAATAGAGTTCGATTATAACAGGATTTTTGTGCTTACAGAACGATATCAAAGCCTTCACAACACTTAGGGAGTCCGTATATATGACTGATTTTTTGAGTTTTGATTCGCTAATATGCTTCAAGGTCGACAATACTGCGTAGGCCTCAGCCGTAAAGATACTAGTTTCTGGATGCAGTACGCCGGATTCCGAGAAGGATGGACCGACGGCTGCATAGGACACCCCGTCGTGTGACTTCGATGCGTCTGTGTAGAACTCCGTGCAGGAGCGTTTGTGTTGGAGTTCACGGAAATGCATTTGGATTTCAATATCTGAAGCGTGCTTTGTAACTTGAACGAAAGATGTGTCGCATTGTATCAGCTGCCACTCCCAAGGAGGTAGCAGCTTGGCTGGATGCATTAGGCGAAGCTCGAGGAGTGGAACATGCATTTCTTCACTAAGCTCCCTCACACGCAGCGAGAAAGGCTGTCTTACGGAGGGGCGATTGCGGAAGAGTGTAGCGTATGTCATCTCGTTAACGGTAATATAACACGGATGTTGAGGGTTAGAGTGTACTTTCAAAAAATATGTTTGGCTGATGTATGTTCTCTGGATATGGAGTGACCACTCATTCGATTCTGCATATAAACTTTGTACGGGACTCGTTCTGAAAGCTCCTGTGGCTAAGCGGATACCTAGATGGTGAACAGGGTCTAGCATCTTTAGCGCGCTCGGGGCGGCAGAGTTATATACCACGGCACCATAATCTAATCGTGACCGGATGAGGCTCTTATAGATATTCATTAGACACTTTCTGTCACTACCCCACGTAGTCTTAGAGAGAAGTTTCATTAGGTTCATTGTTTTTAGGCATTTTTCTTTTAGATATTTAATGTGTGGTATGAAAGTGAGTCTATCGTCAAGTATAATACCTAGGAATTTGTGCTCCTTGTTTACAGGTATTTGGTGCCCACACAGTTCTAAGCAAGGATCCGGGATCAGGCCTCTCTTTCGTGTAAAAAGAACAACAGAACTTTTGTTAGGATTGATTTTAAATCCATTTTTCTCTGCCAATTTTGATACTTTGTTCAAGCCATGCTGTACCTGTCTCTCGCACACTGCGAGGTTACAGGACTTAAAAGCTATTTGAATGTCGTCCACATAGACAGAATAGAAAATGGTCGGCGGTAATGAAGCACGAAGCGTGTTCATTTTCACGATAAAGAGCGTGCAGCTAAGCACGCCTCCCTGGGGTACACCAGTTTCTTGTATGAAAGGACGTGACAGTACATTGCCGACTTTTACCCGGAATGTACGATTGGACAAGTAGTTTTTTATTATGTTTAGCATATTGCCATGAATGCCCATTTCTGACAAGTCTCTTAAGATGCCGTAGCGCCACGTTGTGTCATAGGCCTTCTCCATGTCGAGGAATATGGATAAGAAAAACTGCTTGTGTACAAGTGCGTCCCGGATATTTGCTTCTACACGTACAAGATGGTCAGTTGTGGAGCGCCCTTCTCGGAAGCTGCACTGATAAGGATCAAGCATTTTGCTCTGTTCAAGGAAAAATATGAGTCGCCGATTTATCATTTTTTCAAACACCTTACAAATGCAACTTGTGAGGGCTATTGGGCGGTAACTTGCCACTGAGGAAGGGTCTTTATCTTGTTTCAAAACAGGGACCACAATGGCTTCCTTCCACGCAATTGGAAGGTACCCTGCATCCCAGATGGTGTTGAAAAGTGTGAGTAGTGTAACTTGCGTATCCGGGTGTAAATTTTTGAGCATTTCATACATGATTCGATCCGATCCTGGTGCGGAGCTCTTGCATGCGCTCAAGGCAGCTCTCAATTCAGCAATACCAAAAGGACGGTTGTAAGGCTCATTCTCTCGACCTTTTCTTGTTAATGGCTTACGTTCTTCTGTTTGTTTGGATTTGAGAAAGGATTGTGTATAATTTGTTTCACTTGACACGCTCTCAAAATATTCCCCAAGTGAGTCTGCCTGGTCTTGCAGTGTATCGCCCTGTGTTTACCAGGGGGAGTGAATGTGTTTCCCGCCCTCTTATCCTATTAACTCTGTTCCAGGCTTTGGCCTCATCCCTAAAGGAGTTAATGCTCGACAAAAACTTGTGCCAGGTTTCTCTTGTGGCCTGCCGGCGGGTTCTCCTACCTTGGGATTTTATTTTTTTAAAGTTGACAAGATTCTCTGCGGTGGGAGAAGCTCGCAGCAACCCCCACGCCTTGTTCTGATTCTTACGGGCGGTCTGACATTCACTGTTCCACCACGGTACACGTGGTTTGCATGCCAAACCACTTACTTCGGATATGCATCTTGATGCGGCATCTATTATGAATGCTGTAAGATAATCCACAGCAGCATCAATTTCTAAGGAAGACAGGTCAGCCCATGAGATCCTAGAGAGAGTTCGAAATTTCTGCCAGTCGGCTGTGTCTATCTTCCACCTTGGAGCTTGTGGAGGATATTTGTTTTCTTTAGATGTTCTTATCAGTATGGGGAAGTGGTCGCTCTCGTAAGGATTGTTCATAACTTCCCATACGAGTTCAGGCAGTATACATGGGGAAACTAGGCTGAGGTCAATTGATGAAAATGTTCTGTTGGCGAGAGAATAATATGTGGGTGCCTTCTTATTCAGCAGGCATGCACCAGAAGAGAATAGGAACTGTTCAACAAGACGACCTCGCGCATCTATACGAGAGTCACCCCACAGGCTGTTGTGCGCATTGAAATCCCCAAGTACAACGTAAGGTTCTGGCAATTCATCTATGAAGGACTGAAATTCATGTTTGCTCAGTTTGTAGTGTGGGGGTATATAAATTGAGCAAATAGTGATAAGTTTGTTTAGCAGAACAGCTCGCACTGCCACTGCTTCAAGGGGCGTTCGTAGCTGTAAAGGTTGACATGCTATACTTTTATGGGTGAGAATCGCCACACCACCCGATGATGCGACGGCATCATCGCGATCTTTGCGAAAAGTTATGTACTGTCGGAGAAAGTTTGTGTGTTTGGATTTTAAGTGTGTTTCCTGTAAACACAGCACTTTTGGATTGTGTTGGTGGAGGATTTCCTGCACATCATCAAGGTTTCTAAGAAGACCTCGGACATTCCACTGAATTATTTCTGTATCCATTTTTAAAGTAAGTTGGTGCTGTGTGTACGGAAACTGAAAGATGTCTTAGATTACAGAGCTCTTTCGAGGCCCTGTAATCGGGGTTTTGCCCTTTCTGGAGCGTTCGAGGGAGCCTCGCCGCTCCTTAGGCGCTTGGCGCGCCGTGAGGAAAGGTGTAGTGTCCATTGCCTCGTGTGAGGCGCCGGACACGTGCTCTTGCGAGCGAGAAGTTACTAGAGAGTGTCCCGCGTTCGAGGGCAAGACCCCTGCGCCCATCAGCCCAGAGGTCGATGGGGCTCCCTTAGGGATTTGGCTGCGCCGGCTGTTGCCAGCGCAGGAAGGGGCCGGGGAGGCCGGGGCAACCTCGGCTGCGCCAACCTTCGGGGTCGATGATCCCTCATTCAGGGTTGACGGAGCAGCGCTAGCTGCAACCGCCGTGGGGGCAGATGGTGTAGCTGCCGACTCACTGCCTGTGGGTCGGACAGCCGCCGGAGGCCGTTGTGACGCTGCCCCCTGACGCGCCACTTCGGCAAAGCTTTTCTTTGGCAAATATGCTACCCGCCTGCGTGCCTCTTTGAATGATATGTTTTCCTTTACTTTGATTGTGACTATGTCTTTCTCTTTTTTCCAGGACGGGCACGACCGCGAGTATGCGGCGTGCTCGCCTTCACAGTTTACACAATGGAGAGTGTTCACGCAAGCTTCAGAAGTATGTTCGTGTGCACTGCACTTCGCACAGGTTTGACGGCCTCGGCAGCTCTGCGAACTGTGACCGAAGCGCTGGCATTTGAAACATCTAAGCGGATTTGGCACATATGGCCTAACACGGAGCTTGATGTACCCGGCCTCTACAGACTCGGGCAGAATACTTGAGCCGAAAGTCAATATAAGGTGTTTGGTCTTGATTTCTTTGCTGTCACGCCTGATCTTAATTCTTTTAACATTGATAACGTTCTGGTCACTGAAGCCCTCCAAGAGTTCATCCTCCGTGAGCTCCAGCAAGTCATCGTCCGAGACAACACCGCGGCTTGTGTTCATGGTACGGTGCGGGGTTACTGTTATTTGGGTCTCGCCAAATGCGACAAGTTTCGGCAGCTTTTCATAATGCTTCTGGTTTTGGAGCTCC